>NC_090437.1:1278894781-1279197811 GCF_031143425.1 Pleurodeles waltl
TGACCCACACTACCACAAAATAGAGCATTAGTTCTATCTACTTTCGCCTCTGCAATACCAATTGGGGATCCACTGGACTCTCTGCATAATATACTTCATATTACTTCACTATATAGAGCGCCAGCATCCTACAGGACCACATTGATGCCTGCTACAGTTTGGAAACCACTGTCTTGGACCCCCTGATTCCTGTTAGAGCTTGAGGTCATAAATGCCTACAACAGCTTGGCCCCATTGAGGAGTTTTGCAGGTTCAGACACATTGAGGCCTGTTAGTTAAGAACCCATTGCTTGAGACTCAATGATGTTGTTATATCCTGGTACCCACGGATGGCTTTTGAAGTCTGTGAACTACCAATGCTGATTACAGCTTCTAGCTGTTTACAGATTGGGGGTCTGATGATGTCTATTACAGTGTAAGATAAATTAATGCTGAGGATTGCATGGGGCAATTGTTTTCTTTTTCTTTTGTCTGCATATGTCACCATAAGCCAGAGGTCTGCATACTAGGGGCTGGTTCCCCTGTGGGGGTGGGGGGGACTTAAATGATCCATGGAGGTGGGGGGAGGGGGCCAGGCTCTGGCCAAGAAAAGTATCCTGCTGAATATAGAGCTTTGTTTAAAGTGATAAAAAAGTAAACATCTCTGTAATGGGCCATATGTATGTATAAAAGGGGTAACCAAACTTAGCTGCAATGCTTAACCCCTTAACTGTGTGTGTCAGCCCCCATATATATCCGGCTTTAGGTAAGTGCAACAGGCACTGACCTGGGTAGAGGGTGATAACACCAGATGGTGAGTTTCTTTTACGTCCAGCTTTCATACAGCAATAAAAATGTCAAGATTACTCTTGATGACTGGTTGTTTAAACTTCGTCCTGTTGTGGAACATTTGTCTGGCAGTGTATCAGAGATGTATACTATTGGAAGGATTATGGCCATCGATGAGTCCTTAATCCTGCACAAAGGGAGGCTTCTGTTCAGGTAGTACATTGCAAACAAAAGAGTTCACTATGGTATGACGCTGTACATGCTGTGTGAGAGATCTACTGCCTATGCTTACAGCTTGAGAGTGTATACATTGAAGGGCCCCACTCTAAACCCTGTAGGTTGCCCTCGCATGCTAAGGGTCACAGGAAAGATCGTATGGGTGCTTGTCCAGCCATGCCTTTACAATCGTTCCAACCTTTATGTGGACAATTCCTATACAGGGGTAGAGCTGTTCAGTGAGCTGTACAAAGTTGGCACTGTGGCCTGCAGAACAGTTTGTTGTCACCGCAAAGGATTCCCACAAGAGCTTTTTGTAAGAAGCTCAAGAAGTCCTTGAGCACTGTGTTGCATTCCAATGCACTGGTCACAGTCAAGTTCTCGGCTAGGCATGATGTGCAAATGCTTTCTACAATTCAGTATGAGAACATTCCCCCCATCATGGTTTGGGGTCTGATGGCCTAAGCTCACAAGCCCACCTGTATACTTGATTACATCAAGTACATGGGCAGAGTGGTTAAGAATGACCAGGTTCTTCAGCCACACAATGTGAGTTATAAAACTTGCACTTGGTACAAGAAACTGTTTACCCACCTGGCCCAGATGGCAACATATTGTTTATCAAGTCTGTGGTTACGATGTATTTAGCATTGTTCTCTTGCCATTTCACTGTATTAAGTCTTTTTACTGGTGACCTACCAATGTCCTTGAGTGTATTATTTGTGCTCTTTGCTTGCTGGTTACTCTGAAACTTTGATATTACCGGCACGGTGAATGCAGTTAAATATATATAACATCATCCTTTATCCGGACTTTAGGATTTTCACTTGACAATTTATCAGGTACTTGCTAACCTAAGTTTGTTGGACTGCACCAGAGCACGGGGATTTTTTATCATATGCATGGCTATTAGTGATTCACTGGGTGTGTCACCTGGGGTGTCAGTGGTCATTATCACATGTGACTACTTTAATCGAGGAGTAGTTTGTTCTGTTGTTTTAATTTTTCCATGGTTGCTCCTTATATTTTGGCATCCAGGACTTTTCTTTTGGTTCTTTACTCACGGTTTTTGGTGGCATGGGCTGTGACATTAGTTACATCATATTATCTATTTCAAGTGTTCTGTTTTGATGAAATTTCAGCCTTGAAGAAGTCGTTGGGAGAATTCCCCTGAGACGAAACACGTGTTGGCTATTTGTTCACAAATTTTATCAACGGTGTACCGGAGAGTTTGTTTGTTTCATTACATGAATTTGATTCATTCAACTGAGGAAGTCTCATCACTCTATGGAATGCAGAACATTTCATGAATAAATCACAAGAACTGGAAAATATTTCAGGAGCTGTACACTTATATTTTTTTCTCTGTGGACTTGCAGCAACGTTACTTATTGTATGTAATGTTTGTGGCATCCACTTCTCTTACATATTTCTTAATTGGTTTGTTCACTTTGGAGAGAGTGCCTCACGCATGCTTTTTATGTTTATCGGAACCTGGCTAGCCAGTAGGACAGCCATTGAAGTTGGCCCGCAATACAGTAGGCCTTGAAATCTGGAGCGCCCAATCCGCCAATGTCTGGGGTAACTGTTGTTTTGTCAGGCCGACTCAGTGGCGACCTCTCCGTTATATTAGGTCTATCAATAAGTAATTCAATGTCCAAAATACACAGGGTGGTACTATCAGCGGCAGGTTCACAAAATGGTTTAAGACCTGTGAGAACATTAACATCTTCGCCAGGGCCACCCTCCCCGCCACTGAAAGGAGTGGCGTGATCCAAAAGTCGCTTTGCGATTGGAGCGATGTAATCGCCCGGTTTAGATTCCCATCTAGCAAATCCGTTTGGTCCCGGTAAATTGCAATACCAAGATACCCGAAGGAGACATGTGCCACTCCAGTTGTCATGGGTCCAAATTGGACTGCATGTTCTGAACAGGTGCCCTGGAAGGAAAATGCATATGACTTATCGGGATTAATTTGGAGCCCTGAAAGGAGTGTAAATTGGGAAAAAATCTGCACTGTACTCTCTGTGCCCTGCCACAAATCTCTATAATAAAGTATTATATCATCCACTTACAAGGAGCAAGCATGGGTAGTGGGGTTGAGCACTGTTGGACATGGCCCTTTTACATGGCCATTCTCCAAACTTTTTGCCTTTTCCTCCTTATTTTTCTGTACCTTGTTGGCTGACATTATGACTCTGAGCACTTTTTCACTGCTGATCAGTGCTAAAGTGCAGGTGCTCTCCCATCTAAAGTTGGTATGATTGGCTTATACCTAATTGGCATATTTAATTTACCTATAAGTCCCTTGTAAAGTGGTATCCCTATACCCATGGCCTGTAAATTAAATTCTACTAGTGGTCCTGCAGCGCTGCTTTCACCACCCACTGAAGTAGCCTTTCAAACCGGTCTCAGACCTGCTAGCGCAGGGCCTGTGTGCACAGTTTTTCTGCCACAGGGACCTGGCATCTAAATTTACTTGCCAGGCCCAGAACTCCCCTTTTGCTACATGTAAGTCACCCCTGAGGTAGGCCTCAGCTAGCCCTATGGGCAGGGTGCCATGTATGTAGAAGGAAGGAAATGTGCTTAGTAATGTGGCCCCTCCTAGTACTGACAAACAGCCTGTTTGGTTTTTCACTGCTTTGAGCGCGGCCTTCTCATTGGCTTACATTGGAAATGTGCTGCCTTATGTGTAAGGGTTATTGTCTGATTTATGAGGGTATGAGGCACATTGATGGACAGGGCTTCTATGGAAGGAGTGCTACCTAGAAGGACTCCAAGTTTGAGGACCACATTTGAAAGAGAACGAGGGCAGCCCATTATTCCTATCCAAGTAGATTTTTTCCACCCAACAACCCCAGAGGCTGATGTAAGAATGATCTCTGTTTTAGCAGGCATTCAGTCTGAGGACGTTTTTGGCCACCTTCCACCTTAGAATTGTGAGTTCACAAAGATCATCAAGGGGTTATAGAACCACCATTAATGGAGTAGGGCACTTTCTCAGCACTTTACCTACTTATGTAAGCAGTGAAATAGGGCATAAATTATTCATAATGTTAGAACCAATGGCCAGTTGCTTTAAAAATGGTTCCCCTACTGCCCATTTCTAGATGTCTGAGAAACTCTCCTGCTTTAGGGAGCTATTGAATGACATCTTCACGATCTGGACTGACTTTCTGATAATGGAGAAGCAAGCTGCTGGATTCACCGTGTGATTATTCTTGTAAACTCATTGTACTCCAATGGGTGACTACATGAATGTTTCACTATATTAAGCTTTTGTCGAGTGCTGAAAGTCCATACACAATCGCTTCTAAGAGCTAAGGAAGAATACATCAAATGCGGCAAAGGGTAAGAAAATGCTGAAATTTGGCATAGGCATGTTTGATATGGTTGTAATGGTAGTGAGAAATGCTGCTTACTGGTGTAGGTGGATTTTTTATTTTCATTACAGAAATGCCACTTCTAGAAAGTGAGCATTTCTCTGTGCTTATGACTGGTGTTTTGCAGCTTGACTCCAATCTATGTCTGGGCAGAGTGACAGTTAGGCTTTGTGCATACTTTTCAGACAACCTGTACACAGGGAGGGTGGATGTGTCACAGAGGTGCATCTACATACTGAATAGTCTTCCTGGGCTGAGAGAAGAGAGAGGCGGGCACACCTGCATGTGTAAAGGCTGTGCCCCGGCCTCACACAATGGGATCATTTACCTCCAACTGATGATTGGAGCCTATGCTGGGGGAGAGGGGAGGCACTCCAAGAACCAGTTGTAACTGGCAAGAACCTACTCTTCCCTTCCTTTGGAAACACACTGTAAACTGAGTATAAGTACAGGGGATTTTCCCACACAATTTAGACATTGTTGGGACAAGAAACGTACTTGGAAATGGACATGGGACGCTGCTGAATAGGACTCACCAGGACCCACCTTGGACTGTTGCTGCTGTGCTGACCTGTGACCTGCTGGGTCTCTAGAGGGATCTACCACCACATGCATCCCTGGTGCTGGCCTGTTGTTGGGGGCCTAGTAGCCCTGTGCTCCCCCTCATACTGCCTCCAGGGGCAGGGTGCTGTGGACCCTGACCCCTGTAACTATTACAAGCACAAGGAGTGCTTCATTTCGCTGTGTGAAGCGCGTATTTAGGAGTGCCAAAATCATAGCCACAGCCCTGGTGTTGCTTCTGACGAGTGTGTTGCCCTTGCGCTTAATCAAGTGCCCCCAGGGCACCACCAAAGGAAAGAAAGGAGTAAGCGCGCTCCAACCATGCCCCAGGGGTGAAGCACGCTCTGACGATCGCCCCCAGGGCACAAGCAGACATCTGCTTCGGTGCCTGCACACCGCCGCGGCCCGGGCAGGCCAATCCGAAGAAAGGAGACGTCGGGCAGGTAAGGAAGCCTCGTCCGAGGCTCCCCGCCCCACCGAGGCCCCACTTGTTCTTCTTCCCAGGGATCACGAGGCCCAGGAGGGGCCGATATAGATATCTTTATGGCGGGCGGGGTGGAAGCCTCATCAGAGGCTACCTGCACCAGCAGGCCCCCTATTATTGTGTTTGGTGCTGTGGACCCGATCTGGAGCACCCATTGAGGCCCAGGGGGGCACCCAGAGATTACCGGCCCCAGGAGGGGCCCGTTATAAAACCAGAGGAGGTGTGGGTCGCCCCCCTACTTCCCCCATTATCGGAGTGGCCCCCAGAACGAGCGCATGGAGTGCCGGCGGCCCCCTTTTTGGTTCTCCTTGGCATGAGGAGTGCCTTTTTCATCAGAGACCAGGTATTTACAAAGGACATACATAATTCCTATGTTCCTTCTATGGACAGTAAGGGTTTATATGTTAACCTGCCTTATATGCTGATGTGCTACATATATGTTCTGCTGTTCCTGTTATGGACATGATAGGATGATATGTTTCTTTTCTTTTAAGACTTGCCATAGGTTTTTATGATGCTCTTAGTATAGGGATTTATTATCCTTCCATGACAAGTGCATTTCGTTTATAATGTGATTCCTGACTACTGCTTATTCGTGCAGAGTATTAGTAACCAGTTGTCCTGCCTATTGGCTTAATTTTGTTTGACCAATGACTTTGTGTTTCACCACTGCGCATATTAGTTGCTCAATGTTCACCAGTAGCACATTGTATGTTTTGTTCAGTTTCGCCGCCTATTGGCTTTGACATTGCATTAGCCATTACATTCTGTATTCTGCCTATTGGCTTTGACATGCTGTATCCAGTCTAGCCGCCTATTGGCTTTGACATTGCATTAGCTATTACATTCTGTATTCTGCCTATTGGCTTTGACATGATGTATTCAGTTTAGCTGCCTATTGACTTTGACATGCTATTAGATATTCTGCCTATTGGCTTTGACATGATATTATACATTGCATTTTATACTCAGCTCAGCTGCCTATTGGCTTTGACATGATATTATACATTGCATTTTATATTCAGCTCAGCTGCCTATTGGCTTTGACATGATATTATACATTGCATTTTGTATTCAGCTCAGCTGCCTATTGGCTTTGACATGACACTAGACATTGCATTTGATATTTAGGTTAGCTGCCTATTGCCTTTAACGTGGAGTTAGACATTGCATTTGAGAATCCAAGCTGTATTTTTCCAAGCTGTGTTTTTGCACAAGATGAACCAAGATGTTTTGTTCTCACAGTAGACTAGACATGATAAGAGAGGGTACACTGGTTGTTTTTCTCCGCTTGAGCTTGGGAAGAGGAGTAGTCTCGGAGACCTGGCCAGTCTCCAAAGGCAGGCTCAGTTTTCCCGAGTCTGAGAGGAGGGGGCACACCTTTGTAACGAATGTCACAGGCTGCAGAGATTCAGATTCGAATCTGCCTGACTTCGTGCTGGAACTAGGCGCCAGTTGCCAGCATCCCGTGTGGGTAGATGAATCTCTTTCTCGCAGCTGACAGGGAGTCATCAGCTTGCAGACCCTAGAAAGATGAAGCTGTAAATAGTTTGCCACACGGTGAAGTATTTGTTTTGCTTTGCATTCAATATCTTATAAATATAACCTGCTGTGTATATTGCAAACTGATATATTTTGTTTGATTAACGTGTGTTTGAAAGCTACTAATTCATCATTCATAAATATTGTGGTTGGGGAAGAATTAACAACAATAAAAGTCTTCTTTGAACTCAGAAGTGCATTTCTGGTGTGTTATGTAAGTGCTTAGAAACTAGATAAAAGCAAAAGCACTACATTTGGTACCAGAAGTGGGGTCGAGGGGTCGAAGGGGTCGATTAAGAGTAGAGGCCATTAAGAGTTGATTAAGGGGTTTGACTAATTAATAGATTTCTAAGTGCACACTTTAAAAGTGTAATTGTTTTTGTTGTTTGGAGAATTACAGAAATTGTTTTTTGTTGTTTGGAGAATCACAGTAGCACGGCAGACCATGTTTGAAAATGCATGTGTTGTTAAACTGCCCGATGGTGCTATGAAAAACTGTGAATTGATTTCTGTTTGGGGAATTACAGAAGCACGGCAGACCATGTTTGAAAATGCATGTGTAGCTAAACTGCCTGATAGTGCTTTGAGAAATAATTTCTGTTGTGCATATTTAGAAAAGGTGCCTTTTGGAAGTAATGATGACAGAAAGGTTTGGATACCTTTATCTGCTTACAGAGAAATGCAGGAGAAATGTAGGCAGTTGGAACATGAAAATAGGAATTTACGTGATAAAAATGCTGTTTTAGAAGAATCTTTCTTGTCCCATTCCAGTAATGAGGGGGTTAAGACAGCTCCGAGCTGCTCTGATCCTTTGTGTGAGACAGGGTTTTTGGCAGTGAAAGCGCATTCCTTAACTGATAACACGGACGAGTTACCGTTGCAAAATGCACAAGTAAAACGAAAGATTTTAGAGCAAGAGACACCGAGTTTCATTAGCTTGTTTGATTTTTGGAAACAGAATAGCCCTCATTTGAGTGAAATCCTAACACTTTTGTATATGGTCACTGTGAAAAATAATATGCAGCTGCGCACTTGTGATTTGGCAAATGAAATAATTCAGACTTCAGGTTTCTGCGCAGTGAAATTGAGTGTAAACACTGATGTACATGTAATTCAAGAAAAAGGGAAGAAAATAGTGCCCCTAGCAAGAATCATACACTGGATGTGGTACTTGCAAGACAGGGCTAGAGTACCACAGGTAAAAGAGTTACTAGTGAAATCGTGTGCACCATTTGAACTCGTGTCCACTGAGGGTAAAAAGCATGTTTGTTTGACTAATGATTCATTGACTGAAATGTTGTTTTATGGCACAGAAGAAGGAACAGCGTTGTACAATGTGTGTCAGATTTTAAAGCAAGAGCTACGTGAGATGTGTCATTTTTACGCTGATTCTTGGTTCATTGCTAATCTTTTAGCTGTTTGTTTTTCCACATGGCTTGCACCTAACTGGTTCAATTACCTTGCAGATGTTAATGAGAAAAATTCAGAGAGAGAAGTGTACACCCAGAATTCTGCCTTAGTGGGGATGGCTAAGTGGGTGCCCCAGAAATGTGAACAGCTGAGAGAAAAAGCCACTTACAGGTGGGCAGAGAGGAGAGAGATGCACATTCCCCCAGATTTGATAAAAACTGTGCAGCATGCACAAAAGAAATCTGTCATGCAAGCAGTCACAGAGCAGTTGGGGAGAGGAAAGTTACCAGGACAGAAATGGCAAAGTGATCAGGTTTTAGGGAGAGTGATTGCTGCAAATTACCCAGGAAAAATCGAAATTATGCTGATAACTAGAAAAGAATCTGATTCATTCATACAAATTGGAGACAGAATGGCCCAAATTGGCAAAAATGCAGTGAATGGAGGTTTGGTAAAGAAGGAGTCTGCCCCAGCCCTTCTGACAGTGCAAGAAAAGGGAAGCTGTGGTGCAGCAGATAAAAACCTCAGTGCGGATGTGTGGGCTGAAGCCCCAAGTGATCCTCCAGAACCTGCAGAAAATATAACAAAGGGCCCCAAAAAAGTCCTGCTGATTAGAAAACAGGGAAAGAAAGAGGAAGGGTGCAGTTTAAATGAAAAATGTTATTTGCAAGAAAAGTCATACTTGTTTCTTTTGCAGATCCTACCACGTTTCGCCACTGTCCCTGAGTGTGCTGTGTGGTCCCCCTTCCGGTGTGTGCGTGTGGGGTCAGGGAAGGGACCGAACCCCCAACCTGAACCTGGCTGAGTAAAGTGCCAGCACCATGGATCCATTTTGCGCAAACTCCGCCTTCAGTTCAAGTTCAATTTGTTTGATTGCATTCTTCCACTGGAACTAAGCTGTGTTTTTTTATTTTTTCCCTTCTCGTATGGAACTCTGACTTTTGCCTACCTTCCAGCAAACCTTTCAGATGGACCGTGCACCTTTACATGAGTAGAACTCATGCCACATCAAATTGCTAACACCGTTGAATTAGAGACTCATTCAGAGTACAAATTGCTCAGTCTTTTCTGTGTAGATGTATCGGATGTGAAAGGTTATGAAATCAATGTGTTAATTCACTTCTATTGCTTTACAGGGATTGCTTTGATCATTCAAATCTGATTTGCTGATGATGTTTTTTTTTGTGCTGATGTTTTTTGTTTTTTGTTTTGATTGAAACAAGAGATATGTGAAACAAAAATTCATTGGTCAAAGGGCGGAATGTCCTGCCTATTGGCTTAATTTTGTTTGACCAATGACTTTGTGTTTCACCACTGCGCATATTAGTTGCTCAATGTTCACCAGTAGCACATTGTATGTTTTGTTCAGTTTCGCCGCCTATTGGCATTGACATTGCATTAGCCATTACATTCTGTATTCTGCCTATTGGCTTTGACATGCTGTATCCAGTCTAGCCGCCTATTGGCTTTGACATTGCATTAGCTATTACATTCTGTATTCTGCCTATTGGCTTTGACATGATGTATTCAGTTTAGCTGCCTATTGACTTTGACATGCTATTAGATATTCTGCCTATTGGCTTTGACATGATATTATACATTGCATTTTATACTCAGCTCAGCTGCCTATTGGCTTTGACATGATATTATACATTGCATTTTATATTCAGCTCAGCTGCCTATTGGCTTTGACATGATATTATACATTGCATTTTGTATTCAGCTCAGCTGCCTATTGGCTTTGACATGACACTAGACATTGCATTTGATATTTAGGTTAGCTGCCTATTGCCTTTAACGTGGAGTTAGACATTGCAGTTGAGAATCCAAGCTGCATTTTTCCAAGCTGTGTTTTTGCACAAGATGAACCAAGATGTTTTGTTCTCACAGTAGACTAGACATGATAAGAGAGGGTACACTGGTTGTTTTTCTCCGCTTGAGCTTGGGAAGAGGAGTAGTCTCGGAGACCTGGCCAGTCTCCAAAGGCTGGCTCAGTTTTCCCGAGTCGGAGAGGAGGGGGCACACCTTTGTAACGAATGTCACAGGCTGCAGAGATTCAGATTCGAATCTGCCTGACTTCGTGCTGGAACTAGGCGCCAGTTGCCAGCATCCCGTGTGGGTAGATTAATCTCTTTCTCGCAGCTGACAGGGAGTCATCAGCTTGCAGACCCTAGAAAGATGAAGCTGTAAATAGTTTCCCACACAGTGAAGTATTTGTTTTGCTTTGCATTCAATATCTTATAAATATAACCTGCTGTGTATATTGCAAACTGATATATTTTGTTTGATTAACGTGTGTTTGAAAGCTACTAATTCATCATTCATAAATATTGTGGTTGGGGAAGAATTAACAACAATAAAAGTCCTCTTTGAACTCAGAAGTGAATTTCTGGTGTGTTATGTAAGTGCTTAGAAACTAGATAAAAGCAAAAGCACTACACCAGTGTAACATGCTGACAACTGCTAAGGTAGCAGGGTATTACTGACATGTAATGTTTGGTCTAATTAAGTTTTGTGCAATACTGTTTATTTTTACATAGCTCAGTGTTGTGTTTACTTTGTGGAGTATTTATTGTGTCACATGTGTTGTGCAAATCCTTTACACATTGCCATAGGCCTGACTGCTCGTGCCAAGCTACCAAGGGGGTGAGCAGGGGTTAACTTGGACGTGTAACTCCCTTGCCCTGACTAGTGTGGGTGGGTTCTGCCTGGCTTGGGCGCATACCGTAGCCAACCAGAAACCCCATTTCTAACAAGCACTATTCCTCAATCCTTTGTGTTGCTGCAAACATGTTGCGCCAGGGGCTTCAAAGCCAGTACAAACAAGAGGGGGGGCAGAGAACAACCCTGTCTAGTTCCACAGGATAGGGGGTAAGAGGTGGACATATGCACTCCTGTCTCTTCCCTGGCAGCCGGGCCGTGTACAAGACCCGCACCCACCGTATAAATTCTGGGGCTATGCCATAGGCTTCCAGAAATGCCAACAGATATTGCCAACTGAGAGTATCAAATGCTTGCCGCATATCTAAGAAGATGTAGCCGGCGTACCGAAACTGGTGTTTCGACTCAACCATCAACTGAAAATGTCGGCAGATATTCATCGATGTACCGTCACGTGGAACAAATCAACATTGTTCTGTATGTAGCAGGTGTGGGAGTAGTTGGAGTAGTCTGCACGCCAGTACTTTACTGAGGAGTTTATATCCTGTTTTTAGAATAAACAGGGGTCTATAGGATGACATCTGTGTGGGGGGGTCTATCCGGCTTAAGAAGTGAGGTCACTACTGCTTCTCCAGTTGTAACTGGTAGTATTCCTTCTTCGAGTGACCTCTTATACAACTTCTCTAGGTGGGGAAGCAAGAGATTAGCGTAAGTGGCATAAAATTCCACCGGCAATCTGTCAGAGCCAGGGGGTTTATTACGTGCATCTCTTTTAATGCCTCACAAATCTCGGTAGTCATGATTGAAGCTCGCAGCGCCTCTCTTTCTAATGCTGTCACATGTGGGAGCGGATGGCAGTGCCGACACGTATGCATGGAGTGTTGGTCTACATCTGGCGGTGCTGCATACAAATCCGCATAGTAGAGACGAAAGGCGTCGTTAATGCTAATTTGGTTAGTTACTAATCCCAACTGTGGGAGATTGTTGTGGCCTGATTAGTTTAGCAAACAGGGCACCCAGCTTATCCACCTCCACATGTCTCATCTGAGTATAAGATCTGGAATCTACCACTCGCAAGTGCTCTAGGAGTTTCGCATGCTGGATGCCTGCCACTTGTAATTGCTCTGCTTTGGTGTTGTCTAGGATCAACTCTCACTCTAGAACCCCCAACTTATTTTCTAGTTGTGTGAGATCTGTCAGAATTTCGGCCCGTGCTCCCAACCTCATAGAAATGGAGGAACCCTGTATAATCACTTTAAAAATCTCTGATTCAATCAGTGGAAAGGTGGCTGTGTCTGTATTTTCTGAAAAATATGTGTTTATAGTAGTAGCCAATGTATCTCTATAAACCGTGTTTTCCAAGAGGGTGGGCTGCAGGTGCTATGTTGGTGTCGGGGAGTGTACCTTTCCCCAGTTCAGTTGGATCTCAAGCAGGTTATGGTCAGACAATGTCTTACCTAATATGGGCCATGAGTTCTGTGGTGTTGCAAGCTGGTGGTACATAACAATCGGTCTAAGCGGGAATGGAGCATATGTAGGTAGGAGTAAAAGGAAAATTCCCTCGCGTCCACATTACGGCACCACCAGACATCCACCATGTCCCACTCCTCAACCCAGTGTAGCAAAGTTCAGGCCTGGTGAACTGGTGCGACACTTGGAAGGGGCGAGTGTGAGCAGCTGAGGAGCACATCTAGCACTGCATTCCAGTCGCCCTCTAATACCCAAGGGAGGTGAGCCCAGACCGCCAGCACAGTAGATATTTGTGCATAAAAAGCATCTTGTTTCTAGTGTGGGGCATAAAAACAACCCAGTATTATCTGCTCTTCATCCAGAAGACCCTTGAGTAGTACATATCTACCTTGTGAGTCAATTTTAGTATCTTGGACTGAAAACAGAATTCTCACCCTTATCCATATGGCTGCTCCCCTGGCATATGCCGAGAAGGAGGTGTGGAACAATTCTCCCCACCACTTGCGCTGTAGTTTTAGGGCTTCTGGTGTAGTAAGGTGTTTTTTTGCAAGAAGGCAAGATGAGCGTAATGTCTGTATAATTGCGCTAACACCCTGTGCCGTTTATATAGGGTCTCCAGTCCTCTAATAGTCCAAGTAATTATACTGTATGATTTAGAAACCGAGACCATTGTCCTTAATGTAGAAAGTGTCAAGCAATTTCATCCCCATGGTCCTACTGCATTCCTCCTGTGTATCAGTGATGACGGAAGCATACTAATAACAAGCAACAACCCTACCCAATACGCAGTCCAGTGTAGACAACTGTGCTCAACCAATGTAACTAATATAACAAACTTTGGAAACTGAAAGATAGCAAGGCTTACGCTATTGGGGTGCCGTGGATCAAACGCCAAATCATACATTTGCATCTCAGCCATACCACCTCATCATGGTCTGGACCTAGGTCTTATCACTAATTAGATACATATATAGATATCCCCAACATCAAGCTCATAATACAAGGATGGTACTCATAGATGAGGAAGTATCAATGTAATGACGGTTGATAATCAGAGAATCATCATAGATGTATCAGAGCAGCGATCTAAGCTGCTGCGCGATGATCTGGAGGGTCTCTACAGCAGTGTCCGCAGTATCTTTGAAGTGGGGATGAGTAACAATGGGGCAACCATCCGTTTTCACAGATCATGAGCGGTCTGCGGTATGATAGTTGGGAACAATGTCACACTGCCCTCAGTCTCAGTATCTGAGACCCTGGGCATGGATGATTCTGTGCTAGACCTACTGTTGGGGTCCTGCAGAGTAGTAGCGAGCTGGATGGCCTCCAGTTCTCCAGTTGACTCTCACGTGCCTGCCTTGGGGATGGACCTCCCCCTCCATTGTGTACAGCGTCTTGTTTATGGCGGGCGGGCCGATTCCAACGGCCAGAGTTCTGTGATGTAAACTCCCGTTGTTGGTCATTCCGCGCTGAAAATTCTGATCTAGCCATTCCCTGACCGCTGTTGGAGAGTCAAAGAAATGAGAAAGTACTATCCGGGCCTTGTTGTTACTAGTGTGCTGTATTCAGGCTCCCCAGTGGTTCCCGCCCTGCTCACAGTGAACCATGTCCACTAGTAAGCCTAGACGAGCCCTCAGACGTCACTCTTACCATGTATCCACATGTGGAACCAAACTCCCTCACACGGACCCCGGTGCAAGAACAGGCCTCCGCCAACACCTCCAGGGAGCACCAAGAGGCCGCAGTCTGAAAAGCCCAGGAACCCGCCTTAATCAGCGTGCTTCCCACATGCGTGGGCCCACATCAGCTCAGCCCTGCCTCTGCCTGGGCCAACCACACAAGGCCTGCCTTCAGTTTGCTCTCACCGTCCAGTGCTCGGCCATTCGGCTGATGGGAGGAGGAGGTATGGAGCAGATGGGGAGGCCTCGCCGCAGGCAGCCGCCATCAGTCACTGTCCCCTCGCAGGTATTGCTGCTTTGATTCTGGGCCACGCAACATCCTAGGACCTCTCCAACTCACCACTGTGAGCTGTGCGGTTTCTTCACATTGTTGGGGCAGATCTTGGGTAGATGGTTGGACCCGGGTCTGGAGCCGCTGGATCATGCGTCCGCGATGTTGGGTGCCTGGCCACGCCCACCCGGTAGTACCGAGATACATGCCATGACTTCATCTTAACCTATGGATGCAAACCCATTGGTGCCATACTCACCCAGATACTGAATTCTTATGGCACGTATGTGTAAATGCTTGACCTGCTTGCCATGTTCATGCTCCTTCAGAACTTATTAGATGTTCAGTTTGCTGTATGATACGTGTATTGCAGTAACAGCACTTCACATAAAGGTGATGGGACATATGCTAGGTTCTTATGGTCTACCCTCTGTGTCAAAAACTATGTCTTTTCATAGTTTATGACATTCTATTTAGGAAACTTCATCAGTATTCCCCAGCATGCTTGCCTTAGTTTCAAAGGTAGATATGCTCACTCGGTTCAAAGAATGACGCCCCAAAGGCATACTCAGACACCCCAACTTGATTCCACAAACTGGAAGACGTTGGATTTTTCATAGTGAGTTCGCTAAAGACACATGTAAGACATGTCTTCCTGAGCCTCATGTGGCTGTCATGGGAATCATTAGTACACATTCACTAGGCATGCATTCAGTAGTGTTCAGAAAGAAGGAAGCGCTTACTAGACAGGTGCTAAAATGTAATCAAACTAATTCCGTCCTGTGATGTATGAATGTGATGGGCCCTTGCATGGGAGATGTGTGTTAATGTGAGTTGGTTGGATTGTGCCCACAGCTGATGGTATTAAAGTTTTGGATGTTGTGCAAAATTTCATATCAATAGACCATAAACTGGTTGGTGCCTCAACGTGGCTTTATAGCTCACCTCCAAAAGCCTTTGTTTCAATATTCATATACTTTAATAAGTCTTTGTGCTTTGAAGCTGTCATTTCTGGAGGTGCTAAAACCAACCAGTCTAAGGGGGTGATTCTTACCTTGGCGGGCGGCGGAGGCCGCCCGCCAAAGTACCCCCGCCAGAACACCGCACCGCGGTCATCAGACCGCTGCAGTGATTCTGGGTTTTCCACTGGGCTGGCGGGCGACCGCCAAAAGGCCGCCCGCCAGCCCAGTGGAAAACAACCTTCCCACGAGGACGCCGGCTCTGAATGGAGCCGGCGGAGTGGGAAGGTGCGACGGGTGCAGTTGCACCCGTCGCAAATTTCACTGTCTGCAATGCAGACAGTGAAATTCAAAGTGGGGCCCTCTTACGGGGGCCCCTGCAGTGCCCATGCCATCGACACCCCATCGCAGAGCCGCCAGGAACAGGATGGCGGTATGGGGTGTCAGAATCCCCATGGCAGCGCAGCGAGCTGCGCCGCCATGGAGGATTCTTTTGGGCAGCGGAAAACCGGCGGGAGACCGCCGGTTTTCCACTTCTGACCGCGGCCAAACCGCCGCGGTCAGAATGCCCTGCGGGGCACCGCCAGCCTGTTGGCGGTGCTCCCGCCAACCCTGGCCCCGGCGGTCCATGACCGCCAGGGTCAGAATGACCCCCTAAATGTTGGATTAACTTAAAAAAAATTACACCAGGTGTGTATCTGTGGCCTTATGTAAGATGGCTCTTATTAAGAGCTCCTTATTTTTTCCCATTATGGAGAGCTGGGGATTTTGGGATCTAGCTCAGCTGGCACCTGGGCAAACCTAGACATTTTTTTTAATGGATAATCAAAGGAGTGTAGGGGTGCATGACTTGTGTGGCTCTCACCAGGTGATATTATTCAGAAGCCATTGCAAACATCAAACTTTGGCAAAAAACATACTTTAATCACATTTCTATGACAGAAAAACATGGAATCCGTATGGAGCCACATGTTTCTACCGCATATTTACTAGCCCCTAGCGCCTCCTTGTGTCGCCCTAGCATCATATGTTTTTTTACGCCACAGTGGTGTCAAGCAGGCCTTTACCCCACACCAGATTTACAGAGTGGCACAATGCAAGCATTGTACCACTTTGTAACCCCTTGTGCCACATTATGCCTGCGCCAGACATAATATATGCAAGAAGAGTGTTCCCCCGTTTGGAGGCCCAGAAAAATGGCTCAGTGAAATTTATGCGAATTCACTGTGCAATTTCTCGTGTCATTTTTAAAAAGTGATGCTCCCTTTGTTTCCAATTGGCCTCCTCACTCATTGCTGGACTAGCGCCATAATTTGTGTGGGTGCCAACTAATATGTGTGGCACACTCAGGGCTGGAGGCCTACTAGTAGCATTTCATTTACAGGCTCAGGGCAAAGGTAGTGCACTTTACTAGGGACTTACAGGTAAATTAAATATGGCAATTGGGTAGGAACCAATATTATCATGTTTAGGGGAGAGAGCATATGCAATTTAGGACTGGAGAGCAGTGGTAAAGTGTGCAGAGTCCTAAACCTATTAAAAACAGTGTCAGGAAAGTGAAGGGAAGCTGGCAAAAAGTTGTGGGGTGACCACCCTAAGATTGCCAGGTCTAACATGTGTTAAAAAGTGGGTAGAGCTACCCACCTCCTAAGGAACTCTCATCACGAAGGCGGAAGAATCTTGAGAGACCATCAGCAATGGCATGGTCAGTACCGGGTAATGCTCCACCGTAAAGTCGATTTCCTGGAGGGAGATGGACCACCTCTAGAGTTTAGGATTCTCACCCCTTATCTCCATGAGCTATTTGCGGGGCCTGTGGTGTTCCTTAACCCAGAAGTGAATCCCAAACATGTATGGTCTCAGCTTCTTCAGTGCACAGACCACAAGTAATGCCTCTTTTTCAATGGCACTCTACCTCTGTTCCCGTGGAAGTAAAATTCTACTAATGAAGGCTACTGGTTCATCTAGGCCTTCCTCATTCAGCTGTGCTGAGACCAGACCACCACTAAGTCATGCTCTGAAGCGTCCCTCTGCACTATGAATTATTTGGAGTAATCAGAAGCCCTGAGCACAGGTGCTGTGCACATGGCTTCCTTGAGAGAATCAAAGGCTTTCTGACAAGCCTTTGCCCAGGTCACCAATCTGGGCTGCTTTCTGAGCTCAGTTAAGGGGGCCACCATGGTGTCATATCCCTTAACAAATCTGCTGTAGTAACCAGTGAGGCCTAGGAAGGCCCTCACTTCAGTTTGAGTTCTAGGTGGTTGCCAGGCCATGATTGTTTCAATCTTGGCCTGGAGGGGCTGCACCTTTCCACCACCTACTAGGTGTCCCAGCTGGAACCCTGCCCAATCTGGCATTTACTGACCTTGACTGTCTGTCCTGCCGGTTTCAGGACCTGGAGGACCTCTTGGAGGTGAAGCAGGTGTTCCTCCCAGCTGGCACTGTATATGGCAATGTCGTCTAGGTAAGCAGCACAAAATGCCTCCTTACCAGCCAGGACCTTGTTCACCAACCTTTGGAAGGTAGCAGGGGCATTCTTCAAGCCAAAGGGCATTACCTAGAACTGGTAATGTCCTTCAGGGGTTAAAAATGCGGACGTCTAATTTTCCCCCTCAGTCAAGGTGATCTGCCAGTACCCTGATATTAAATCAAAGGTTCTGAGGAATTTGGCAGTGCCTAACCTGTCAATGAGCTTGTCAGCTCGGGGCATGGGGTGTGTGTCAGTTTCAGTGATGAAATTGAGACCTCGTAGTCTACACAGAACCGAAGTTCTGGTTTGGTGGTCGGTGGGGCAGTCTTTGGTACCAATACCATAGGGATGGCCCACGGTCTGCCAGAGCTTTTAATCACCCCCCAACACAAACATCTGGGCAACTTCATCCTTGATTCTGGCCTTCACCTGTCAGGCAACCTGTAAATGTTGTTCTTTACAGGGGGACTGTCTCCCATGTCAATATCATGGATGCACAGGTGTGTGAGTCCAGGGGTGAGGGAAAACAGGGAGGAAAACTGCACCAGTAACTGGTAACAGTCACCTCGCTGATCTAGGGTCAGGGAGTCAGAGAGGTTGACACCCTCCTATGACCCATCACTTTCCTGTGCAGTGAGGAGGTCAGGGAGAGGTTCACTGTCCTCATCCACACCCTCATCTATCACTTGGAGCATGCTGACTTCAGACCTCTCAAAGAGAGGCTTTAGTCTGATTACATGGCACACCTTTAGGGAGTTCCTAGGGGTCTGGAGGTCCACCAACTAAGTGGACTCCCCTTATGCTCCTTGACTTCATAGGGACTAGTCCAGTGATCCTGGAAAGCTCTGGGCTCTACTGGTTCCATGACCCATAATTTGTCTCCAGGTTCAAACTCCACCAGAGTGGCCTTCTGGTCCTACCAGAGTTTCATTACTTCCTGACTGGCCTCTAAGTTGTTTTTATCCTTCTTCCAGAAGTGGTGCATCTGGTTGAGGAGGGCCAACATGTACTTGACGACATCCTGGGGGTGTTTCCTGGGAGCTTTCTCCCACCTTCCTTGACAACGTTTTGCCTCAGGTAGGCCTGTCATCATGCCCTTCAAGGTCTTGTTGAACCTGGAGTGTGATCGGGTGTGGTGAATCTGTAGGTGACACCACACACATCCCACATGGACTTCATGTATGCAGACAGGAAGATAGTGCCTCTGTCACACACTGTCATTTGGGAAACCCCACATGGGTAAAGATCCCCATCAAGGTTCTGGTCACTACCGGTGCAGTCATCGTCCTCAGAGGGATTGCCTCTGGGTAGCCGGTGGCATGGTCTACGAAGACCAGGATGGACCTTTTGCCCAGGGCAGCCTTGGTGTCCAATGAACCTATGACATTGATGCCCACCCTTTCAAAGGGGGTGCCAATGATGGGAAGTGGGATCAGGGGAGCCTTCAGCATTTTTCCTGATTTTCCACTTGCCTGGCAGGTGGGACAGGACCTGCAGAATGTATCTGAGGCTGTCCTCATTCAGGGCCAATAAAAGTCGGTGACAAGCCTGGAGAAGGTCTTGTCTTGCCCTAAATGTGCTGCCAAAGGTATGTCATGAGCTAAACCCAGTAGGAAGGCTCAGTAACACTGCGGGACCACCAGTACACATGCTGCCCCCGAAGCCTTAGGCTCACTATACATGAGATAATTCTCTCAATAGATTAGGTGATCCCCAGAGGCGTCACATGCTGCATGGGGTGAGGCCTGTTGCTTTAAGCCCTCAGGAGTCGGACACTCCTGCGCTTTGCAGAATTCGTCACTGGTGGGCCCACCATCAACTTGACACCCAGCAAGCTCAGGTAAGTCACCTAGGGTGGCAATGTCCTCCCCGGTTTGCACAGGGGCCTCCAACTCAGGGACCCCGCAAACCTCCACTGTGGGAACTTCTAGGACTGTTTTCCCACACCTCTTGCCCCTCTCCTTGGCAGCTGTCTGGGCCATTCTTCCAGGCTCCCCTGACGCCCTTGACTTCCCTCGCGGGCAGCCATGGAACGTGTGGCCATGCAGACCCACCCAGGCAATCCCATCATCTTCAAGTGAGACCTGAGCTCTGCCTCCCTCCAGGTAGTGTGCTCTAGGTCATTGCCTAACAGACAATCTACAGGCCTGGCAGGACTCACAGCTACTTTCCGTACCGGAGATCCCCCCAATTAAAGGGAACCAGAGCCAACAGTAGATGGCTCTCAATCGTCAGCAACTATGACTTAGTGGAATGTGTTTGGTAGGACCTGCTCTGCTGACACCAGCTGCCCCTTGACAGTAGTGATGCTGGCTCCTGTGTTACGCAGAGCCTCCACCTATTGCCCATTAATGGTGACCCACTGCCTATACTTAGAAGTATTGCCAGGCATGTGGGCTTTTGGCACCATATCTGCATCCTGTAGGAGCACTAGGGTTACCTCTGTATGTTACCTCCTCCCTGAGCGCTCCACTAGTCAACTCAGGTGTCTGCCCACAAGTGGGGGGTTGTACCCTCTTTGGACATTTGTAGTCACCCTTAGAGTGACCATACATGGATAACCCTGTACATTGGGGCACAAACCTCCCTGTCTTATGATCAAAGAACCCCTTTTTCTTAGGATCAGAATGGGACTGGTTACCACTATTACCTTGGGAATTATTTTTGGGGGGCTTTAGAGAACTCCTAATTTTTTCGTTTTTCTCCCCCTTCTTTCCTCTGGTGCTACTGTCCCTGACTCTTTAGCGATACTTCCCAGGGGTCAGATCAAATTTGGCAAGCAAAATGGCTTTCATAAGAGTATACTTGGTCTGGTCCCTGTAGGAAAGTACCATCTTGCCTGGCATGTTACCCCCATTTTTACATGTATGTCAGTTTGTTTTTGCCTGTCTCACTGGGATCCTGCTAGCAAGGACCCCAGTGCTCATAGTTTGTGGCCTGAATGTGTATACCTGTGTAGTGACTAACTGTGTCACTGAGGCTCTGCTAATCAGAACCTCAGTGCTTATGCTCTCTCTGCCTTTAAATTTGTCACTATAGGCTAGTGACCACTTTTACCAATTTAAATTGACATACTGGAACACCCTTATAATTCCCTAGTATATGGTACCTAGGTACCCAGGGTATTGGGGTTCCAGGAGATCCCTATGGGCTGCAGCATTTCTTTTGCCGCCCATAGGGATCTCAGACAAACCTTTACACAGGACTGCCATTGCAGCCTGAGTGAAATAACGCACATGTTATTTCACAGCCATTTGCACTGCACTTAAGTAACTTATAAGTCACCTATATGTCTAACCTTCACATTGCTGAAGGTTAGATGCAAAGTTACTAAGTGTGAGGGTACCCTTGCACTAGCAAAGGTGCCCCCACATCGTTCAGGGCCATTTCCCCAAACTTTGTGAGTGGGAGAACACCATTACACGCGTGCAGTACATATAGGTCAATACCTATAGGTAGCTTCACAATGGTAACTCCGAATATGACCATGTAACATGTCTAAGATCATGAAATTGCCCCCCCAATGCCAAATTTTGTATTGGGGAGCCAATTCCATGCATCCTGGGGGCTCCACTATGGACCCCCAGTATTGCCACACCAGCTCTCTGTTTTTTTTTCTGCAGCTACCGCTGCTGCCACCCCACAGACAGGGTTCTGCCCTCCTGGGGTCTGGACAGCCCAGTCCCAGGAAGGCAGAACAAAGACTTTTCTCTGAGAGGGTGTTACACCTTCTCCCTTTGGATATAGGTATTAAAGGCTGAGGAGGGGTAGCCTCTCCCAGCCTCTGGAAATGCTTTGAAGGGCACAGATGGTGCCCTCCTTGCATAAGCCAGTCTAGAACAGTTTAGGGAACCCCCAGTCCCTGCTCTGGGCTGAAACTGAACAAAGGAAAGGGGAGTGACCACTCCCCTGTCCATCACCACACCAGGGGTGGTGCCCAGAGCTCCTCCAGTGTGTACCAGACCTCTGCCATCTTGTTTCCAGAGGTGTGAGGGCACTCTGGAGGCCTATGAGTGGCCAGTGCCCGCAGGTGACGTCACAGACCCCTCCTGATAGGTGCATACCTGACTGGGTGGCCAATCCCCCTCTGAGAGCTATTTAGGGTCTTTCCAGTGGGCATTTCCTCATATAATGATTTAGAAGAGTTCACAAGAGTTCCTCTGCACCTCTCTCTTCGACTTCTGTCAAGGATCGACCACTGACTGCTCCAGGATTCCTGCAAAACTGCAACAAAGTAGCCAGAAGACTACCAGCGACATTGTGGCGCCTAATCCTGCTGGCTTTCTCAACTGTTTCCTGGTGGTGCATGCTCTGGGGGCTGCCTGCCTTCACCCTGCACTGGAAGCAACAAAGAAATCTCCTGTGGGTCGACAGAAACTTCCCCCTGAGTCAGCAGACACCAAACTTCAGCTTTACCGGTACTCTGGGACCCCTCTCATCCTGACGATGGGGGCCCATGGAACACAGGTGGTGGACCCAAGTGAGCCAGATTGTCCATTGTCCATTGGTCCAACTGTACGAATTTGGAGGAGGTAAGTCCTTGCCTCCCCTCCACAGACAGTAATCCTGTGCACCACGTGTTCTCCAGCTACAAGGGCTTCTGTGCACATTTCCAAGAACTTCGGCATGCACAGCTGACTGTATGTCCCCAGCACTCTCTCGTGTCCTGCAATGCTCAGCTCCCTGAGTTGGTCTCCGGTGTCGTGTGACCTCCTTTTGCAGTGTGGAGACGACCGCCATGTTCAGTCTTCTTGAACCCATGTTCAAGGACTCCTGCGGGTGCTTCCTGCCTGTGCATGGACTCTCTACATTGCTGAGGACCCCCCGTCTCCTCTCCCAAGTGGCGACATCCTGGTCCTGCCTGGGCAGCACCCTTTTTCTTCAACCACAACTCTTGCAGGTAGAAAGGCTTGTTTGTGGTATTTTGCCAAGAAAATAACTCTGCATCCTCCAGCATGCTGTGGGACATCTTAAACATGAAGAAGAACTTCCTACCTCCTTTCGTTGTTGCAGAATCTTCAGCTTCTTCCAACCGGAGGCAGCCATTGTGCACCTTCATCCGGGGTTTAGTGGGCTCCTGCCCCTCCTCGACACTTAAGCGACTCTTGGACTTAGTCCCCTTCCTTTGCAGTTCTTCAGGTCCAGGAATCTGTCTTCAGTGCTTTTCTGTCAGTTGTGGTTCTTGCAAAATCCTTTATCACGACTTTAGTGTGTTTCTGGGGAAATAGAAGTACTTTACTCCTACTTTCCAGTGTCTTGGGGTGGGGTATCTTTTACAACCTTAGTGTTTTCTTACACTCCCATGGACCCTCTACACACTACACTAGCCGAGGGGTCCATTCGTGGTTCGCATTCCACTTTCTTAGTATATGGTTTGTATTGCCCCTAGGCCTTTTGCATTCTATTGTATTCTACAGTGTTTGCACTACTTTCTGACTGTTTTACTTACCTGATTTGGTTTGTTGTGTATATTTTGTGTATTTTACTGTATTTTACTTACCTCCTAAGTGAATATATTCTCTGAGATATTTTTGGAACATTGTCACTAAAATAAAGTACTTTTATTTTTAGTAACTATAAGTATTGTTTTTCTTATGATATAGTACCTATATGATGTAAGTGGTATTGCATGACCTTTGCATATCTCCTAGTTCAGCCTTGGCTGCTCTGCTATAGCTATAGCTACCTCTATCAGCCTAAGCTGCTAGAACACTACTACTCTACTAAAAAGGGATAACTGGACCGGGCACAAGTTGTAAGTACCATCAGGTACCCACTATAAGCCAGTCCAGCCTCCTACAGTCCCCAACCTCTAATGTTAGAAGTGTGCCCCTCCTATATGTTGAAACGTGTTACAACAGGACCACCCCCAGTGCTCTTCAGGAACCCCATGTGCACTCAGTGCAACTTCATGAGCAGAAAAACACTTGTATATGTCATCTCCCACCACATAACTTGGCACAAAATCTTTGGGTATACAAACCTTCTTGTATACATCAGGTACTGTACGCATGCGGCCACCATCACTGATGGACTTGGACTGCCTAGACTTGAGCTCCAGCTCTTTCAGATTCAGTTCATGAGCCAATAGAAGTTTCTTCTCAGTTAAGGCTCTTTGAGCCTCAGCTTGTTTGACTTCTCTCTCAGCTTTCCTCTCCTCTGCCTCCATGTCTAATCTTGTCAACTGCAGCCTGAATTTTCTCTCCTTTCCTCTGAGGTCAGGCCGTGACTTGAGACCCTGCTCTCTTGTTTATTAGGGGGCACAATTCCAGGGGTGTCAGCCCCCACTGCTGTTGGCAGCTCTTCGGGAGAGCCATCTACTTTCTCCCCAAACTCATCATGCTCTTGTCAGCGGACTTCTGCCCAGGCACTCAGCGCCTTATGATACTCCTCCTTCTTGGAGGCTCGACGTGTAGGTACCCCCATCTCTTTGCTAAAGCCGTTCAGCTTATTAACTGTGTATCACCAGCTTAGCCAGGTCAAACTCCTCAGCTCCACTTCTGGACCCAGCCAGAGACATGATGTATAGGATTGATTAAAGAATGTCAAACACGAAAAGTTTGCAGAAAAAGAAAACAAATTAAATTGACCTTTGACTGTGGGTAGGTAGTGTACACATAGCTATTGTATGGCACTGCACAAACACAAGTCCTATCCTCTCCGCTGACCACCAATGTTAGAAATGAGGTCTCTATTTGGCAGAGGTATACACCCTTGTCCAAGAAGGGACCACAATCCTAGTCAGGGTAAGTCACAACACAATCCAAATTATCCTGTGCCCAACCTCTGGTAGCTTGGCACTGAGCAGTTAGGCTCAACTTAGAAGGCAATCTGGGAAGTATTTGTGCAATAAATCATTCAGTAACACAGTGAAAACACCACAAACATACACCACACGGGTTTAGAAAAATAGATAATATTTATCTGAATAAAATAGGGTCAAAACAAAATAAGATCCAATAAGCACAAGTTGAAATATCACTTTTAAAAGGTTTAAAAGAGTCTCAATCCTTAGAAATCAATAGTTGTTTCTTTCTAACACACAGTACTGGGGATGCGTCAAAGATAACGACGCACGGAGACCGTAGAGGAGATGCATGGAAAAATAAGGTATTGCGTCAGAATTTACAGCACGAAACAGACGATGAGATGCTTCATTTGTTTCCACGCTGCAAGGGTTTATGTCATTTTTCTGGCATGCAGTCTTGGTTCCTCACTGCGATGCAGTGGTATTTTGACACCCAGGGAGGATGCATTGAAAACCCTTGATGCGCTGAAAAAACCTTGATGCGCTAGAAGAAGGAGCAGGTGCTGCGTCGATCAGGTAGGCGATGCATTAAATTTTCCGTGCAAGGCAGACGTTGCATCAAATTTCCAGTTGGCGCTGCGTTGTTTCGTTCGGCCATTTGGCGATTTCTCAGCCGTGATGCAGGCTTTGCGTCAATATCGGCAGGCGTTGCGTTGATTTTTGATGCACAAGAGTTTCTTTGAAGAGGTGAAGTCTTTGTTGGCCCTGAGACTTCAGAAATAGGAGGGAAGCTTAATCCAAGCCCTAGGAGAGAACTTGAGGGGGAAGGCAGAGCCTTCCAGCAGAGTCAGGAGCACCAGGCAGCAGAGCAACAAGCAGGAAAGCAGCCCTTCACAGCACAGCAGTCCAGATGAGTCCTTTGGGCAGCCAGGCAGCCTCTCTGACAGAGTGCAGGTGTAGGTCCAGAAGTGTCTGATTTGGTGGGGTCGAAGGATGCCAAATTTATATACCCCAAAATGTCTTTGAAGTGGGAGGAAACTTCAGAGAGTGATTGTGAAGTGCACAAGTTCCACTTTCATCCCAGTCCTGTCTGCCAGGATCCATGTGGTTGTTATCAGTCCTTTGTGTGAGAGCTGGCCACTGGCTTTTGAAATGTAAGTGTTAGCTCATCCACCCTTCCTGCCCAGGAAGACCCATTTAGCATGCAGCTAAATGCAGATGTGACTGAGTGTCCTGTGTATATGGTTGTCTGGGTAGAACGCACAAGGGGATGTCAACCAGCACAGACCAGACGTGGATTGGAGACAGGCTGTAAGTCACAGGTGGCAGTAAGTGCAGAGAAATACCCACTGTCCAAAAGTGACATTTCTAAAGTAGTAATATTAAATCCAACTTCACCAGTAAGCAGGATTTTCTATCACCAGTCTGGTGATACAAACCAAGACATGGCTAATCCTTCCAGATTGGAATCTACCACTTAAGAGTATATGAGGGCAGTTCTAATGCTAGTCTATGAGAGGAGCAGGCCTCACAGTAGTGGGAAATGAAGTTAGAGGTTTTTCACTGCCAGGAAATGTAAAACACATAAGTACATGTCCTGCCTTTTTTCTACATAGCAATCTGCCCTAAAGGTTACCTAGGGCCCACCCTAGGGGTAGCTTATATGTAGAAAAAGGGAAATGTAAGGCTTGGCAAGTATTTTTAAATGCCAAGTCGAAGTGGCAGTGAAATTGCACATACAGTCCTTGCAATGCCAGGCCTGAGACATGGTTAAGGGGCTACCTATGTGGGTGGCACAATCAGTGCTGCAGGCCCACTAGCAGCATTTAATTTACAGGCCCTGGGCACAGATAGTGCACCTTACTAGGGACTTACAGGTAAATAAATGCCAATTGGGTAGGAACCAATGTTATCATGTTTAGTGGAGAGAGCATATGCACTTTAGCACTGGTTAGCCGTGGTAAAGTGTGCAGAGTCCTACAACGAGCAAAAACAGTGTCAGAAAGTGATGGGAGGCAGGCAGAAAGTTGGGAGGTTACCATCCTAAGGGTGGCAGGTCTAACACAAACCTACAAATCAAAGCCATTTCTGAAGACTAGACAACCAAAGAAGTCTGTAGTGGTGTGCCTTGAATGGATCCCACAAGGTTTTCTTACCCACAATGCTCTACAAAGCTCAAACTCTGACTGGAATCACATATTTACCTTCCACTTTTGCGATGGAAAGTTCCGGAATCTGCAGGAATCCACAGAATGCCTGCCACTCTAAATTACCCCACTTATGCCGATAAAAGTGCAACCCAACTTGTGTGGCTGGGCCTAGTGCCCTTTATAGAAACAGCTCAAACCAAGGCCCTCACCAGAGGACTCCCATTGACCTTGGTTTGATCAGTTTCTGTCACAGGCGCTAGTCCTACCCACAAAAGTGAGGTACCATTTTTATCAGTAGACTTGGGGGAATGCCTAGTGGAAGAAAGTTTGAGTTTCCCCGCAGATTCCACAACTTTTCATCACATGTGAGGAAAATGTATTTTTAGTCACAGTTTAACATTTGCAAGAGATTCTGGGAAAAAAAAATGGTGAGACCCATGCAAGTCAGCCTTCCCTGATTACTCCTAGGTGTCTCATTTTTAAGAATGCACGGTTTGGCTATGTTTTCCTAGGTGCCGGCTTAGGTAGGGTCCAAAATCTAGAACTACCCACATTGGAAAAAGTCAGTTTTCGTTGGAAAAATGTGATGCGTCCAAGTTGTCTTGGCCTAGCAACACAAGTGAGGTACAATTTTTATTGGGATATGCAAAGTGGAAGGAAGTTTGTGGTTCCCCACAGATTCCACAACTTTCCATCACAATAATGTGAGGAAAATTTATTTTTAGTCAGAGTTTGAGGTTTACATGGGATGCTGGGTGAAATAATGTGGTGAGACCCACACAACCCAGGCCACCCTTGATACCCCATAGGTGTCTAGTTTTAAAAAATATACACGTTGGCTATGTTTCTCCTTGGCACCAGCTGAGCTAGGGTCCAAAACCTAGAGCTACCCACATGAAAAAAAGGGGGTCAGTTTTCGGTTAAAAGATGTGATCTGTCCATTTTGCATTTTGGACCACTTCCTGTCGCGTGCACCAGGTCTAGCCACACAAGCGAGGCATCATATTTATTGGGGACTTGGGGAAATGCCAGGTCAATGTGTGGTGTGGCTCCTGTCAGATTCCAGAACTTTCCATCACATAAATATGAGGAAAGTGTTTTTTCAGTCACGGTTTGAGGTTTGCAAGGGATGCTGTGTAACAAAAAACTTAGTGAGACCCATGCAAGTCAGCCCACCCTAGATACCCCCAAGTGTCTAATTTCCAAAAATATACAGGTTGGCCAGGTTTTCCGAGGTGCCAGCTGAGCTAGGGTCCAAAATCTAGAGCTACCCACATTGGAAAATAAGGCCCATCTATGTATAGCTATAAGGCTATTAGAACATTCTACCACTAGAAGGCAGAACGCTCTAATAAATAAAACTAAGGCCTCAGTGAGCCCGAAGGGACTGAAATCCTGTTAGGCTCAGTGAAGCCCTTGTTCACAGCAACAGCTGTGAACAAAATCATTGGAATGTTGGAGCTCCGGGCTTCAACCAGCCATTAGTAGCCTGGAGCACTCCCAATGTTCTAACAGCCAATAGGCAACAGCTCGGACCTCTAAACTCAAACTACAAATGGTATACCCAAGCCACATATATGGAATTTTAGGTTCATATAGTATGCATATACTAATCCTGTAAATGGTGCGCCTATCACACAGGTACTAGTTTTAGATGACGCAAACTATGTATTGTGAGAACATTGGGAATAACTACAAAGTATACATAAACAATGTGTCACAACCTCCTCAATTTAATGTAGGAGATCACTCTAGTTGCATTTTTCATTCCAGTGTGCATGGAAAATACATTAATTTGTAATTATTCAAATTATGCATACTTGGTTTTCAGCCAATCAGAACATGCACTCTAAGCTCAGTCTTTAATATGCATCAAACCAATACATTTGAAACAGTAATGCCGTCTGTTAGGAATAATAGCTGTTTAAGGTAGTGGAGAGTTTTTACCAAAATTCTAATTCAGTCCAATATTAAACTGTGGTATTCTGTTTGTTGGGGAAACATTTATGTATGCAAATTGTAATTCAAGGTTCAGGTAATTACATCTTGCCCCTTTACGCTTCGTTTATTTATGTTATGTGAAATGGTATCTTCCTGCTCTCCCTGCTCTTAGAACGGTACTGCCTGGAATGTGGGGATTGGAGACAGTTAAAGAAGGAGCTGAGCAGGAGCGGCTGGGGTCTTTCATTATTCAGGACTTGAACAAATAAACAAGTGTTCTACTTTTTGAATTGGTATTTTTCTTATGGATTTACTTCATTTTGGCGACGAGTGACTTTTTGACCCCAGGACCTGCTCTCATCTGAGCTTTTAAACCAGAGCTATTCATGCTGTTCGACATTGCTGGTTTCCTAGGCAATGGCTGAAGCTGAAGGGATTTCCTCTTGTAAGGCCGTTAGAACTGTGTTTACTTTAGGCCATCTGCCCTTCCCCTATTAATTGACAGAGGAGGAGAAGGAATTCGGTATTGATTTTGGCTGCCTACCAACAAAAGAGTGTTCAGCTGAAACTACTGAAGAAAGGATTTAACCCGTGTGATGTTGTTTTGGCTCCCAGCCAATGTTTACATTTCACAATTATTAGAGCTGCTGTGCTTCTAAGAAGATTGTGGAGCTTGGTATTTACTTTGGATGCCTGCCAACATGAGTCTTGAAGTGTTCAGCTGAACTTGATAATTACCTTGCTTCATTGTGTTTAAGAAAAGTTGGGTATTTATCTTGGCTTTGGGCCAATGCTTCTATCTCAGCATTAAGGTTCTGTTGCTAGGCAACGCACAAGCTTTAGCAACCTCACTAGCAAGTGCTGTAAGACTATTGTTTTTTTTTCCTCTTTGTTTTCAACTATGTATTCTTTTGATATGCTCTGCTTTGTTACACATGATTATTAACATTTAAGGCAGTTTTACATTTCAAAGGGTTGCATTTAAGTAAGAGTATATCTGAGAGAATGCAGAATATAACACCGCCCCCCCTTTTTCTTGTCTTTACCTGGTGATCCACCTATACCATGGAGTAAATGGAAAAAGGTTTTTCTTACATACATTCGAGTTTGTGGCAGCAATTTATCTGCAGACCGGAAAACTTCTATTCTCCAACATTGTCTGGGTGCAGAAGGTCAGGAGATTTTGGAGAATTTACTGGTAATTGATTCACCAGATGGAGCGGAAGGCGACACAAATTTGAATGAGTTTGAATTAACTTTGCTCAGGTTGGATAGACATTATCTCCCTAAAGTGTCCATTATTTTACAAAGGTACTACTTTGGTAAATGTAAGCAAAGTGAAACTGAGACAGTGGAGGATTTTGTGACTGCTTTGCGTAAATTGGCTACCCAATGTAAATTTGGTGACACTTTGGAGGAGCGCATTAGGGACCCATTTATGCTGGAATGTAAGAGCGACAAGATTAGAGAAGCCTTGTGGTCCAAAGGTGATCCAAATTTGGATGAAGTTATAATGGTGGCAAAACAAATTGAACATTCTGAACTTTGTATGGAAAACTTAAGAAAATCTAAAAATGCCTTGAGGGATATCCAGTTAGTTGAAACCAAGGTGGCAACAAAGAAACCAACTGGATCACTCAAATCTAAACTGTTATGCTATAGGTGTAATTCTTCATCACACTTAGCCAATAGCAAGGATTGTCCAGCAATTAACATGTTATGTAAAAAATGTGGTAAAAGAGGGCATTTTGCTAGATGTTGCAAGTCAAGTGAGAAGAAAATGTTGAAAGTGAATGAAATTGAGTATGTTTGCAGTGATGAAGAGGAAGAGAAGTCGTTTGTGTTACAGGTTGTTAATGATGTAAATTGTATTGCCAGGGTAAATTGTGATTATCCCATTGATGAGGTTGATGTAAATGGGATCAAGGTTTCCATGATGATGGATTCAGGCGCAAAGTTAACCCTGATTTCGGAGTCAGATTATTTGAAATACTTTGTCAACAATGTGACTCTTCTCCCTCCGGATGTTATGCCGTTTAGTTATGGTGGGAAACCTATTGAGTTAAGAGGGTACTTTGAGGCTAAGATCACGTTCAAGGGAAACGTAATTGAAGGAAAAATATATATTCCTGTTGTGGGTGACACGATTTTGGGATGGCCTCATCAAAAATTACTTAATATTATATTGAATCCTAATGCTAACCCTCAAGTTCAAGTGCAGAAGGTATGTATGGAGGGTGAAGATCTCAAGAATGAATTTCCTGAGGTATTTTCCAACAAAATTGGGTGTGTTAAGGGCTACAAGCATCGCATTGTACTTAAGAAAGGAGCAATACCTGTAATGTGCAAAGTTAGAAGTATACCCTTTAGTGTAAGGGACAATGTGAGAAAGGAACTTCAGAGATTAGAATCAGAAAGTATCATTGAAAAAGTTGAGGCTGCGGAATGGATTGCACCCATTGTGGTTGCCTCTAAGGCCAATGGAGACATAAGATTGTGTGTGCACTTGCGCAATTTAAATAAGGCAGTAGTTGAAGACAGGTTTCCCTTACCCAACATAACTGAAATTATAAGTTCGTTAGGTAATGCTAGATTTTTCACTACTTTGGATCTCAGCTCGGCTTATCACCAGGTTCAGCTTTGTGAAGAATCTAAAGTGTTGACTTCCTTTATCACTCCTTTTGGTGTTTATAAATTCAACCGGATGCCGTTTGGTCTATGTTCTGCGGCTTCGGTCTTCCAAAGACTCATGAATGAGCTTCTTGGTGAGTTGCCTTTCGTGAAATTTTTTCAAGATGATGTTCTCATATTCTCCAGTACTCTTGAACAACACAGAACATCTGTGAGGAGTGTGCTCAACATTTTCCGGAACAAAGGTATAACTCTTAAAGGGGATAAGTGTAAGTTTTTTTAAAATTAAATCTCTTACCTTGGACACATGATTACTGCAGAAGGTGTAAAGCCGAAAGATGATCTAGTGAAATCTATTATCAAGCTTACTGTACCTGAAAGTAAGTCTGATGTGCAGACGTTCTTGGGAATGGTGGAATATTATTCTAGGTTCATTCCTGATCTAGCTAAAAGAACTTGTGCTATCAGAAACTTACTTAAAAGTCGATCTGTATTCATGTGGGACTCAGAATGTCAAAGGGAATTTGATGACTTGAAAGAGAGCTTGTCATCGGCGCAATCCTTAAATAGTTTCCAACCTGGCCTTCCGTGCTCTATCACTATGGATGCATCTGAGAAAGGGTTAGGTTGTGTTTTGAAACAACTTAGTGGTGATGAGAACAAAACCATTGCTTTTGCGTCAAGGAGTTTACGTGGAGCGGAGTATAAATATTCTACCATTGAAAAAGAGGCTTTGGCAATTTTTTGGGCTATAAAGAAATTCAAACAATTTCTGTGGGGAACTAAATTTGTGGTGTGCACTGATCACAAACCACTACGTGAGATTTTTGAGAAGAAGGGTTTGGATAATGTTTCAGGTCGTATTTGTAAATGGATTGTGGGCCTACAGGATTATTTTTTCGATGTAAAGTATGTGCCAGGTTGTGAGAATAAAGCTGCAGACTGTTTATCCAGACTCAGAAATAAAGGAGTGGGAGAAGGTGACCCTGAAAGTTCCTGGTGGGTTGATGAGGAGGTGAAAGTATGTGCTGTAACGGATGGATGTGTTACTAAGGAAGAATGGAAACAAGGAGTGGATGATGATGTTGAACTTTCCTGTGTGAGAGATTTACTTTCTGTTGGTAAGGTTTTAGATAAAAGTGAGAGTATAGTTGATGGTTTTGTTAAGATTTGGCATGAATTGTCCATTCAAAATGGAATTGTGTTAAGAGGGGAAAGGTCGATCCCGCCGTGCAATTTGCGTGAACGTATTATGGATCTTGCTCACAGTGGTCATCATGGGATCTGCAAAACTAAAGAAAGACTTAGGGGAGTGTATTGGTGGCCAGGGATGGATTTATCTATCGAGAGAAGGGTGCGTGATTGTGTGGAGCTTAATGTTGCAGATAAATCGTTGAAAGTCAGAACTCAACCCATGATACTCAAAAAAATTCCCAGTGAGGTGTGGGATTCTGTATCTATTGACATTTTGGGGCCTTTGAATTATAAATCTCATTCGAAGTATGTGGTGGTCCTCATGGATGAGTTATCTAGATGGCCGGAAGTCAGGATTGTCTCTGAGGTGTCTTCTTTGACTGTTTTATAATTCCTCACTGAAGTATTTAGTAGAGAGGGTAATCCTAAGTCTATTTTGACCGATAATGGAGTTCAATTCACATCCAAACTTATGTGTGAGTTCTTGAGGAAAAGAGGGATTTTACACAAAAAGAGTGCATTATATCATCCAGAAACCAATGGCATGGTAGAACGCTTCAACAGAACATTAAAAGAGACTATCCAGTTAGCTAATCATTTAAATTGTGATTGGGAGTATATGGTGAAGAAGAAGGTTGAGGAATATAGGTTCACCCCTCACACTAGCACTGGTCAATCTCCGTTCATCATGTTCAGGAAACGTATACCTCACACTGTGATAAATCCACCGTGGGTTAAAAATTATACCAAGAAACATCTCAATTATGAGGGCAGGAGAGTTTCAGCAAGGAGTAAGCATTTGTCCTGTCAGGAGAAAATAAAACTTGTGTATGATGCGAGAAAATCTGTAAAGGAGATGCATTTTGGGGTAGGGGAGTTAGTTAAAGTCAAATTACCAGGGAGAACTGGTGGAGGGCAGTCTCACTTTAGTAGAGTCTTTAAAATTATTAAAGTCTATAAAGGAGCGGTTAAATTGGATGATGGACGTGTATGGAATCTCAATAGAATTGTCAAAATAAAATAATGTGTATATATTAATAGTTATTTAGGAATCTCAATAGGAATGTCAAAATAATATTATGTATACAGTATATGTTTATAGTTATTTGTTTGAAGGGGAAAGATGGTGTGGTATTCTGTTTGTTGGGGAAACATTTATGTATGCAAATTGTAATTCAAGGTTCAGGTAATTATATCTTGCCCCTTTATGCTTCGTTTATTTATGTTATGTGAAATGGTATCTTCCTGCTCTCCCTGCTCTTAGAACGGTACTGCCTGGAATGTGGGGATTGGAGACAGTTAAAGAAGGAGCTGAGCAGGAGCGGCTGGGGTCTTTCATTATTCAGGACTTGAACAAATAAACAAGTGTTCTACTTTTTGAATTGGTATTTTTCTTATGGATTTACTTCATAAACATTCAAATTAGACACCAGGCAGTGCTCTCTTAGTAGAAGTCACATACATTGCTACCGTCTTCTAGTATTTTAAATTCCTCAGTGATCATCTATGTGAGGTCCCCACCATTGTCTGTGTTCATTGAAATGGTTTAGCAATGCGGTAAATTCAATGATGCATTCAATTCTGCTTTTATGTTGTGCAATCCACAGCTGATCTTTTGCGTAGTGCGACCCACATAGAGAAAATCACACACTGTATTATGTACATTACATTGCTAGTATTACTTTTCATTAGTTTCCAAAGAATGAGTTACGCTTCCATATTTGAAAAGGTTTGTACTGGTTGTTTGCTGGGAAACTGAACAATGATCAAATTTGTACTGTCGGGACAAGGCCCTATGCTGAAGGTAGAATGTTTAAAGTTGGTTTATTATGTGTGTGTTAAGGCACCAGGATATGGTAGATATTTGTGTTCCTTTACAAGCCAAAGAGTGAATTTGGAAAGTGAAGGTATTAAGAATAAATGTATTGGAATTCATCAGTTCCACCAAACCAGAGAAGCTGACCTGAGGACACGTTATCTCTCAACGCCCTAGAATTAAAGCTACCACATAGCAATATGCGTAGTGCTTAGTATGTTGTGTGAGAGTATTGTATTTTTTTCACATTTAATTGCCTTTCTTATTGCTGAATTCAATTGTGAAGTGTAAATCAGAGTTTCAGTTGTTGAGCAGTTGAACAAATGAAAAAAGGGATTCTTCAGAGTCCCTCCAAGTATTAAAAACATTGTTAATATACATAAGAAACATTTCATCTTATGGCTATGCCGGCTTTCAGGAATGAAAATATAGGCTTAGAGTTGGTCGATGTAATGTAATCACCAAAGGTGATGGGAGGAACGCTTGCAGTTTATCTAACCATTAGCAAGTGTTTCGGTGTAGCATCCCAAACCATCATTCTTTTGCTCACCATGCCACCTCAGTTTTGACCCAACCATATGCAAATCAGTCTCAACCCTGCTCCTCATGGGAACAGTCCAGCCTGAACTGCTAGGCCAGGTCCTCCCTGAAATGGAACACAAATAACCCAAGTTTGGATTGAGGGGGAAGATAATATAAGAAAACAGAATAAAGTGAGAAAGGTGGTATGAGAAAAAGAAACAACTTTAAGAAACAACTGTCCCTACTATAAGATTTTTATAAGTAACAGATAAACGCAATACGCATTGGTAAATGCTTGTTTCCTTGTTATTGTGTCAGGGTCTAATATCAACTCGGCTTACAAAGGTTCAAATCCCTTCTTTTGCAAAAATGTCTCAAAAGAGGAATGAAACTCGACATCATCCGCAAATTGGCGCAGGAGATAAGAACTTGTACACGGTCAACTTCACTATAGACTCGGCATACCTCCGAGGTTTACTGCTCAGTCCTCTTTATACCTTACAGTTTCCTGCAAAACAGTAGGACTTCCCACAATGTGTCACCTCTGGGGCAGGTGTGAGGCTTTGAGCAATCTACTATTGATCTTATGGAAGCAATACCTCTTTCCGTGTCTTTCTGCTTCTCTATTGAATACAGGGACTTTACTTGGTTCGTGTAACCAAAAGTGTTACTCTGATGAGATGCAGAACAGACATGATCTACAGCTCAATGGTGTCTGGACAGCGTTTACTGCTTCTGGGGTAGTGCCAACTTCTAAATTTCCCATCACATCTTTTAGGTGCCCTATTCTATTGGTGCCAAAAACCTCCAATCCTAACAGAGATCTTTGTGTTATTTGTAAAAAGAAAAAAATTAGAAAACAAATGGGAGTTCACATCAACAAATAATCAACTAAGAAATAAACAGAATTTCAGGGTGAGAACATAAGATGAGAAACACGACAGCAGAGAATAAGTGGGAAAGGTAATTAGAGAAAAGACGAGGAAACAATGCCAAACTTAAATGGAACATACTGAAAATAATTATATGTGATAAAAAGAAAGATATAGACAGCATAAAAATGACAAAGAAAGAGAGAAAGTATGGAAGTCGGAAAGGGAAAGGATATATCACAAATGAGAAAAGATATTCTGGACAAGAGAAAATTCAACCAAGAAAGTCCGGAAAAAAGAAAAGCAATGAGGAGAGTGGAAAGGCGATAAAGAGTGTAAGAATAACAGACAAAAAAAGCACAGAATCCACAGAATTAAACAGTGAAGGAAGTGAAAAAAAAAACTATAAAGAGAACGAAGTGAGATGTAGGCAGGAAACATGAGAACAGTGAGAAAGAGAGCACGAGAGAAAGAAAGCCAGGATGCAAGCACGTAGGAGCAATAGACACAACTGGAGGAAAAACGGAAAGAAATCAAAAGACAGTGCAATCTGTTGTTCATATGATGAATATTTTGCACATACAATAATTTTAATTAATCGCGCATGATCACAACACATTTAAAATTTGAATTTCATCCAAAACAGGTCAAATTGGCACAAGTCCGGGGAAACTTGTGAGCAGTAGCACCACGACAAGGTTTTGACCTTTGCTACTGAACATTCACACCATTCACACCTCATTCAGGGGATACGACCTGCTTTCCGTCAGACCTACAGACATTCCGTGCTCAGCTCCAGATGGGGACGGTGCAGGATTTCTGGAGCTCAAGGCAAAATAGAATTCACCTGCAGCAGGAGAGCCCCAAAAATTGCTATTAAAAGCGGATTGGTGTCACAACGAGGTGACCCCATAAGGCCTTACCACACCTTATGGAAGCTCCGCCCCCACTTAAAAGCGCGTCTCCCTGGCAATCTGCAAGGTGTGGGCTGGATTTTCCCCCCTGTAAAAAACGACCAAACAACACATGGCAGAAGCAGAGAGAGGCAGAACTGACACAGCCATCCTGTATGTCTGAGGGCCAGCTCGGTGCCCCAAAACCCCTTATTCACACCGCATTCACACCATTCATAGCCCAAGCACTGCACTCACACAGCAGACACCCCGACCACGGCTGTATATATAGGTAAGAGGTGAATGATGTCATAAAAGCCTGCCAGGGCTGGGGTGTGATGTAGTACATGACGTCACAAGAGTTGATGGGAAATACTGATACCATTTAAGGCTGCCTAGGGAGACCAGTGTCACATTATGTTGATAGGTGGAGGCCTATCTGTGACATAACATCAAAGAAGCAATAGACTGAGGGAAGAAACGTTACTGACAATGAACAAATTATTAAGATTTCCTGTGTTCTCTTTCTTGTATACAGACTGCAAATCTTCCGAGAAAGAAAGAATGAGTCAGAGCATTTGTTTCAGAGTTTCTCGTAGTCTTGATTATTCTTCAGATGTTGTGGCCTCAAGGGCCAGTAATTAACGATAATCATCTCCTGTCAATGATGCTGCAAAAAGGAATGTCCTTCAAAAACATCTTAACGGGATCTGTAAAGGCACTAGTGAGATGGACACAGTGCACTGCACAGGAATGCACAGCTTTTCATCCTGTTTCTTCCTGTCTGCGGTGCCCATTTCACAGGGTGCAATTCAGGATGGAAAGATGGGATCTAAGGATTAGAAGACACCTTACATCCTTCTTCTGCACTGACTAGCAGAGCCTGGCAGTGCCCTTATGACTGGGCTCTGAGTCTTAATCTTTGTAGATGTCTGTCTGGCTGGCTTGCCATAGAGCATTGCATGTGTTAATTCAGAAGAAGTTAGTTCTGGACACCCCGGGGCAATAAGGTGCCCACGGAAACTGAAGTTTACTTATTGCTGCTCACAAAATAAGATATCATGCATAGCTGCTGCTTGAACCCCAAAAATATTTTATATTTTTGTGAAAAAGGAATTCCAAATGTATAAATTGTATTCCAAAGATAGCTCTTGTGTTCCAAATTAGAAGTATGGTACCAAACTGCATTCTAATGAAGTTCTTATTTTTTTTAATTAGAACTATCATTCCAAACTTAGAATGTCCTTTGCAAAGTAGAACTGTCATTCTAAACTAGAACGTCAAATTCCATATTAGCAACGTCTGAAATTACATCATGACTTCATTGTGACATCACTATCACCTTCATTTCAAGTCTGGTCATAAATTCGATATGCGTGGAAACTAGAGCTCCTCAAAGGGGTAATGCAAAAAGAAAAGGAACACAATTACACTCTCTGGGTTTCTCATGGGCACAATTTGTCAGGTAGAACCTTGTGGAACTTCTCCATGGAAAACAGCTGGGTACTTGGAGAAAAACCTCACAAAATGAGTGCGGAAAGGTGGACATCCACTATAATTCTCCAGTGTCCAGAGGAACATTTCTAGCAGTGCAATATGCTGCATAGTAGAATTTTCAAACCCCACAGTATCGGTGTTTTAAGCTATGGAATTTCTCATGTGGTGTCCCCATAGTGGGCATAGGATCAGCATCATGGTGAAAGAACACTGCTGTCATATCAGTATTCATACACATTACAGCATTAGTCAGTCAATGAGCCAACAGACATTCACAGTGTTCTCCCAGTCAACCGCTCCACCAAAGAAGAGGTTGAACAGATACAGGACCATCCAAGTGATCACATGAAGGGGAAGGGAGAATGGGATGGTACTTGCGAGATGGAAAGATACAGGGACTGGGTGTTACTCCTAAAGAGGACCCCCAAAGCCACCTCAGTAATACTAATTAGCTCTTTTCACCTCTAATAAGTAAGTACATACAGAGGAAAGGCAAGCCGATTCAAATTTGATTACATATTTAGTCCCCTGATTAGGATCATTTAATTTTAATTTAAATCATTGTAAGGAAATGGCTCTTTTTGCATGTTCACCCCCATATTTTTTGGACTGATGTTACTGATCTTCTGACTCTGAGAGTGCCCTGAGGCTTGCTAACTAGACCTCAATGCCAATGTCTTAACACCACACAAATTACACGTCGAATTGGATACACCCAAATGGCAAGGCGTGACATTCTTGTCAGTCCCTAGTATATGGTACCCAAGGCATGTAAGGCAGAGTGCCCACTTAGGGCTGCAGCACTGTTTGTGCCACCCTTCGTGTGACAACGTACAAAATGGATCCCAGTCTGCCACTGCATACTGGAAGGGCAGTGCTTGCACTGGCAGCTTGACTTTGCTATTAAAACCTATGGCAAACCCACCTTATACTTTAACATTTTATATAAGTCTCCCCTAAGGAAGACCTATTGAGTCCAATTGAGTTAGGATATGTCTTAGCAGCAACACTTCCAAATTTTTGTTATTCTGTGGGTAAAGTTGTTAGCCCCATTGGCTAGTATAGGGGTATCGCATGGCATCTCCACTCGTCTAACCTTCGACTGGGACTACCAAACTGAGTCATATGAGGTATCAAATTATTTGTGGCATTAAATGTGATCAGATGCCCAGGTTGAAATTAAAGTCACTATTATTAGTGGGCAGTTTTTTAAAAGTTGTCCCTCTGTGCTCCGCTTGTCCATCAGCCTCACAAAGGCATACTTACTAAAACAGGTTTCTGACCACCTAGGGAGAGGTGAAAGCGACTCTCAGGCTTTGGAACAAACAACGGGGCCATAGCTGCGAGGTGTCACCTCCTCTGCCCAGATGGTCACTCAGGGGATTAGCCTAGAGATGAACGTCAAAGGGGAAGTCGCCTTTGATGGGCAGCCTGGCCCAACACCCCTGAGCAGGATGCCTTTTGTTCCTGTAGACAGCATAGAGAAAGGGCCTGAGAGGAGAAACTCGACCTGAAACTGTTTTTTCATTGGGCATGTTGCCCTCAGGTAGCCACACCTCTAGGATGGGCTACCTTGTTCCTTACAACCAAGGAAGGGTTGTGCCATTTTGTAAGGTGCACAAATAGGGCATTCTGGGATAGCCAAATGCCACATATCACAGGAGTCTCGTCACTAGGTAGGACGGGACACAGGAGCCCATTGGCTAGTGGCCACTTAGTTCCCTCGGGGCACTTTCCTGTGATAAATATGGCACCCCTCTTACATTAACCCTCAGTACTCGCTGGACTTGGAAGGAGGATGAGAAGGAGACCACTTTGCACCTGTTAGCAGTGCACAAAGACATGCTGCGACACAGGAGCACTGCACATGCTGCACTTTGGGCTAGCAGAGTTTGGACCCTTTCTGCAAGCCTGGCTTGGGGAAATATTGATTCCCAGCTCCAGAGCCCCCAGTGGATTTTAATGATTTAGGTCTCTAACAATTCATAAAAATAAACTCTATTTTTAAAAACTGGTGACTTGTTTCTTTCTTGCTGTGTGACTTTCTTATTTCATTGTTTGGTAATGTTAAATGCTTCACACAGTGTTTCTTCGCTGAGCCTTACTGCTCACTGCCACAGCTACACAGGGTTGAGCTTGAGGTTAAGTAAACATACCTGACTGGACTCAAGATGGTATTTGAGGGTGTACTCCACAATAAAGCTACCTAACCATATCATATATGCACCCAAATCCTCACATTCATGAACAGCTTTTTTAACACAGAGGATATGAATAGGGAAAGTACACTGGAGTCATAGATAATTCGCAAACACAAAATATACATAGAACAAAATATTAAGGTTAATGGGAAGGTTAAAGCATTTAAAAATGTGGTTTTGATTTGAAAAGATAAAGCATTATGCTATGGTCTTGCATATTGCTGGAGCCAAACCCCGATATTGATCTGAACACCAATATTTGATTATCAAAATATTCACCTAAGTAATTCTGCGATGGAAGTTCAAATAATCTAGAGGTTTGAGACTGCACACGTCATCACAAAAAACACAGTTTAGCAGAGTTGAACGGATTAAAAACATTAGATGCATGAATGACTGAGTTCTAGTTTAAAAATGAACAAAAAGGATTTTTATTGCCGAATAATCAAAAAGATGGTACAAGGGAGAACACGATGGGCTGAGTTGGTAATATAGAATTATCGCAACATCATAAAGGTTAGTGGGGCATATGCTAAGCAAAAATTTTAAGTGTCAGACTCATAAAGAGCGCCAACAGCATTTTAGGACAACTACAATGACAATGGCAAAGTAATTCCCATCAATGACAAAAAGAATAACAAGCATTTGCAATGCAAATGGTCTCGCGTTTACTTGAGCTTGAGCAATTAGCATTGTAAACTCCTAACTGGACTTTTCTTGCCACATAAATTGAAAATTAAAATAAAATTGTTTCACATAACTAACCGGACTTTTCTTGCCATATAAACTGAAAAGTAAAAGTTTCACTTAAGCGAGCTGACAGCCGCCATCATTGCAAAGCAGTCACACAAACGGAAATAACGGTTCACTCGTAGTGAAACCTATCGGCAAAAGTGCAATTTTCTACGTAACCGGCAAAAGTGCAATTAACTATGTAACAGGGTCGATGTCATGCAAAGCGCTCGACTTCTGCCAAGCGAAAAAAGAGAAAAAGTAGTCCACAAACAGGATGGAAAACAGCGAGCCTCGTATGTTTTCAGTACTTGGTCATTGCGCTCGAGGAGGGCTAACGATCGAAAAAGGCATGACTTATGCACGCCTTCCACTAATGAAAGCAAGCAGATTTTAAAAGGCAAGCCCACAAACCAATTAAAGACACTGACGTGACATGGTTGTGGTTTGAAGCCCAAAGAGAAAGAACAACACAGAACTGAGTGCATCTTCAAAGGAAAAATTGGGACATTTTGTATACACGTTCAAAAAGGATGCTCCACATATACCCCATCAGCACTGAAATGACGTCCTACACTCTATTCGTTAGAAAATAAGTGAAATCCATAATGCACAATCAACAATCACAAACCCTTCAAAAATGCCCACTGACCTTCACAGTAACATATACTTCTCCAGTGACCACTGACATAGAGATCACTGTGCCATTGACACTAGCAAGCCTTGACTATGGCAATTTCTTGTATTTGGGATAAATCTAGTGAAAAAAAATCAAAAACAAGCATATGGGACGTGCCTCATCCCTTTTTGTTATCCCACACTAAAAATGTAGAATAAAATAATATTAAAAAGAAAGCAAACTGATCACTCTATCTAGTACTCAGCTCTCAAAGTATGCAATATTTTGTTCCCAGCTGGAGATAATCATCTTCCAATGTCTAGCACCCACACTGATTTTTTTATTTCATATGACTGCCATAAATATATATAATTACTGGTGAGTAATTGTGAGTTACTGAGATGTTTTTCACCTTGAAGCTCTGAGTGACATCAAATAGGCAATAAGAGTGAAGTTACCCATCTATAGTTGTATGTTATTTATGGCCCCCAAAAGCATCTGCCACTGCTGATAACTGCTAGCCTAAAGCAAAAGAGTAATGAGGAAGTCATACATAATATGGCCTTTCCCCACTGGCCCAAATGTGACAAAAACATTACCTACGATCCTTATCCAACCCCCACCACGTTTCCTGCCTTCCTGTCCCCTCCTGCAGCTGCTCTTTCTGTGTCGAGCCAAAGCTGATAGCATTGATGCCCTGACAGGCTCTTTAATAGTCCTGCCAGATTGGCCTGGAAGGCCTTTATGATGTAACAACAATAGGTAGGTAAGGAGTTTTGTTATCAACTGTTGCTGCATCATAGTAGTGAATTACCTCCAAGCCTGTGAAGACAAGTAGGCTCCACATATCCACTATGGACTGGGTAAAAGACCACCTGGTAGTCCTCATCCCAAGAGTCCTTAAGGGCCAGATTACTTTGGAAATTGGGCCATTTGTGCCTTTGAACAAAACATCTGAAATAGGGAGGTAATTTGCAAAAGATATATACTCTTTGTGTTCTGCCACTTGTTGCAGACTATAAAAGGCCATGAAAATGCTTGATATGTGCTAAACAAATATTAATAAAATAAAACCCATTAAGCCACAATTGTTTAAGATCTTCTCTGTTCAGCTTCTCCCTGCCCCCAAAACTAACTGGGTGCAGGCTTACAAATATATCAGATAAAGAAATAAATGAAACATAATACACGTATAGTCAGCTTGAGATCAAAGTTTGCTTGTGGATATGTGTGTAGATCTGACTAATTGCGGGAGCAATAACAACCAGGTGTGGTTGCGTGGAGAATGATCTTATGGAATGGCTCCATGCTCTCCCTCCCTTCTCCCCGGGGGCCGAGCTTTCATTGGGGTGGACACAGTTACCTACCAGTGACTAGGTCATCTACTTGTATTGACTCCACCGCCCATGATTGCATGATTGAGGAGTTGACCAGGATTTGGCTGGGAGGTTACTATAGGAGCACCAATTTGCTACCACTGGATGTTTATTGTTCGTGTGGAAACAGTAAATGTTTGTTTGGGGTGATTTAAATAGTTCTGACCAGAGCAGGTCTGATGCTACCCTGATGCTACTGAAATCTGCACAGGAAGTCTATGCCCCACTATCTGCAGACATAATTGACTTTTATTGCTATGCCTTATGTATTGCATTGCTCACAATACACTCATGTTTAAAACAAAACTGCTGATGTGACTTTCCCCAGTAAATGTCAGTTGTTCCCAGTGTGCGGATCTTCCACAAGTTCAGCAACAGGACTTGTTCCAACAACCAGGTTTGCTCAGCATGCACTGGAGGCTCTGCTCAATACTTACTTGTTATTGTGCGGGGATGTATAAGAAATAATCTCATTACCCCCTCAAAGCATTGGAATGCATGTGACAGAATCATTAGACCACAAGGTGCTGCGCTTACAACTGGCTGTCTCTTGAGTCCGGGGCGTAGGAGCAGTCAGGGCGCCTGCACTAATATTAATCATGTACTTCCGGTGTTCAGCAAATTTATCACCGAAATCTAAATTTGGTGCACCTAAAAAGTATTTGTAATTTTCAGGTACACTGGCATTTTTACTCAGAATTCTTAATTACTGTTCAAGAAGAATACAGGAGGAAAATACGCAGACAGTATTGAAAAGCAGGGCTTTTCTGCCAATACTTGTCAAATTTATATAAGCTATAACAGAATGTTTTATTAAGTAAAATATTGTTTCTAAAGAAATCGTGGTGAAACAAATGGAATAAGGGTACAGTTGCTCCTTTAAAGATGACTACTAAAAGGGCTCCCTTGTTTATAGGGCTCTCGCTGCAGTTTTGAAAAGCTTGAAACACTGCAAACTTGATTCACTTTTACACATTATTTCCCTTGTGATTTCGCCAAATTATTTAATGCTATTACGTGGGTTCATCCGCGTTTTTGGTTTGATTGAGTAAAACTGATTATGTGAGTAGCCATGCATTTCACTGACAGCCTATATAAAAAACAATTTGTGTAAAGCACCAATTGCATATGCTTTCTAAAGATGCAAAACTGTATCAAAACATATTTCAAAAGGCGTTTATAACATAACTTCGGATCAGAAACCCATTCCTGAAATTTCACAAAGCTGAGAAACCACTGTTCCTGTTTGTGAACTCAGCAAGGTAAAAAAAGCCATACAAGCTCGTGGAGTTCAGTCGGTAGCTCCCGTTTCACAGCATAAACACAGGTGAGGGAGTGAAGAATTTGCAGGGGGGGGGTGAGGACACAAGAGGGAATCATTAACCCAGCTGAAATGAGAAAGACAAGCATTTGGAATGGAATAGTCTCGTGTTTGCTCGAGTTAGAGCTCACAGCGTTGTAAATTACTGACTGGACTTTTATTGCCACACAGAATGAAAATAATAAAAGGAAGAGAGCGAGGGTGAGCTTACCCTGGGGAAAAAACCCCCTCTGAAACAGGCAAATGCCAAAAAAAGTCCCTTACAGAAGAGATAAACAGGAAATAGCGTAATTACTCAGTACTTTGTGCTGCTCCCAAAGTGAAAAAGGCAGGCCTAAGAGGCAGAAATGACCACTAGCAAGCAACGATTTTTGAAGGACGCTGAAACTAACAAATGAAAACGCTGGAACTTACTATATAGTATACTTAAAAGTATACAGCAGGCCGAACGCTAATGCTCGACCTAAAAAGCAGACCCGAAGCACAAAATCCCAGAGCTTTTATAGAAAAATCACACAAGCTATTATCAGATTCTCCACATCAGCATGGTATGATCATGGTTGGGTTTGCATTTGACAAATCAGGAACAACATCGTAAAAATAGGAAACTATGCAACTATTTAGCACTGATCCATTTCTTAAGCTAACCTTTTATTGTTCCCTCAGCAATTGAAATATTTCTTGCACAATGGCTCATAGAACTCACACATGTTCAGCAGAACTTCCAGTGGAAGTCATGGAAAATCACACTTTGGGAACATCGTGGAAACCGCATTTACAATACACACTTTTCAACAAGATATTATACAACGCTAATACACCGACTCTATCTGCTTGATTCTTCATAGAGGAACGGTAGAGTTCTCTTTTCAACTGAACATTGATTTTGATGGGGAGTAAGCCTGAACGGATTAACAGATCACAAGAAAGTAGCATCCAAAATTAAAAATAATGGCATACAACACGAAAATGTGGCATAGCTATTCATGGCATTATCTAGACTTCTAACTGGCCTATGTAATGTGTTCCAGTTGCAACTTTATGAGTTCATCTGTTATGACTTTAAATATAATTAAAACTAAAACATTTCAAAAACATGTCAGGAATAAGGCCATGCACGGTCCAGGTCCTGCCCGAAACTCCGCTGCTTGGCTTTGCTGCACTTTATGTGCACCCCTTGTAATCCCCTCTTGTTCCAAAGGTGGCCATCAGCGTCATCTGCCCTGTAGCAAAGCTCATAGAGCTGCAGGTTCAGGACATTGGTGGACAAGATGCACTTATCAGTGCTATTCCATGAAGGGACTACAATTCCCAAGTTTTTAGAGGCAGCAGTCATCTTGGGGTGTGGCAGGCCTATAAAGCCCAGCCACACCCAAGCAGGTTGCTCACTATTTTGAAGACTTCGATGCAGTCAGACCTCGTTGGGGTTCCTCTGTAGAAGAGCAGGTTTCCTGCACGGCAAATGGACGGCAAATCGGAGTACCCTTGTTTCCATGGTGAATTCAGATACAAGTAGGTCGTACTCGTAGCGGTAAGGTCTTGATGAGCCAAATCTTGAAGGGATTGATACTTCCAAAAGGTAAAGCGCCCCTTAGTACAACAAGCAAAGCGTTTTCAGTTTTCAGAGGAAAGCGGCCTTGGCAAGATAATTAAAGCGCTTCAGTCAACATGAGGAAAGCGGCCTTAGCACAGTAATTAAAGTGCTTCAGTCCACATGAGGAAAGCGGCCTTGGCACGGTAATTAAAGCGCTTCAGTCAACATGAGGAAAGCGGCTTTGGCACAGTAATTAAAGCGATTCAGTCCACATGAGGAAAGCGGCCTTAACACGGTAATTAAAGCGATTCAGTCCACATGAGGAAGGCGGCCTTGGCACGGGAATTAAAGTGCTTCAGTCCACATGAGGAAAGCGGCCTTGGCACAGTAATTAAAGCGCTTCAGTCCACATGAGGAAAGCGGTCTTGGCACAGTAATTAAAGCGATTCAGTCCACATGAGTAAAGCAGTCTTGGCACAGTAATTAAAGCACTTCAGTCCACATGAGTAAAGCGCCCTTGGCACAACAATCAAAGCGCTTCAATCCACATGAGAAAAGCGCCCTTGGCACAGCAATCAAATCGCTTCAGTCCACATGAGTAAAGTGCCCTTGGCGCAGCAGTCAAAACGCTTCAGTCCACATGAGGAAAGCGCCCTTGGCACACCAATCAAAGCGCTTTAATCCACATGCGTAAAAAAGCCCTTTGCACAACAATCAAAGTGATTCAGGCCACATGAGTAAGGCGCCCCTTAGCATAACGAGCGTAGCGCTTCAGATGAAACAAATGAAAGCGCTATCTGGCATAAGGCAAAGCGCTTCAAGTTCAATGAGTAAAAACTTTCTGGCCTTATAGTTGTGAATATGAAAGCATTTTTGGATATAAGCAAATTATAGTTTTCATTGTTTTTTGGAAAGCATAATACGTGAAAAGCACATTTAATTCTTTTAGATTTTCTAGGCCATGATCAAAGGTTTATGTTATGAATGCATAGATGTTACAGGATTGATATTCAGAGTATGATCATGGTCCAAAGCTCTTGCCATCTCTTGGTTCTGAGGTTATAGTTTGTTCTCACTTAAAAAGGGGTCTCCATCCGATATCACAGAGGCGTATTTAGTCAAGAGTCTATTGATGAGTTAGACCGCTATGAATGAGTAAGTGCATATTTGTTCTAACCTTTCCTTTTCAGATCTCTCTCCCTGCTGTTCCCTACCTTAATTCCCTTCCCCCGCCTGGCTTCAACATAACTCTGTGCTATAATAGCTTTCTGAGTTGGTGACGCCGGGAGGTGAGCCTTTTCTTCAGCAATGTGCAGGTCCCGAGGAAAGGACACTGTGACAAAACAGCTTTCACACAATATGTACACATTTTGTATATTTGGAAAAACGATTTAACAATAACAATTTGCCGTTTTTGGTCCTAATGCAGCCTCTCTTTTTGGCAGGTCACATTGGTGCATTCATTGAGGCCACCAGTCGTCCAAATTATTGTTTGCTTTACTTGAACTGCTCCCACAAATCAAGCTGTGAGTGCAGGGTCGACTTTTAGCCTCCACATTCGAATTCCATACACAGCATTTTTAAACTTTGAAATTTACATTTTGCTTTTCTGTGTGTGCACTTTGCTAATCTGATATTTTTATTTACTTTATTTAAAATTCTAAATAGTTGCAGCCCCTGAGTAGGGGGTGCAGATGACAGGATTAGCAACTGTTGTTTTGTACTAAAGGATTAGATAAAAGAATGGAATGGAATAGCTTGTTTGCTCATTATCAGCACCAAAATTAGAGCTGAGATGTACGGATGTCCTAAATTTTACCAGAGAAAAGTGTAGATTTAGGAGAAAAATTCTTCACGTATTTACTGTGGAGTTCTATAGTGTATTACCCATTGCTTGCAGTTGCTTTGAGAGAGCGAAAACTGGATCACAAAACCTACATATGATGGAGGTGCAACTTAGAGTAATCTTCAGGGGGACCCCATTCTCATATTCTTCACAGCAACCACCACAGAGTCTACTTCACTTGAAAAAAAAAACGCAACAGTTCCCACAATTTTCACATTTTCCTAAAGCACAAGTAATTTTGTTCAGGCCTTAGGTTTGAAGTCTTGGCATTTATCAAAATTGAAATTGTTATTCCCAATGGCAACACTTTGAATTGTTAATGTTTGCCTTGTATTACAAACCAGAGGTATTTCCTGTGAGATGGATGGATGGGTATGTGAAAATACACATCTTTTAGATCTAGTGTTGCCATGTATTCCCCTTGTTTTAGTAAGGGGACTACGTCCTGTAGTGTTACCATGTGGAAATGATTTGATTTGATGAAGAGATTCAGTGTACTGAGATCTAAAATAGGCCTTAACGTTTTGTCTTTCTTTGGGATAAGGAAATACAGGGAGTAAACCCGTGTTCCTTTTTGGTGATACTGTACTAGCTCTATGGCTTCCTTTGCTAGTAGTGCTTGGATCTCTATTTGTAATAGGTCTAAGTGTTGTAATGACATTCTGTGCGTTCTTGGCGGAACATTTGGAGGGAATTTTGTGAACTCTATGCAGTAACCATGCTGGATAATTGATAGAACCCACGTGTCCGTGGTAATGTGTGTCCAATTGTGGTGATATTTTGTTAATCTCCCCCCCACTGGTGATATGTGTTGGGGAAGTGTGACATTGAAGTCACTGCTTGCTACCAGGGGTTTGTTTGGTAGGCTGGAATTTCCCGTTTCCTCTTGGGATCTGTCCTCTGTAGGAACCACAAAACCCCCCTCTCTGGTATTGAGACTGGTAAGTGGGTTTTGTTTGGGAGGTGGATGGTTCTGAGGGTTGCTGTCTAAACCCTCCCCTAAATTGTGGTTTCCTAAACGTTCCCCTGTATTGAGAGGAGTAGAGCGCGCCGATGGCTTTGGCCGTGTCTGTGTCCTTTTTCATTTTTTCTAATTGCGGTATCCACTTCCGACCCAAATAGCTGATGTTGATTAAACGGCATATTCAATACCGCCTGCTATATCTCTGGTTTAAACCCAGAACTTCAAAGCCATGCATGCCTTCTAATTGTTACTGCTGTATTCATAGTCCGTGCCGCTGTATCAACATAGTCTAGTGCCGAGCGGATCTGGTTGTTTGATATGGCTTGTCCTTCTTCAACAACATGCTGGACACGTTTTTGATGCTCTTTGGGTAGGTGCTGGATGATGTCTTGCATCTCATCCCAGTGTGCTCGGTCATAGCGGGCAAGGAGGGCTTGTGAGTCTGGGCTTGTGAGGCTGCTTGTGATGCCACTCTTTTCCCTGCTGCGTCGAATTTACGACTTTCCTTATCAGGGGGTGGCGCATCCCCTGATGACTGAATTCGCCCTTTTTCTTGCAGCCCCCACAAACACTTCCTCAATTAGAAGTTGCCATGGGGACCACCACCTCCCATGGTACATTAATTGTAAAAGGGGGAGGGAACTGCGCAGCCCCACTCCCAGGCCATATTTGACCCTGGAGACCACCACCTTCCAGGGGCGTTGCTAATTTTAAAGTGGAAAGGACCAAAAACAACCCCATCCCTTTCCTGGGCTGTTTTCAGCCCTGGGTACCACCACCTTCCTGGGGCTGACCTTATCCTAAACAAAGGAGGGGGAGACACGTGGCCCCTCTGTTGGACCCATTATTGGCTCTGGGCACCGCCACCCTGTCTCTCACAGGACATATTAGTCTGCTGACACTTGACTTGAGTTATCACAGAATGAGTAAACTGTAAGTCTGCACCCAATGGGGAGGAGCAGGAAAACTGCTCCTGCGCATCTGTTTTCCTGCCCAAAGTTAAGTTGTAAAATAGATCAAACAACAGATGAACAATTTCATGCTGTTCCTTGCATGTGGGAGCAAGATTGCAGCTCAGTCTTTTCTGTGGTGACTGTGACAAACTGGACCTTTATTGTACTCTGTTGGTGAGAGCAGAGTCCATTCTTCATCTGTTTAATTACTACTAGTATGCAAATGTACAAAAGAACTGCAATCTTTCTGCTTTTTTCCAGCTTGATGTCCAACTCCCTAAAAGCCCTCCAAGCATTTTCTGATGCAGAAGAAAATGAGCACAACTTCAACAAACAAAGAAGCAGTCACTTCATAAGAGTAAAGTACACTTGTTTTGTAGTCATTCAACTCTTTGTAGAATCACTGCACTCTAAACGAGGATTCGTGTTAGCACAGATTTTAGTAGGAAGACACTAGAAGAACAGTCACATTGACAAATTTACTCCAGAGATTGTCACTGGAGGCATTACCTTGCCGAACTTTATGCAGTGGTACAATGGATTGTGCATTATACATTTACCCAACGAGGTAGCACTTACTAATTAGAAGGTAGAAAATACTCCAGACAGGTAGATATTTTGCACAAAACTGTCGCCTCTTCTTAGATAAATAAGCAGGTAGGAATCCATTCTGGCACCGATGCTCATTTCACAGAAATTAAACCTCAACGGGAGCCATTCACAAATATAAACATAACAGGTGCCCCAATTGCAGCTTCACTTCTCTTGAGGAGGAGCTCAGGGTCATGGTGGAGGAAATCATCCGGGTAGAGCCACAGCTATTCGGATCACAGGTGCAGCACACCACCATAGCTAGGAAGATGGAGCTATGGTGCAGAATCGTGGACAGGGTCAATGCAGTGGGACAGCACCCAAGAACTAGGGATGACATCAGGAAGAGGTGGAACGACCTACTGGGGAAGGTGCGTTCCCTGGTCTCAAGACACCAGGGAGGACTGACGGCAGACCCCCACCTCCTTCCCCAGAACTCACTACATGGGAGGAGCAGGACTTGGCTATACTGCATCCTGAGGGCCTCGCAGGAGTAGCTGGAGGAATTGGCTCTGTTAAGTCAAACCTTTAACTACTTTATCCCCCACCCACCTGCATGCTATCACATACCCCCACCCTCGCCCTCACCCCCATCACTCCAACTCCTCACATATGTCCCAATATCACAAACCACACATCCCAAACCCAAGCCCTGCATGTAACACCAAAGCATGGACACCCATCATCAAAGCATGTCCACTGCACATACCCATACACCCCCTAAACCATTATCACACAAGGTGCCACACAAGAATGGAAGCACTGGGCTACAGGGTCACCCACCCATTGCACACCATGGCACACACAGATGCAATAATCATGGTTTTACACCCCTGCAGGACCCCTACCCGTCACCGGACAGGAGAGTCCAGACATGTCCACTCCACCCACAGAAGAGGCCCACAGTGATGACAGCAGCTCTGTCCAACTGGATCTAGATGACCAGCCCGGCCCATCTGGGACCTCGGGACAGTCGGTTCCCCTCACACTGGCACAGGCCACTACAGAGCCTCCCCGCTCTGGAAACACCAGCACAGCACCAACCCAGTGGGTCCATACCTCTGTCCCCAGGAAATGTCAAGCAGCAGTGTGTCCACCACTATAGGGAACCCAGGCTAACCCACAACCCCAACAACACCAGGGACCTGGGGACAGTGGTAGTGGGCACACAGTTCAGGGGACATAGGCCCAGGGAAACAGGGGAACTGGGAGGGCTGCTGTGCAACAGGGGGAGGACAGGCCCAGGGAACCCACTCTCCACTAGGCCATCTCCAACATCATGGAAGGGTACCACCATTCCCAGGAGATGATGGCAACGGTACTGGCCAAGTTTCAGGAGACCCAGCAGCTGCAGCAGGAACAGTATTTGGGGTTCAGGGAGGAACTAAAATCCATCAATTCCACTCTGGGCACCATTGTAGGGGTGCTGAAGGAACTCGTCAACACCAGGAGGGACACTGTGGCACAACAAGGGGCCCCTGACACTAGCCTGGACGATGAACTGCCCACCACCACTACCGGCGCTAGTGGACAGGAGGCACCGCCACAGGACCACGACACCTGCACCCCACCCCCTGCAGATGGAGAAGCACCCCGCAAGCGGTCCCTGAAATTCAGGACAAACACAGAGAACAATGTCAAGACCCCCGCCCAGAAATGAGACCACCCTGATTGTCATCCTTCTGTCCCACTTTGTCACCCTGTCCATCCATCAACTGCCCCAGCTCCACTTCCTATTCCCCTTTGGACAATGCACCTGTGAGACTAATAGACTGGACTCTGCCATGGACATTCCTCCACCATCACCCCTGACCATTTTACAACCCCCTCCACTATTTAGCACTTAAATAAACACCCTTAAATCACAAAACAATCTGGAGTCAGTCTATGCTTTTGAAAATGTGTATTAGCAATAACAGTGGCAAAATGCTATATCCAATGTAATGTCAACATACCTATGTCACACAGCTCTAGTCCATGCGGAAACAAAGCAGAGGTCACACAGTGGGACCTACATCTGTGAAATCGAAAGGGAAAGTGACAACTCAGTGTCCATACACTGGGTGAAAATGACAGACAGATGAGAGGTAGAAGAATTAAATCAGATGTAGCAGGCAGTGTTGTCTTCTTACCTGTGTCTCACTGGAAGTATTGCTGGATCACTGTGTTCCTGTTGTCTATGTCCTCTTCTTCTTCTTCCTCGTCTTCACTGTCCACAGGCTCCATAGCTGCCATAACACCTCCATCTGGACCATCCTCCTGCAGAAAAGGCACCTGTTGTTGCAAAGCCAAGTTGTGAAGCATACAGCAGGCCACGATGATCTGGCACACCTTCTTTGGTGAGTAGAATAGGGAACCACCTGTCATATGGAGGCACCTGAACCTGGCCTTCAGGAGGCCGAAGGTCCTCTCTATAATCCTCCTAGTCCGGCCATGGGCCTCATTGTAGCATTCCTCTGCCCTTCTCCTGGGATTCCTCACTGGGGTCAGTAGCCATGATGGGTTGGGGTAACCAGAGTCACCTGCAAATGGCGAGGGACAACTGTTAGACACACACTAACTCTTAGGGACATCCACAGACCCAGACACCTAGGGCCAGATGTAAGTAAGTCACAAATTGCGACTTGCAATTTGCGAGTCATAGCGACTTGCAAATTGCAACTCGCAATTTGCGATGCAGAAAGGTGTCTCAGACACATTCTGCGACTCGCTATGGGGTCGCAAAGACCCAGCTCATAAATATTTATGAGGTGGGTCGCAGTTTGCGACCCCATAGCGAGTCTAGGCACTCATGGGGATGGTGGCCTGATGGAGACAGCAGACCACCATGTCCGTGACTGCTTTTCAATAAAGGACCACTGCCTGCTCTGAAAAAATAATTTTGTGAGCATTCACAAAGGGGAAGGGGTCCCATGGGGACCGCTTCCCGTTTGCGAATGAGTTACCATCCACTTCAAGTGGATGGTAACTGCGAGTTGATTTGCGATCGCTTTCGCGGTCACAAATCAACTCTACATCGCGGCGCGAATCGCAAATAGGAAGGGAACACCCCTTCCTATTTGCGAGTCGGAAACACATTTTGCAAGTCGGTACCGACTCGCAAAATGTGTTTCTGCATCACGTAAGGCCTTTTGCGCCTCGCAGAGGCGCAAAAGGCTACCTACATCTGGCCCCTAGTCACACCGTATTGGGTCCATGTCCTCACCTAATAGCCACACACAGTGCCTCTGGAGTTGCCCCATCACATAAGGGATGCTGCTATTCCGCAGAATGTATGCGTCATGCACTAAGCCAGAAAATTTGGCATTCACATGGAAGATGTACTGGTCGGCCAAACACACCATCTGCACATTCATAGAATGGTAACTCTTCTAGTTTCAGTACACCTTTTCACTCCTGCGGGGGGTACCAAGGCCACATGTGTCCCATCAATGGCACCTATGATGTTGGGGATATGTCCCAGAGCATAGAAGTCACCTTTCAATGTAGGCAAATCCTTCAAATGAGGGAAAACGATGTAGCTGCGCATGTGTTTCAGCAGGGCAGACAACACTCTGGACAACACGTTGGAGAACATAGGCTGGGACATCCCTGATGCTATGGCCACTGTCATCTGAAAAGACCCACTTGCCAGGAAATGGGGTACTGACAGCACCAGCACTAGAGGGGGGATTCCTGTGGGATGGCGGATAGCTGAAATCAGGTCTGGCTCCAACTGGGCACACAGTTCCAGGATTGTGGTACGATCAAGTCTGTAGGTGATAATTACATGTCGCTCCTCCATTGTCGACAGGTCCACCAGCAGTCTGTACACTGGAGGATGCCGCCATCTCCTCACCTGCCCCAGCGGACGTGCTCTATGGAGGAGAACAGCGAGCAGAGAGTCAAGCAACACTGATGTATGGGAACACAACTTAATCGGAAAATGTTTTAAAATCGTCATATGGCTGTATTAGTGTTTAAGCAAGGCCTAGATATGTGTGACGCAGTGAATAATAATGCCATGTGGCCCCCAGAAATGGCAGCTGCCTGACCTGTAATGTGGGACAAGGGGATATGAGGTAACTGCGCTGGCGTTGTACACAGTCGCGGTAGGCGGTCGAAGACCGCGGCGCAATCCTGCATCAGTTAACATTGGACCCTATGGGTCCCAGGAGCCAATGATGATGTACGCCGGCGGTGACGGTACGCACCGCCGCGGACGTCACTGCCATTTTCTCTCTGTTCAATCACTTGATACCTGATCTTCGACAGGAGAGGACCTACACTGCAAGTGCTGCTGTGACCTCAGTCTGGAAGAGACAATGGCTCGTGTGTCTGGGGAAAGGGCCCCTGCCTTCAGCACAGAGGAGTTGGAGAAACTAGTGGATGGGGTCCTCCCCCAGTACACGCTACTCTACGGTCCTCCAGACAAACAGGTGAGTACACTGTGAGCATGCTGTATGGGCAAAGCCTGTTTAGAGTGGCGTGGATGAAAGATAGGGGGGGAGAATGAGGTGTGCATGAAACAACGGTGAGTGCATGTGTGTCATGGCAAGGGTAGGGATGCGGGCCAATGACTGTGACGGTGCGGACGGTTATATCTTCCCCTTTTCCCCGGTACTATTCCTGTAGGTCAGCACCCACCAGAAGAAGGATATTTGGTGTGCCATCGCCAAGGAAGTCCGGACCCTGGGGGTCTACCACAGACGGAGCACCCACTGCCGGAAAAGATGGGAGGACATTCGCTGCTGGAGCAAGAAGATGGCGGAGGCCCAGATGGGGATGGGCTCCCAACATGGGAGGGGTGCCCGTCGCACCATGACCCCCCCGATTTTCCGGATCCTGGCGGTGGCGTTTCCGGAGTTGGATGGGCGCTTGAGGGCAACACAGCAGCCACAAGGGGGTGAGTACACTCTCATTCAGCTGATTCAGCGTGTATTGTAGGTGTCTGGGTGGGGGAGGTGGGCTGTGGGTTCCCCTAGGCCAGGGTGAGTTTAGTAGGCAAGGTCCCTTCTTAAGGCAGGCACTGTGGCACCCCACCCCACCCCACCTGTGTACAGAGTGAACTACACCTAGTCAGGCTTCTGTGACCTCCATGTGTGCAGCAATCGGGCATAGCCTTGTAACCCATGTCCCTGTGATTGACTAGGGAACTCCAATTGCACAGCGTAGTGCAGGGGGCTTCTTTGTCTGTAGTGTCCGCCAACGGTAGCAGTATTGGATGTACTCAACATGTCTTTCTTCTGCCCCCCCCCCCTTTTTGTGGTCTCCCTGTGCTTGTGTACATTAGCATCATCAGGCAGAGGAGCAGTGGCACCGGAGCAGGAGGGAGCTTCATCCCACATGGCCCTGGAGGCCGACACAACGGAGTCAGAAGTCACCAGTGGGACGGAGGGCGAGGGGAGCTCCACGGCGGGGACAGGAGCTGAGGCCAGCGACACGGACTCCTCCTCTGATGGGAGCTCCCTTGTGGTGGCGGGCCCCTCTGTGCCCCCCGCATCTACAGGTACAGCCGCCGCCCCCCCTACCAGCACCGCCCTCCCAGCAGCCCCTCAGCCTTTGCCCCGTGCCCGCTCATCCGGGAGCGTGGGCATCACCTTCGCCCCAGGCACCTCAGCCCCTGCCCTAGTCACCCCTGCTGCCATCAGTGAGGAGGACATTGACCTCCTCAGCTCCCTCACTGTTGGGCAGTCTACCATTTTGAATGCCATTCAGGGTGTCGAAAGGCAGTTGAACAAACCAATGCATTCCTGCAGGGCATTCATTCTGGTCAGGTGGCCCTTCAGCGAGATTTTCAGACTCTGGCCTCAGCACTGATGGCAGCCATTGTCCCTGTCTCTAGCCTCTCCCTACCAACTTCCTCCACCCAGACCGAAACCCCTGTACCTCAGCCTATCCCAAGCACACCATCAGACCAGCATACACACACCTCAACACACAAGGGAAGCTCAGGCAAACATACGCACCACACATCCCACAGGCACTCACACAAGCATCATACACATGCAGACATACCAACAGCCACTGCCTCCACTGTGTCCCCCTCCTCCTCGTCTCCCTCCTCCCTCCCAGTCTCGTCTCCACTCACACCTGCATGCAGTACATCATCAGCCACTACCTCCATCACCAGCACACCCACCAACACACCCCGCTAACGTGCAGTCACCACCCCCACTACCATTCACACATCCCCTGTGTCCTCTCCTAGTGTGTCTGTGAGCCCACCTCCCAAGGTACACAAACGCAGCCACACACCCACCCAACAACCATCCACCTCACAACAGCCTCCAGCCCATGTACCTTCACCCAAAGTCACCAAACGTACACCTCCTACCACCACTACCTCTTCCTCCACTCCCAAATCCCCTCCATCTACCCGTCCCAGTGTGTCCAAAATACTTTTCCAGTCCAATCTTGACCTCTTCCCCTCACCTCCCCCACCCCTTCAGTCTCCTAGGGCCTGCCTCTCCAGGTTACAACCCAGCGCCTCAGCCACAACATCTGCGGGAACAGTGGTGCCAGTAGTAACCGGCTTCTGGAGTGCGCCAGACAGCAGGGCAGCAAGTGTGCCAAGGAGCCAGAGCACGGACAGTCCCCCACCTCAAAAGCACAAAAAGTTGTCCAGTGCCTGGCGGGAGAGAGGAAGAAAATCTTCCACCAAAGCCTCTCCCAGAGGTACAGTTGGGAGTGTGGAGACAGCTGCGCCACCATCCAAGGTGGGGAAGGGGCACAGTAAAACAGGAAAGTCTGGGAAAACCTGCACAGCGGACAAGACCACCACAAGCACCGCTGCCAGGGACACCGCCGCCACAAGCACCGCTGCCAAGGACACCGCCGCCACAAGCACCGCTGAACAGGACACCGCCGCCACCAGCACCGCTGAACAGGACACCGCTGCCACCAGTACCGCTGAACAGGACACCGCCGCAACAAGCACCGCAGGCCAGTGAGCGCCAAAGATTCCAACGCTACTGAGGCCGCTACTGAGCAGGATGAATCACTCTGGGCACAAAGACCCCTCCAGAACCAGTGGAGAAAGGCATCCACTACCTCACTCCTTGGCAGGATGAAGCACTCTGGACACAAAGCCCCCTCCAGAACCAGTGGAGATTCACATCCACTACTTCTGTCCTTGGCAGGCTGAAGCACTCTGGGCACAAAGCCCCCTCCAGAACCAGTGGAGAAAGACATCCACTTCCTCAGTCCTTGGCAGGATGAAGCACTCTGGGCACAAAGCCCCCTCCAGAACCAGTGGAGAAAGGCATCCACTACCTCAGTATTTGGCAGGATGAAGCACTCTGGGCACAAAGCCCCCTCCAGAACCAGTGGAGATTCACATCCACTACCTCTGTCCTTGGCAGGGGGATGAAGCACTCTGGGCACAAAGCCCCCTCCAGAACCAGTGGAGAAATACATCCACTACCTCAGTCCTTGGCAGGATGAAGCACTCTGGGCACAAAGCCCCCTCCAGAACCAGTGGAGAAAGACATCCACTTGAGAGACTGTGGCATTGCACTCCCCAGGATGCAGCAGTGGGCAACCCACCCACTGGAGAGACTTGAGAGATTGTGGCTTTGCGCTTCCCAGGATGCAGCAGTGGGCAACCCACCCACTGGAGAGACTTGAGAGATTGTGGCTTTGCGCTTCCCAGGATGCAGCAGTGGGCAAACCACCCACTTGAGAGACTTGAGAGACTGTGGCTTTGCACTCCCCAGGATGCAGCAGTGGGCAAACCACCCACTTGAGAGACTTGAGAGACTGTGGCTTTGCACTCCCCAGGATACATCAATGGGCATGGAGCCCCCTCGTGGATCTGGCGTCGTACACTCATTCGGCTGAGGTGCCCCCCCTTCCCCCTGAGGTGCCTGTTGTATTTCTATATGATGCCCCAGCAGTGTTCTCTCCGTTTTGATCGGGTATTGAGTGTGGGCCTCCCCCATGCATTTTGGGCCCAGTGGTCCACGACTGTGATGGTGGAATACCTTGGACTTGTATTCTTGGTGTATATATTTGTTTATAGCGTAAATATATGTATATGAATGTATATATTTTTTATTACTGTATTTGAATAGATTACAAACGTTTGACTCATTTCCTTTTGTCCTTGCATTCTTCCAGGGGGAGTTGGGGGTTGTTAATGTAATGTATCAACATGTACTTGTGTGTGTGTTGTAGTGGGTGAGGGTGGGGGTGGGAGTGTTGCGTGTTGCGTTTGAGTGTCACTCTTTTTTCCCTCCCCCTCCCCTGTATCGTAGGTGCAGTACTCACCGTGGTCTTCGCCGCCATCTTTGTTGTTCCTGGTAGAGAAGCAGGAAGATAAAGGCTGGCAGTATCTGGAGCTCGGGGTCCATGGCATCCTGATTCCTCGTAGGGTGTGTAGAGGTGAGCGTTTTCCCTTCCAAGTCCTGTTTCCGCCGTGTTTTTGTTCGCGGTGAATCCGCCCCGGAAAAGGTGGCGGATTGGACTGTTGTAATACAGTGGGCGGAACCTTGTCTTCCGCCTGTCTGTTGGTGGTGACCGCCGTGGTGTTTGTTTGTACCGCCGTGGCGGTCGGAGTGTTAAAGTGGCTGTCTATGTTGGTGGTTTCCGCCACGGTCGTGATTCAATTTTCTTTACCGCGGCCTGTTGGCGGTTTTACCGCCACTTTAACACCGACCGCCAGGGTTCTAATGACCACCTATATGTTAACATATGAGTTGGCAATGTAAGCTTACTCTTAAGAAATGAAAATTTAGGTATGCAAAGATCAACGTTAAATGATAGTAAACAACCAAGAAGACCATATAGAGCCTGATACTCACGAGTATACAGGTTAAATTACTCTCATTATTGAATACTTCAACCTATAGGAAGAAAAGACCTAATATATATGTTGATTCAAGGCACAGGATACATCTGTCTCAAAAACAGACTAATGGCTTTAGGCCACAATAGAATATTACTCACAAAAGCAAGGTGAACACTCACCATGGGAGCCTAAAAAAACAATGGAAGGTGAATTAGTTTTGCTGAGACAGAGCAGAAAAAATCAAGGCAGCAGGTTTACAGGGAATGTGAAGAAAGTTAGATTACGCAGGTAGGTTACAAAAGTGAAGCACTCCCCAAGACAGTGAAACTAGAAAGATGAAAGGTAATTGAATAGAATCATACTAAAATTGATAGAAATTAAATGAATGTAGACTTTCTATTATATTGTAAACAAAACTTAGGCATGTAAACTGAAGAAGCACTTCAAATGCAGGAATTAGAAACTGCTTTGGGTGGTCTATCTGTCTGCTCGTAAACACTTAGGTAGAAACCAACTAGATAAGAGTTGTCTGATCATACTAGCCAATAGGCAACAGCCCGGACCTTCAAATTCAAACTATACAAATGGCGATTCCCAAGCAACATGCATAGAATTTTCCAATCATAAAGTATGCTTGTACCAATTCTATAAGGTTGTGTATCTCACACAGACACTAATGTTTAGATGACACAAACCGAGTACTTTGAAAAGTTTAGGACTAGCCATGAAGTATACATTTAAAATAAGTCAAAACCTCCTCCAATTAACATAGATTATCACTCTAGTTGCATTTTTCGTTCAAATTGTATACATGCAAAATGCATTACATTAATTTGTAATACATCAATGATATACATGTGATTTCCAGCCAATCAGAACATGCATACCAAGTTCAACCTTTAATATGTTTAAAACCAATACATTTAAAAAACAGTACTGGTGTTCATTAGGTTAGGATTATTAGGTATCCATAGTAGTGGAGAGAGCTCATCAAAATTTGTATTCAGTCCATTATTAAGCACTCAAAATATAGATCAGGGAGTGCTCTTGGTAGAGGTAAGTCACATACATTGCTACCCTTTTCAGGTATTTAAACTCCACAGTTATCATCCATTTGAGGTCCCCAGCATTGTCTATGTTCATTTACATGGTTTGGAAATGGGGTGAATTTAACGCTGCATTCACTTCTGCTTTTATGCTGTGCAATCCACAACTGATCTTTTGAGGAGAGTGATCCACAAAGAGCAAATCACAGATATTGTATTATGTAAATTATATTGCTTGAATTAGCTTGTCATAGTCTCCAAGGATTGAGTTATTCTTCCATATTTGAAAACGTTTCCACTGGATGTTTGCTAGGAACATGAACAGTTATCACATTTGTAATGCCGGGGCAAAATATGCTCATTATGTGTGTGAGTGTACCAGGATGTGCCAGATATTTTTGTTCCTTTTTAAGGCAGTGAGTGGCATTGGAAAGGAAGCAACGGTTTACAGAATAAATCTATTGGAATGAATCACATCCACCCAACCAGGGAAGTTGACCAAAGGACAAGTTATCTCTTAACACTCTAGAAAGAAAGCTACCATATACTAATCGAGTTGGGCTTGGTAGGTTTGACTAAGAATATAGAAAATCTTATTGTTTTTGTCCTGATCTTAATATCCTTTTACACATATATTTGTCTTCCTTATTGCTGAATTCAAATGTGAACTGTAAGTCAGGGTTGCAGTGTTGAGTGCTAAAACAAATACAAAAAAGGGTTCCTTCAGAGCCCCTCCAAATATCAAATACATTATCAATATACTCATGCAATGTTTCCACCTTATGTTTATGTGGGTTTTCAGAATAGAATATAGACTTATCAGAATTGGTCAATGTAAAGTACTCATCAAAGGTGATGAGAGGAATGGTTGCAATGTGTCAAACCACTGGCAATCGCTCAGGGTAGCATCCCCATCCACTGTTTGTTTGCTCCCCATGCCACCTCAGTTTAGACTCAGCCTTATGCAAACTAGATTCTAATTGGAATGTTCGAGCCCGAAGTGCTAGGCCAGGTCCACCTCGAAGCGGAACAAACCAACCCAGGGTTGAACCGAGGTGGAAGACAAGATATGAAAGAAAACAACAGAAAGTAAAGTGAGAAAGGTGGTGTGATAAAAAGAAAAATACAAAGAAAAAACTCTTCCTACTATAACATTTTTCATTACTAAAAACTAAAGCCGGCACAAAGGGGTGATCCAGCGAGCACGCAGTTTGGTGTATGCTCCACAGAAGAACAAAAGGAGGTCCTCATTCTACACTGGCAGAGATTGGAGGAGTTAACATTACTCCCCAAGGAGTCAGTAAATGAGGAAGAAGATACCCGATCTAAATGATGTAAGGAGACCTTAACTCTAGTGTATTCAGATAGTTAAAAAAAATCTTCAAAGCAAGAACCACATTTAAAAGACAAATAATGGCCTATTAGGCTACCTAAGGAAACAGTAGAACTGTTAAGGCCCAGAACAACATTCCAGTAGTGATCTTTGAGAAGACCTTGGGAGTTGCTGGTCATTGAAGTTGGATTAAGCCACAATTCAGACAATCCTAGGTTAACCATCCATGACTTAATATGGGCTATCCACGGGATACTAAAGTTCTGATTCTAGGCTGAAATTTCGGTAAGACACTCTCTATAAGGGACAAGTTGCTCAGATGACCATAACCTTTTGCAGAATAAGATAGGTTTATGATGTGCGGTGTCTGAAATCTCCCTTAAATTTAGGTCAAACCTCAAAGGAAATAGAAGTGTGCTTTTAGGTAACTTCAAAAGTGATCTTAAGATCTTAGGGGCATAGTTATACTCCATTTGCGCCAAACTTGTGTCATTTGTTTTATGCAAATTCATCGCAAAACTAACTCCATATTTATATTTTGACGTTAGACCTGTCTAACGTCAAAATATTGGAGTTTGCACCATTTTTTAGATGGGTGAACATACCTTGCGTCAATGAGATCCAAGGTAGGTGTCCCCATCTAAAAACTGATGCTAACCTCATAGCCCCATATTTATCCCCCCGTGCTAAAATGAAGCACAGTTGGGAGGAGGGGCTAAATAATGCTGCAAAGCATTATTTAATCCCTGGGTCAGATCAGGCATTAGGGGAACTGTGGACCCATTTCCATGGTTAAACACAATGGAATGGGTCCCCAGGTGCTCTCCTAAATCCCCAGGAGCACCTCCACCCACACCATAGGGACAATAGATGATGGGGGACCCCATCCCTGGTAAGTAGTGTAAGTATAGGTAAGTTTGTTTTTTTATAAAAGTGCCATTAGGGGCCTAACTTGGGGCCCCCTGAATGGCACATGGTGCAATGGCCATACCCAGGGGAAACAGGTCCCCTGTGCTGGTCACTGGGGTGGTGGGCATGACTCCTGTCTTTTCTGAGACAGGAGTCATGTGGTATGGATGGTTTTGCGTCAGAAAAAAATTCCAGGCTGGTTAGAGACTTTTTTTTGCCTCTTACCAGCCTAACATCATTTTTTGTGCAAAACCCCCTCCTCCCATACTGTCATCCCCACCCGGCTACATTATTTTCATGCTAGCCCACCCTTAGCACCGGCTTGCTCCATTCCATAAATATGGTGCCCGGCTTTCGCTCAGGAATGGCGCAAGCCGGTGCTAAACTTTTTGATGCAAAACTGTGTTGGTGCAATTTTGCATCAAAAAGTATAAATATGCCCCTTAGCCTAGCATCAAGGTTAAAATATCCCCACACATCAGAACCACAGAGAACCATAGACATCGGCACTACACACTTGGGTCCTATATAATCCTATAGCTGGTGAGATAGGGTAAAAGGAGGCTTTCTCTAACAATAGACACAGCTTTATGCTTAAAGGACAAAGAGCTTTTTCCTCTCTGCTTTTACCAACTGATGGAGTCTGACAATCTCACCCCTAGATAATCAAATTTTAAAACCCTATCTGTGAGAAGGTAGCCTCTTTCTAGCATTATTACCCCCACTTTTGGCCTGTTTGTGAGTGTATGTCAGTGTGTTTTTACTGTCTCACTGGGATCCGGCTAGCCAGGACCCCAGTGCTAATAGTGAAAACCCTATTTGTCAGTGTGTTTTGCATGTCTCACTGGGATCCTGCTAGCCTTGACCCCAGTGCTCATAGTTTGTGGCCTAAATGTGTATGCCTGTGTAGTGCCTAACTATGTCACTGAGGCTTTGCTAATCAGAGCCTCAGTGCTTATGCTCTCTCTGCCTTTAAATTTGTCACTATAGACTAGTGACCACTTTTACTCATTTCAATTGGCATACTGGAACACCCTTATAACTCCCTAGTATATGGTACCAAGGTACCCATGGTATTGGGGTTCCAGGAGATCCCTATGGGCTGCAGCATTTATTTTGTCACCCATAGGGAGCTCAGACAAACGTTTACACAGGACTGCCATGGCAGCCTGAGTGAAATAACGCACACATTATTTCACAGCCATTTCCACTGCACTTAAGTAACTTATGAGTCACCTATATGTCTAACCTTCACTTGCTGAAGGTTAGGTGCAAAGTTACTAAGTGTGAAGGCACCCTTGCACTAGCAAAGGTGCCCCCACATAGTTCAGGGTCATTTCCCCGAACTTTGTGAGTGCGGGGACACCATTACACGCGTGCACTACATATAGGTCAATACCTATATGTAGCTTCACAATGATAACTCCAAATATGGCCATGTAGCATGTCTAAGATCATGGAATTGTCCCCCCATGACAAATCTGATATTGGGGAGCCAATTCCATGCATCCCCGGGCACCACTGTGGACCCCAGGTTCTGCCAAACCAGCTTTCTGGGTTTTCTCTGCAGCTACCACTGCTACCACCCTACAGACAGGGTTCTACCCTCCTGGTGTCTGGGCTGCCCAGTCCCAGGAAGGTAGAACAAAGAATTTCCTCTGAGAGAGGGTGTTACACCCTCTCCCTTTGGAAATAGGTGTTAAAGGCTGGGGAGGGGGTAGCCTCTCCCAGCCTCTAGAAATGCTTTGAAGGGCACAGATGGTGCCTTCCGTGCATAAGCCAGTCTACACCGGTTTAGGGAATCCCCAGTCCCTGTTCTGGCACAAAACTGGAAAAAGGAAAGGGGAGTGACCACTCCCCTGTCCATCACCACACCAAGGGTGGTGCCCAGAGCTCCACTTGTGGGTCCCAGACCTCTGCCATCTTGTTTGCAGAGGTGTGGGGCACTCTGGAGTCATCCAAGTGGCCAGTGACTGCAGGTGACGTCAGAGACCCCTCCTGATAGGTGATTACCTGACTAGGTAGCCAATCCTCCTCTGAGGGCCACTTAGGGTCTCTCCAGTGGGCTTTTCTTCAGATAACAACTTGCAAGAATTCACCAGAGTTCCTCTGCACCTCTCTCTTCGACTTCTGCCAAGGATCGACCGCTGACTGCTCAAGGATGCCTGCAAAACTGCAACAAAGTAGCCAGAAGACTACCAGCAACATTGTAGTGCCTTATTCTGCCGGCTTTCTCGACTGTTTCCTGGTGGTGCATGCTCTGGGGGCTTCACCCTGCACTGGAAGCCACGAAGAAATCTCTTGTGGGTCAACGGAATCTTTCCACTGCTTCAGCTTCACCGGTACTCTGGGACCCCTCTCATGCTGACGAGCGTGGCCCCTGGAACGCAGGTGGTGGACCCAAGTGACTCAGACTGTCCAGTGGTCCAACTGTCCGAATTTGGAAGAGGTAAGTCCTTGCCTCCCCTCTCCAGACAGTAATCCTGTGCACTGCGTGTTATGCAGCTACAAGGGCTTCTGTGCACATTTCCAAGAAATCCTGCATACACAGCCGAGCTTGGGTCCCTAGCACTCCGTCCTGCGATGCTTTGCTCCCTGAGTTAATCTCCGGTGTCGTGGGACCTCCTTTTGCAGATTTGAGACAACCACCATGTTCAGTCTTCTTGAACCCATGATCAAGGACTTCTGTGGGTGCTACCTGCTTGTGCATGGGCTCTACGTTTGCTAGGGGCCCTCTCTGTCTCCTCTCCCAAGTGGCGACATCCTGGTCCTTCCTGGGCCCGGGCAACACCCTTTTTCTCCAACCACAACTCTTGCAGCTAGCAAGGTTTGTTTGTGGTGTTTTGCCAAGGAAACAACTCCGCATCCTCCAGCACGCCGTGAGACATCTTCTGCACCTAGGAGAAGTTCCTACCACCTTTCGTTGTTGCAGAATCTTCAGCTTGTTCCATCCAGAGGCAGCCATTTTGCACCTTCATCCGGGGTTTAGTGGGCTCCTGCCCCCCTGAACACTTTAGCGACTCTTGGACTTGATCCCCTTCCTTTGCAGGTCTTCAGGTCCAGGAATCCGTCATCAGTGCTTTGCAGGCTGTTGTGGTCTTTGCAAAATCCTTCATTGCAACTTTAGTGTGTTTCTGGGGAAATAGTAGTACTTTACGCCTACTTTCCAGGGTCTTGGGGTGGGGTATCTTGGACACCCTTAGTGTTTTCCTACACTCCTAGCGACCTTCTACACACTACACTAGCCTAGGGGTCCATTCGTGGTTCACATTCCACTTTCTTAGTATATGGTTTGTGTTGCCCCAGGCATATTGCATCCTATTGTATTCTACAGTGTTTGCACTACTTTCTCACTGTGTATTTTACTTACCTCCTAAGGGAGTATATCCTCTGAGATATTTTTGGCACATTGTTACTAAATTAAAGTACCTTTATTTTTAGTAACTATGAGTATTGTCTTTCTTATGATATAGTACCTATATGATAGAAGTGGTATTGCACGAGCTTTGCATGTCTTCTAGTTCAGCCTTGGCTGCTCTTCTATAGTTACCTCTATCAGCCTAAGCTGCTAGAACACTACTACTCTACTAAAAAGGGATAACTGGACCTGGCACATGGTGTAAGTACCATTGGTATCCACTATAAGCCAGGCCAGCCTCCTACACTGTCCAATTTTGCTCCCTTTTTGCTGTGTGTGAATATCATATTTTTCGTCTTGGACTTATTTATATCAAGGCCATGGTCCTTACAAAATTGGTTGAACTTCGCCAAACGTTTGATAAGACTCACAGCAGTATTAGATAAAAGAAGTGTGTCATCTGCGAATAGCAGACATGGGCCCAGATTTATGCTGTTTGCCCTGAATTAGCGTAATTTTTATTTTTACACTAATTCAGCGGAAACTTAACTCCATATTTATATTTTTAAGCTAGATTAGTCTAACATCAAAATATTGGAGTTAAAGTCGTTTTTTAACTAGTGGGAAACTACCTTGTGTCAATGAGATACAAGGTAGGCGTTCCCGGGCAAAAAATGACTCTAAGGGCCAGATGTAGGAAGCCGTTTGCATGGTGCAAACTGTGAAAATCGCAGTTTGCGCCATGCAAACAGCCTTCTGCGATGCACATTCACAATTTGCGAGTCGGTACCGACTCGCAAATTGTGAATGCAACTCGCAAATAGGAAGGGGTGTTCCCTTCCTATTTGCGACTCGCATCGCAATGCAGAATTGCTTTGTGACCGCAAATGCGGTCACAAAGCAATTCGCAGTTACCACCAGTGTCACACTGGTGGTAACTCATTCGCAAAAGGGAAGGGGTCCCCATGGGGACCCCCTCCCCTTTGTGAATGTTGGCAAAAAGGTTTTTTTCAGAGCAGGCAATGGTCCAATGGACCACTGCCTACACTGAAAAAAACGAAACCAAATGGTTTCGTTATTTTTTTTCTTTTGCAACTCGTTTTCCTTTAAGGAAAACGGGCTGCAAAATAAAAATAAAAAACTGCTTTATTGAAAAAACAGTCACAGACATGGAGGTCTGCTGACTTCAGCAGGCCACCATCCCTGTGAGTGCAGTTACTCGCTATGGGGTTGCAAAATGCAACCCACCTCATTAATAATAATGAGGTGGGTCTTTGTGACCCCATAGCGAGTCGCAGACGGGGTCTGAGACACCGTTCTGCATCCGAATTTGCGATTCGGAAATTGCAAGTCACACCGACTCGCAATTTCCGAATCACAAATTCGGACCTTGCTACATCTGGCCCTAAGTACCTAGCATCTTATTTATCCTCCCGTTCAAAAATAATGCACGGGAGGGAGGCCTAAATAATGGCGCTAAGGTTGTTGTTTAGCGCCATGATTTAACACCTGGGTCAGGGAAGGCATTAGGGAACCTGCGGGCCTATTTCCATGGTTGAACACCATGGAATTAGCCCATAGGTGCCCTCCACTGGCCCCAGGGACACTGCCACTCACACCAGAAGGACAGCGGAGGATGGGGGACCCCATCCCGGGAAAGTATAGGTAAGTAGAGGCAAGTATTTGGTTTAATTTATAAAAGTGCCTTAATGGCACTGGATGCAGTGGCCATGCCAAGGGGACCCTTGCCCCTTGTGATGGCCATTGGGTTGGTGGGCATGACTCCTGTCTTTTCTAGGACAGGAGTCATGTGGTATGGTAAGTTTTCCATTGAGAAATGATGCTAGGCTGGTTAGAGTCTTTTTTTTTTTACTCTAACCAGCCTAACGTAATTTTTCTGTGCAATACCCTCTTCCCCCATACCGCCACCCCCACCCGGCTAACGTCATTTTCCTTGACTTTAGCCCTCCCTTAGCGCCGGCTTGCGGCATTCTTTAAATATGGCGCCTGGCTGGCACTCTGGAATGGCACAAGCCAGCGCTATACTTTTTGACACACACGTTAGCGCAGTTTTGCATCAAAAAGTATAAATTTGGGCCTAGGTAGTTTGAAGACAGCTATCTTCGGAGGACCATTTACACAATTTCGTAAATAAGGTATGCTTTCTTTGATGAATAGTAAGAATAGAGTGGGAGGAAGGGTGCACCCATGCCGTCCACCATGTCCTAGTGGAAAATTCTTTGTGGTCCCAAATCAAACCCCCCGGCCCATCCGACTCTAATAAAATTATTGGTGCACAAACTGGGAATCAGCTTCAATAGCCCTAGGGGAACTCTGATTTTAATTAAGACCTCACAAAGTTTTGCCCTTGGAACAAGGACAAATGGTGTGCGAAGATCTACAAAGGTAACAAAGTGCGCCTCCGCTCCAGGTCAACAATTTTCCATTTTAAGGTCAGAAAAAGACAAATCTGGTCCAAGTACTTGTTTTGGGAATTAAACTGGCTTGTAGTTCAGAGAGGGTCTTGTTGGATCTGATCCAATCCCAAAGTCTACACCTGTTTGTTATATTTTTTATGTTATCTACCAGGGAAATGGGGAGATACCTGGTTCTTGCCTTGAGCCCTTTTTATCAATGGGCATTATTTCGGCCACTCTCAATGAGCTGTGGATTGGGGTGCCCACTGAGATTGCATTAGTCAAAATATTGATATAGGGACCCACATCAGGGGTTTGGCAGAAAACATCTGACGGGATCCTGTCCATCCCAGGGGCTTTCCCCAGTTTCAACCCCTTTAAAGCATTGAAGGATTCTTCGACAGTGAAAGACACTACCTTCTCCATTTCGGCTCTTCTAGAGTGTGAGGTATTTGGGAAAGATGGAGGTTTTTTGGAGGGAGGCTCTGTGTAGAGGGCCGAGAAGTGCCTCACCCAATCTGCCTCAGTGATGTGACATTCGGGAAAAGTTTTATCTTTGTGTCCATTTTGGGTGATCAGATGCCAGAATCTAGCACCCCCTCACCCCCCCCTTTGCAGCTTCCAGTAGATACTCCCAGACCTTAACTTCCGACTGTTACTTGCTGGATTTGATTGCTTGGGCATAAGCCCATCTGGCTTTTAAAATGTCTGGCCTCATGTTGCTTTTGTTTTGGTCACTCTACATTTTTTGTAAAACCATTCATGAGTTCTAGGGGCCAGCTTACGAGATGGGATCTTTATCTCAAAAAAGGTTTCAATTTCTCGAACAAGGATATGTGCATGGCCAATATCTAAATGGCTATCATCCTATAACTAAAAAAATAGCCCAGGGGTAAAAAGGGCAATTTTCAACTCCCCTGTCTATGTGCATCTTGTAATATCAACCTACAAACCAAGTTAGGATCATTTCACATTAATGATGATACAATCCCCCTGACTAGGCTCATTCCATCCAACTCTCTGTGTTAAAAGAATGTTATGTGCCAATTAGGCCTGAAAGTTCTTGTTATTCGCTAGCCAGTTCAGAAATTTGTTTTGGTCTATTTCTTGTGTGTCTCCATCTGGCCTTCATGCAATTCTGAAACGCCTGCCAAGATTTCCACGAAGGGGCATTACGCAGGTGAAAAATTGATGAATAGGAGCATATGGGTGCGGGTTGAACTGGCTAGCCCACGATTCATAGTACAGCTACTCTTCAAGCCAAGTTGTATCTTTTGTTGATCCCCATCGGTGGGCTGCCCTTTCAATAATGCCGTAGCTCTGGGAGTTGGGAGATGAGCCGTGAAGGGTGGAGGAGGCGGTCCACTGGTATGACTGGGGCCACTAACCATGCGAGACAGGGCAGGATTGTCAAAAACGTCCCTGCATCCCCCCTGCAGACTGCTAGGGATGAAGCTTGGGTTGAAGCTGGGGATTCTAAGGCCCATATTTATACTTTTTTTGCGCTGCATTTGCGTCATTATTATATTTTGCAAGTTTGCGCCACTTGTGTGTCAACAAATTACGCAAATGCGAAGCAAAAAATGTATAAATATGGGCCTAAGTGACTTTGCAAATTTGCTTGATAGTTTCCACATGCCCAATAAGGTTGAAATTTCCAAGCGCAAGGCGGCCTTTACCTTGGCCTTTCGCACAGGTATGTGATGAGGCCTCTACAAACTGACACATTGGGCCCAATGTGTCAGTTTGTAGGTATGAAGAATGGAGCACTTATTGCGCCACCACTGTGTTAAAAAAAAAAAAAACTACGCAACACCAGCGCAAGCTGCTTGTCAATGAGGCCCTCAGTTTTGCTCCAAGGTTTACTGCCCAGACCTACAGTTCCCTGCAATGCTGAGGTGTTCTTCCCTGACATTGTCACCTCTGGGGACAGGTGTGGGGCTTTCAACAATTTATTTTTGATCTTCTGAAAACATTACCTTTCTTTCAGTGTCTTTCTGCTACTCCTCTAAACGAAAACAGGGTCTTTTTAGGGCATTTTGCCCAATTTCCTCTACCTGATTCGTGCAACCATAAGTGCTACTCTTCAATACAGATATGATCTACAGCTCAATGGGGCCTGGACAGTGCTTACTACTTGCAGGGTAATGCCAACTTCTAAAATTGCCATCACCTCTTCTAGGTGCCCCAAAGCTCCTACTCTAACAAAGATATCACTTGGAGAGTAAATACAAATGGGAGCGACGCTAAAAAACAGCAGAGATTGAAATGATAAAGGTGGTATGAGAAAAGAAAAGGCATGATGAAACGATGCAAAAAAAAGGAAAAAATAGCGGGTTAATGAACACTCCGTAAACAAAGTAAATATGTTAGAAAAAGAATGAAAGAATGAAATAAAGACAGCATAAAGAAAGACGAAGAAACAAAGTACGGAAGTCGGATTGAGAGAAAGGATAAACTACGAATGAGAAAAGACATTCTGGACAAGAGAAAGTCCAAAAAACAAAGAAAGTACGTAAAGGAGAAAAGCAATGAGGACAGAGGGAAGGCGATAAATGGTGAAAGAATAAAAGGCAAAAAAGCACAAAAGATACAGAATTAAACAGTGAAGGAATTAAAAAACTATAGAGAACGAAGCGAGATGTAGGCGGGAAACATGAGAACAGTGAGAAAAACGTAGGAGCAAGAGACACAACTGGAGGAAAAACAGATATCAAAGACAGTGCAATCTGTTGTTTATATCACGAATATTTTGCACACGCAATAATTTTAATTAACCGCGCATGATCACCGCAAATTTTAAATTTCAATTAAAAAAAGACCACGCACTCGCACTTCACACATTCATCCAAAACAGGTCAAATTGGCACAAGTTGGGGGTAACTTGTGAGCAGTAGCACCACGACAAGGTTTTGACCTTTGCTACTGGACATTCACACCATTCACACCTCACTCACGGATACGACCTGCTTTCCGTCAGACCTACAGACATTCCGTGCTCAGCTCCAGATGGGGACGGTGCCAGGATTTCTGGAGCTCAAGGCAAAATAGAATTCGCCTGCAGGAGGAGAGCCCCAAAAATTGCTATTAAAAGCGGATTGGTGTCACAGTGAGGTGACCCATAAGGCCTTACCACACCTTATTGAAGCTCCGCCCCCACCTAAAAGCGCATCTCCCTGGCGATCTGCGAGGTGTGGCTTGGATTTTCCCCCCTAAAAAACTACCAAACAACACATGGCAGAGGCAGAGAGAGGCAGAACCACCACGGCCATCATGTATGTCTGAGGGCTAGCTCGGTGCCCCAAAACCCCTCATTCACACCGCATTCACACCATTCATAGCCCAAGCACTGCACTCACACAGCAGACACCCCGACCACGGCTGTATATATAGGTAAGAGGTGAATGACGTCATAAAAGCCTGCCAGGGCTGGGGTGTGATGTAGTACATGACGTCACAAGAGTTGATGGGAAACACTGATACCACTCAAACAGGGGTGTGGAATTTATTAAAATATCTACTTGTCCAGGGGACAGGTTGCTTCTCAAATCTACTTGTCCTGTAAAATGATCTACTTGTCCCTTTGGTGCCATGTAGTGTGGCGCCAAATTACGGCAGCAACCTCATTATATAAGAGCTCTGATAATAACCTCTCTGATTATGCCAGGGCTACCATAGTAGGGCTTGAATACTTGCAGTTTCAATCCCTACTGTAGCAATTTCCTTATTTTGCCACCTTTCTGCAGATCTGCATACTGGGGCTGGAGGAAGCAGTAAGCAATAGTTCCAGGGCTGGAATGCCTTTGAGTCTGCAAACCTACTAACCTGCATGTTTTAAAGATTTTCACCAGCTTCTCTCTAATATTTTCCCATAATAAGAAAGGTTGGACATTTACTCCTGACAATGGCAGAATTAGAACTTCTTCCAGGGTTGGGAAGAAAGTGGCTGGAGGGAAAATGAACTTGCAAATGCTCAATAGATTTTCACATGAGCAAATCTACACATGCGTATTTACCCATGCTAAAAAACAATTCACAAATATTTTATAGGGGTACGTCATATACCATGGGTGCACTTTTGTGACTTTCTTTAAGAATCTGGGGCCACATGTAGGTAGGTTCAGATTTGCGACCCGCAAATTGTGAGTCAGAGCGAGTCGCAATTTGCGAGTCGCAAATCCGAATGTAGGATGGTGTCCCTGACACCATCCTACATTCGCAAGGGCTTCGCAAATGCCCACCTCATGAATAATCATGAGGTGGGTCGCAATTTGCGATCCCCTTGCGAATGGCGGCCCTCACAGGGATGGTGGCCTGCTGGAGGCATCAGACCACCATGTCTGTGACTGCTTTTCAATAAAGCAGTTTTTTTTTTTTTGTAATGCAGCCCGTTTTCCTTAAAGGAAAACGAGATGCATTACAAAAACGAAAAAAGAAACGTTTTCGTTTCATTTTTTCAGAGCAGGCAGTGGTCCTTAGGACCACTGCCTGCTCTGAAAAAATGTTTACAGTGACATTCACAATGGGGAAGGGGTCCCATGGGGACCCCTTCCCTTTTGCGAAAGTGTTAGCACCCATTTGAAATGGGTGCAAACTGCGATTGGTTTGCGCCCGCGTTCGCAGAACAATACTACATTGCACTGCAAGTCGCAATTAGGAAGGGAACACCCCTTCCTAATTGCAAGTCGCAAACCCGTTTTGCGATTCGGTAACCAGGTTACTGAATCGCAAGACTGGGTTTGTGCATCGCAATGTGCTTTTTGCACGTCGCACACAGCGAAAGTCGCTGTTTGCGACATGCAAAAAGCTACCTACATGTGGGTCTTGGTCCCTAATTAGGTCTGGTGTTAACAAAGACATTTTGTTTTTATTAAACTTCTATTTCTCTCTCTTTTGGCTGGCTTTACTGTGAGTGATTACATTCTGCTCTTCCACAAGGAGCATATTGGCACACAAAGTAGTTTTGTTCAGTGTCAGGAACTACAGTGGCAATCCGTGACGTAACGAAGCTGGAGGGTGCCCCTTTGCAAAGAACATGGAGGAGCCCCCTATCCAGACTCACTCAGGGCAGGTGCTGTGCTGAAGGGGCCCCCTGGAGGGCGGCTGCGGGGCCTTTGTTATGCCACTGGTGGCAATGTGTGCTTTTAGAGTTCAAAAACGTTTTGGGGGGGTTTTGCCAGGGTTTGTTACAATGTTGAGGGCCTGGTAGCTCCCACAACAATAAAGTGTTACAAAAGCCATGTCAAAACAAGACACGCATTGATGAAACTAAAAGACTTATAAAAATATGTCAGATCAGTTGGCTTTGTCAGTGTTTGTTTATTTTCATGCTTCCCATAATCGTGTTGAAAATGGTTACACTGATTTTCCATTAGAAATATTTTTGGGAAATACTAGCATGCATCAAAACATTTTACTAAATGACACTTCATTTGCATCTAATCAGAGAGCATTCTGGGAGCATTATACTTAGCCTCATAGCCTAAACTTTTCAAACATGTGTATACACGTTTTTTTTTTTGTACTGGAACCAACGTCAGTAGTGAAGTGTGACCTTAAAACATTTATTTACAGCACTCACCCTAATATTGAAGGCTTTCAAATAATGAACCATAAATACAAGTTCGAACAGCATTATCTATTGGAAGCATTATCTATTGGAAACACGTTACCTCAACTGCAGAGAGTTCCACTCTCTGTAAACAGGCAACCAAAGGGTTTGTGCTGCAGAGGGTTGGGCCTACTTGTCCCAAGGACAAAGTAAACATAAAAACTTGTTGCCCTTGACCCCAAACAAGATGTGTCGGGCGATAGGAATTCCACATCCCTGTCAAGGCTGCCTAGGGAGAACAGGGTAACATTATGTTGATAGGTGTGGGCTTAGTTGTGACAACATCAAAGAAGCAACAGACTGAAGGAAGAAACGTTAGTGACAATGAACACATTATTAAGATTTCCTGTGTTCTCTTTATTGTATACAGACTGCAAATTTGAACCTTCCTAAAAAGATAGAATGAGTCAGAGCATTTGTTACAGAGTTTCTCGTAGTCTTTATTATTCTTCAGATGTTGTGGCCTCCATGGTCAGTAACTCATAATAATCATCTCATTTCAATGATGATGCAAAAAGAATGTCCTTCAAAAACATCTTAACAGGATCTGTAAAGGCCCTGGTGAGATGGACACAGTGCACTGCACAGGAATGCACAGCTTTTCATCCTGTTCCCATCTGCTCTGCCCACTTCACAGGGTGTGATTCAGGAATTCAAATGGCAGGATGGGATCTAAGGATCAGAAGACACCTTACATCCTTCTTCTGCACTGACTAGCAGAGCCTGGCAATGTCCTTATGACTGAGTTCTGAGTCTTAATCTGTGTGAATGTCTGTCTGCCTCTCTCGCCACAGACTCCTTGTGTGTCTACACACAACTTCAAAGCATTCATTCAGTAGAAGTTAGTTCTGGGCACCCCAGGGCGACAAGGTGCCCGAGGAAGCTGCAGTTTTAAAATCTACTTATTGCTGCTCCCAAAATTAAGATATCATGCATAGCTGCTGCTTGAACTCAAAAATATATTTTATGTTTTGTGAAAAAGAAATTCCAAATGTAGAAATTGCATTTCAAATATAGCTCTGGCGATCTAAATTAGATGTATGGTATCATACTGCATTCCAATGGAGTTCTTATACTGTCTAATTAGAACTATAATTCAAAACTCGAATGTTTGTTGCAAAGTAGAGATGTCATTTTAAATTAGAACTAAAATTCCATTTGAGCAAGGTCTGAAATTACATCATGACTTCATTGTGACACCACTATCACCTTCATTTCATGTCTGGTTATAAATTCAATATGTGTGGAAACTAGAGTTTCTGCTCAAAGGGCTATTGCAAAAAAGGAACACTATTGTGCTCTCTGGGTTTCTCATGGGCCCAATTTGTCAGGTAAAACCTTGTGGAACTGTATTTTAATGTGGATAGCTGAGTGAGTTATTGTTTTTGCCACAGAGGTTTTCTTGTTGCAGTAGTTCTTAAGATGCAACTCTAGTATAGAGCTGCATACATAAAATAGGTTAGGATGTTATGATTTTTTCCTGCAGTCTTTGATTCTCTAGTCCTAATGCTGCTAGAAAGAGTTTGTTTGAGTAGATGTACATTCTTGTTGGTTAAGCCAGCCTTTGCTAGTGCTTTAAAACAAATTAAATGTATGTGAGAGGGGAGCTATGTGGAGATGAGGGGCACATTTGACCCGTGGTACTGAGGGAAAATGAGGAGGTTATGGGGGGGGGGAAAAGGGGAAGAGGTGGCACCAAAAATGATTGCTGGACTGGATGCCACCAGTGCAAAAGGCTTGGTTTGATGGATATGTAGCAAGGTGAAATAATACCGTCTTTTTCTGTGTCTTTGGAGAACCAGCAGATTTAGGAAAGAAGATAAGATAAGGTGAGTTTGTCTTTATTTACTGTTGCATACATCTCTCGCGCACACACCCACTGACTGTTTTAGAACAATAAATCTGTCTTCTACGTAGGATGGTGTTTTAGTAGGATGGTTTAGCCATTAGCAGAGATAGTGTTTCTGTGGATGACTGCTGGCCGAGCCCAAACCTGGGTTATGAAGATCAGCTCTGAGGCAGGATCAGAGACTGAGACAGCAGATACTGAGAAAACATCTGAGGGAGAGAAAAATGAAGCAGAATCTGAAAGCGATTTTTTAGTCTGCGGAGGTCCATTCGACAACTCATCTTCAAGCGATTCTGAGGGGCTGGATGATGGCAGGCGTGCTGTCCCTTTGCAAGCACAGTCTGTGGAGAGTGGTGATTGTAGCAGGTTAGGCCAACCCAGAGAGTAGGCACAACCGGCAGCAAACACAGGCAGAGTGCTCTCTTGGCAGTCCCCAATTTCATTCAGCCCCAAATTCTGCCTTTCTCTAGCTTCACTGAATGTAAAGTCTATATGGGGAACTTTTTGTAAATTGACTAAGTCCATCTTTTTTTGGATGTTGACTTCCTTGAGCAAATTGTGCAGCAAACAAATTTGCATGCAGAGCAATTTCTGAGGGAGCATTGAAGGTACGCTAGGGTGTTGTTGTAGCGCACACTAGTGAACTCCCACTTTGCTTGAGAAGTTTAAGTTTTTTTTGGCCCTTATGCTCAAGATAGGGTTAGTGCAGAAACTAACCTTACAAACCGGTCTGCTTCGCACGGTTTGGTTAACCCCCATCTTCCACCGTAAATTAGCAGAGATAATTTTTCACTATTGCAGTGCATGCTGCATTTCAATGACAATTCTGCTGCATTGCCCCGGGACCATCCAGACTATGAATGGTTGTTTAAAATTTGGCCTGTTGTGGAACATTTCTCTGCCAGGTTTCCAGAGATGTATACTCTTGGATAGAATATGGCCATCGATGAGTCCTTGATCCTATGCAAAGGGCGGGTGCTGTTCATGCAGTACATTGCAAGCAAAAGAGCTCTTATGGCACAAAGCTATACATGCTGTGTGAGAGCTCGACTAGCTATGTGTACACCTTGAGAGTGTATACAGGGAAGGAATTCACTACAAATCCTGTAGGTTATCCTCCTACGCTAGGAGTCACAGGAAAGATTGTATGGGAGGTTGTCCAGCAACGCCTTCACAAAGGTTATAACCTTTATGTGGATCATTTCTATATAGGAGAAGAGTTGTTAAGGAGTGAGCTGTAAAAAGCTGGCACTGTGGCCTGCAGTACAGTTTGTTGTCACCACAAAGGATTCCAGCAGGAGCTTGTTTGTAAAAATCCCCAGAAATCCTAGAGCACTGTGTTGCATTCCAATAAACTGCTCATTGAAGTTCTTGGATAGGCATGATGTGTACATGCTCAATACAATTCATGATGAGAGCACTTCCCCATCACAGTTTGGGGTCAGATGGCCAACCTTCAGAAGCCCACCTGTATACTTGATTAAAACAAGTAGATGGGCGGAATAGATAATTGTTAGACTTTTCATCCTTGGCGTGGTCTTCCTTAACATTTTGCCTCTGTTTCCCAGGTTATTGTTGTGTGCTGGACTCTGTTTTTGCTGTTTTTGTTACTCTGGGCACTTTACCACTGCTAACCAGTGCTAAAGTGCAAGTGCTCCTATTCAAAATGTGTATGTAATTGGTTTATTCATGATTGGCATATTTGATTTACTAGTAAGTCCCTAGTAAGGTGCACTAGAGGTGCCTAGGGCCTGCAAATCAAATGCTACCGGTGGGCCTGCAGCACGGGTTGTGCCACCCACCTAAGTAGCTCTGTAATCATGTCTCAGACCTGCCACTGCAGTGTCTGTGTGTACAGTTTTATCTGTAAATTCAACTTGGCAAGTGTACCCACTTGCCAGGCCTAAACTTTCCTTTTTCTTACATATAAGACACCCCTAAGGTAGGCCCTAGGTAGCCCCAAGGGCAGGGTGCAGTGCATGGTTCAGGTAGGACATATAGTAATGTGTTTTATATGTCCTGACAGTGAAATACTGCTAAATTTGTTTTTCACTGTTGCAAGGCCTGTCCCTCTCATGGGTTAACATGGGGTCTACCTTTAAATAATTAAATTGTAGATTCCCTTTGGGAGCGGATAGACATGTGGAGTTTGGGATCTCTGAGCTCACAATTTGAAAATACATCTTTTAGCAAAGTTGATTTTAAGATTGTGTGTTTGAAAATGCCACTTTTAGAAAGTGAGCATTTTCTTGCTTAAACCATTCTGTGACTCTGCCTCTATGTGGATTCCCTGTCTGGGTCAGTTTGACAGTTGGGCTGGTTGCACCTCTCACTAGAGAGTGACACAAAGGGAGCTGGGGTGTAGTCTCCATTTCCTGATGAGCCATCTGTGCTAGGAGGGAGGGGGGGAGTGGTCACTCACACCTGAAAGGGCTGTGCCTGCCCTCACACAATGCAGTCTCCAACCCCCTGGTTTGTGTCTGGGGCCTGCCTGGGCAAGGCAGGATTTCACAAATAAGAGAAACTTTTATTTGAAGTAAGTCTACTTCAAAGAGCAAAATGGGTATAAGAAGGGCACCCAAAACCACAGACTTTAGAACACTTCTGGAAACCAATCGGAAGATCTGCCTGGAGAAGAGCTGAAGCTCTGAGAAAGAAGAGCTGCCCTGCCTGTGACTGTGCTTTGTGGAGCTATCCTGCAGTTGCTGTTTCTGCCTGTGCTTGAGGACAAAGTTTGTGTTGCCTTGCTTCTTGTGAAGAACTCTCCAAGGGCTTGATTTAGAGCTTGCCTCCTGTTGTTTGAAGTCTCAGGGACAGCAAAGACTTCTTTCTGACAACACCTGGAGCCTCTGCTGAGACTCCTACTCTGCCAGGTGGTGTCCATCAAGTTCCTGGGACCCTGAAAGGAGAAGTTGGCAGCCCAAGAGTGAGAAATCTATGCACCGACCGCCGTGCGGGGAAGGATGGACACAACTCCGATCTGCGCCTGAAAAATCGACACGCCACCGGTTGTGCAGCTGAAAATCGACACTCGCCTGCAACACGACCGGAATATTGATGCCCACAGCTGGAGAAACAATGTGCAGCATTGCTGACGGAGGCTGGTGAGATCGCAACCAGCATTGCGTGGTTTTTGGATCATCCCGCGGCAGGATTTCCGTGACAAACATCGCTGGGCATGCAAAAACTACGCAAGGCCTGCTGGGACCCGAGAGTGCAGTTCGAATCGACACATCGCTCTTCTGCGGAGAGAAGAAACGACGCACGCTGACACGACTGAAGGAGAAACTACGCAAGGTCTCGCTCACGAGTGATATTGACGCATCGCAAGCCCTTTTTGACGCGCACTCGCAGGTGCGGGATTATTTTTGAAGTAGTGAGGTACATTTTCACGCTAACAGCGTTAGCGTTGTGTTTAAAACTACATGAATACTCTTTTTGGTTTTTAATTGATAACTTGACTTGTGTATTGTGGATTTTTGTTGTTTTGGTCTTGTTTTGTTTAGATAAATATTTTCTATTTTCTAAACCTGTGTTGTGTCATTTTGTAGTGTTTTCATTAAGTTACTGTGTGTGTTGGTACAAATACTTTACACCTAGCACTCTGAAGTTAGGCCTGCCTGCTCGTGCTAAGCTACCAAGGGGGTGAGTGGGGGTCAGCTGAGGGTGGTTCTCTTTTACCTTGACTAGAGTGAGGGTCCTTGCTTGGACAGGGGGTAACCTGACTGCCAACCAAAGACCCCATTTCTAACAATAATAATGACCAGGTTCTTCATCCATACAATGTGAGTTGTAAAACTTGCACTTGGTTACCACCTGACCCAGATGGCAACATACAATGCATATGTTGTTTATTGTCAGACAACCACAGGAGGACTCATGTCTTTCATAGACTTTCAGTAGTCCATCATTGAAAGTCTTACTGCTACAGAAGCAGCAGCCTCCACTTCACATGTTCTGGAGGTCATGGCAAGGCTGCAGGAGCGACACTTTGCTGATTGCATTTCTGAACCACCTAAAAAAGTTAAAATATGGTTTTGTTGTAAAATCTGCTCTAAGCAGGGAAAGAGACAGGAGAGTCATGTTTACTGTCCCCAGGGCCCATCCCAGCCAGCCCTGTGTTTACCTACTTGTTTTATGTTGTATCATACAAAAATGAAGTACTGTGAAATTGACTGAGGCGGAGCTCTCGTTGAGTTAACCTTTCAACGACTGTGCATGGATACCTATGTTCCATGGACTAATACTTCGCTAGGAAAACAGCCACAGAATTTTAGTTTCTCTACTGAAGGAAACCTTTATTCAACATCAGAATGTGGTAGATGTTCTGTTCCCCAATTGACAATTCAATTGTAGTCCCCTCTCTACACATAATAGTGGCCGGAACATATCCCACATTGTCACTGAATACCCTGTGTGGCAAAATCTTTTGACTACATTTTGAAGTGCTTTTTAGGGAACTTATGTATACAACACAAGGACCACCCTGATTTCCCATGAGAACCAGAGTAAGTGTAATAAGTTAAACAAATGTCCTGTGGGACTTATTCACCAACATATTTACTTGCTTTGAAAGTGTGTAAACTCATTGAGTAACTTGTCTCATAGCCAAATAGCCAAGATGTGAAAACAATCATCATACACAAGGACACTATATTGTGTATGATGATTGTTTTCACATCTTTAGTATAAAATGTAAAAGAAGTCATCATACAACATATCCTGTCCTGTACCCTCTCACAATATCAGTGGGTATGATACAAGTTAGTAATTGAGTTGTCACACTTTCAAACAAAAGTAGAAGTGTCAGGGAATGAGTCCCACAGGGCAGTATTCCCCAGCATGTTTGCCTTAGTTTCAACAGTAGATATATACACTCAGTTCGAGGAATGAGGCCTCGGAAGGCATACTTGGACACCCCCACTTGCAACCACAAACTGAAGGAGTAGGATTTAGCACAATATGTGCTCTGATGGCGCATTAAAGACACACTTTCCTGAGCTTCACGTAGTTAGGGACAAAAGGCATTAGTATAGGTTCACGTGGCAAAAATATAGGAATAGTCGTCACTCTGATAAGGACAGACATGAATGGGTAAGAAAAGCTTAGGGTAGGTGTGCTTTCACATGGATATTGCATAAGTAGAAGGCAGATAATAAAGGTAGTACAGATATACATGCCATGACTTCATCTTTACCTATGGATTCAAACCCATTGGTGCCACACTCGCCCTGATACTCAATTACTATGGCACGTATCTGTAAATTCTTGACCTGCTTGCCATGTTTATTCTCCATCAGAACTTAGATGTTCAAGTTGCTGTATGATAAGTGCATTACAGTCACAGCACTGCACATGACGGTGGATGGGACATATGCTAGGTTCTCATGATCTACCCTGTGTCAAAAATGGCTGTTCTTCATAGTTTATGACATTCTCTTTAGGGAACTTTATAATTTTTCCCCAGCACGTTTGCCTTATTTTCAAAGGCAGATATGCTCACTCAGTTCGAGGAATGACACCTTGGAGAAATACTCAGACACTCCAACTTGCATCCGCAAACTGAAAGAAGTTGGATTTTCTATGGTTAATACGCTCAAGACACAAGTAAGCCATGCCTTCCTAAGCCTCATGTGCCTGTCATTGGAATCATTAGTAAACATTCACTGGGCATGCATTCAGTAATGTTCAGAAGGAAGGAGGAGGTTACTAGACAGGTGGTAAAATGTAGTCAAACTGATTCTGTTCTGTGGTGTATGAATATGATGGGCCCTTGCACGGCAGCCTTATGTTGATGTGAGTACCCTGATCAGTTGGATTGGGCCCACGGCGGATGGCATGAAATTCTTGTGTGTGGTGCATGAAGGTCACGTGAATGGACCATAAAGTGGTTGGTGCCTTGTTGTGGCTTTATGGATCATCTTCAGAAGTCTTGGTTTCAATATTCAGATACTTGGATAAGTATTTGTGATATGACAGCATAAAATAAATACCAGATGTATATCTGTGGCGTTAAGTAAGATGGCTCTTACTAAGAACTCTTTTTTTCTCATTATGGGTAGCTGTGGATTTTGGGCTCCAGCTCAGCTGGCACCTAGGCAAGCCTGCACATTTTTTAAAACTAGTCAACCAGGGGAGTCCGGAGTGCATGACTTGCATGGATGTCACCAGGTAATATTACCTAGAAGCACTTGCAAACATCAAACTTTAGAGAGAACATACTTTTCGGTGGAAAAATGTGATGGGTCCATGTTGCGTGTTGGCCTGGTGCCCACAATCTACTTTTGCCACACAAGCGAGGCACCATTTTTATATGAAGACTTGGGGAAATGGCAGGTGAAATGAAGTTTGTGGCTTCCCACAGATTATAAAATTTTCCTTCAGAGAAATGTTAGGAAAATTTGATTTCTTTTTGTCAAACTTTGAGATCTCATTTTTTGCTTTTTCTGCAGCACGCAGATCGAGATCAAAATGCCAGAAATGATTGTTTATGTGCAGAAGGTGTCACTTACTGCACATAAACAATCATTTGAAAATGACTCTTTGGCACTTCTTTGTCTGCTGCATTGTGCCGCACACACAGAAATGCCAAAGCGCCATTAGTGATTGTTTATGTGCGGGAAGGGACACCTTCCAGAACATAAACAATCACACCCCTCACCACAGACATCCTTGCACAATGGCACAAGGATGCCTGCTTTGGCGCTGGCAGCTAAATTTAGCACCAGTGCAGGGGCCCACAAAAGGGTGTGCAATATTTACTGAAATGCGGCACATCCCCGCGTTTCTAAAGTGACGCAGGGCGCTGCTGCCAATTTTAGCGCAGCACCGCTCTGCGCCACTTTTCTACAAATCTGGCCCCTAGTTTTTAAAAATGTACTGGTTGACTAGATTTCCTAGGTGCTGGCTGAGCTAAGGTCCACAATCTAGAACTACCCAAATTGGAAAAAGAGGGTCCGTTTTTGGTAGAAATATGCTCTGCATCTATGTTGCGTTTTTGGTAGTTTCCTGTTGCGGGCACCAGGCCTACTCACACAACTGAGGTACCATTTTTCCAGCAGACTTGGGGGAATGCAGAGTGAAAGGAAGTTTGCGGCTCCCCACAGATTTCAGAACTTTCCATCACAGAAATGTGAGGAAAATGTATTTTTTTATCAAAGTTTGAGGTTTACATGGGATTCTGGGTGAAAAAATGGGGTGAGACTCATGCATCTCAGCCCACCTTGGATATCCCTACATGTTTAGTTTTAAAAAATGTACACATTGGCTAGGTTTCCCTAGGTACCAGCTGAGCTAGGGTCCAAAACCTAGAGCTACCCACATTGAAATAAGAGGGTCGGTTTTTGGTGGCAAAATGTGATCTGTCCATGTTGTCTTTTGAGCAGTTTCCTGATGCAGGCCCTATTCCTACACACACAAGTGAGGCACCATTTCTATTAAGAGACTTGCAGGAATGACAAGTTGATGGAAGTCTGTGGCTCCCCACAGATTTCAGAAATTTCCATCACAGATATGTGAGAGAAATGTGTTTTCAGCCAAAGTTGGGGATTTGAAAGGGATGCTGGCTAAAAAAAACATGGTTAAACCCATGCAAGGCAGCCTACCCTGGATACCTCTAGGTGTCTAGTTTTTAAAAATGTACAGGTTGGCTAGGTTTCCCTAGGTGCCGGCTCAGCTAGGATCCAAAATCTACAGCTACCTGCATTGAAGAAAGAGAGTAAGTTTTCAGTGGAAAAATGCAATGTGCCCATATTGCATTTTGGGCCATTTCCTGTTGGGGGCACTAGGTCTACCCCCACAAAGTAAGGTATAATTTTTATAGGGAGACTTGGGGGAATGCCTGGTGTAATGAAAGTTGTAGCTTCCTTTAGATTCCAGAGTTTTCCATCACAGAAATATGAAGAAAATGTGTTTTAGTCAAAGTTTGAGATTTGCAAGTCAGCCCACCCTGGATACCCCTAAGTATCTAGTTTTCAAAAATATACAGGTTGACTAGATTTCCCTAGGTGCTGGCGGTGCTAGGGTCCAAAATCTAGAGCTAACCCCATTGGAAAATAAAGGTCAGTTTTCGGTGGAAAATGTGATGCTTCGTTTCGTGTTGTGGCCACTAGGCCTGCCCACACATGTGAGGTTCAATTTTTATTGGAAGACATGAGGAGGGAGGAATGAATATTGGAAGGTTTGTTAACACCAATTGGATTTCACTGCATTTGTGCCTTTCAAATTTAAGCCAATGCATAAAAAAGATGACATTTTTAAAAATACCTCCCAAATCATATGCTACTGCAGGAACCCATAAATTAAGAGATATAGAACTAACCACTGCTGCTAATCTCTGTATCTTGTGCCCATTTCAGAAATGTATAAGTTTCTTTAGTACCCATTTTCACTAGCCTATTTTGCTATATAAATTGGTCAATACTCGATACACATCAAAAAAACATTGTAGGGTGCAGTTCATTTGTTGGCTGTGGGTACTTTAGGTCTTTGAAAAGTCTACAAATCCCTGAAACTATTACTGTCTAGCAAATGTAATGGTATATTGATTTTTTAAATCAGCTGTTGTGACAAAAAGTTACAGATGAAAATGCTGTCACAAATGCCTGTTTTTCCTACTCATTTTCAATTATTTTCCTTGGGAAAACCTTGAGAGATCTACACATGACACCTTCCAGAATTTGGAATTTTGTCTGCTTTTCAGATATCTATAGCTTTTCGGGATCACCCATGAATTTCACACTAGTTTCCATTATAAACTGTAAGTAGGTTGAAAAATAGGGAAAATGGGCTACCTCTTAAAGAAATGCCAAATTGTGGTGCAAATTTAGGTTTTTTGATTCAGAGCTGCATGCTCCTAAAAGCTGTGAAATGGTGACTTTAGGGCAGACAAATGTTTGTGGATGCCATTTTTAGGAAATGAACTAGACACTTTAACTGGAGCACTTTGCCCCTTTTTTCTCAAAAATCTCAACATTTTGCTATAGTTTGCCTATTTTCTCAGTACCCTCCAGGGGAATCTACAAACCCTGGTAAGTTAAGAATCCCCAGGATATTGGAAAAAAAGGAAGTAATACCTTGTACAGAAAAAACTTATGGAGCCCTAAGCGTGAACTACCCCAAATAGCCAAAAATCACCTAGCAATGGGGGCAAAAGGCCCAACAGCAAAAGGGGTTAAATATGTATAGAAGTACTGCTAATTTAATACAATTGTGATTTATTTTTTACAAGGGGGGGCAGAAGTAAGAGGTTTGAAGAACACTGCCATAGACCCACAGAGAATCACTATGTGAAATAACAGTGACGTATGCTGAGGAGGCTAATTTGTGTAAGTTAAGGAGTCCAACACCATACATAGCTCTCTTTGCAGGTTTTTGAAAGAAGCTGACATTTTGACATTAAAAGTCCAAATAGGGCATTGCCATCATCAGGACAAAGAAGTCACATGACAGAAGCTACCATTCTAAAGGGATAAAACACACACCAGTAAACTTCGAAATGTATTAAGGGCTGCTTAAGGAAACCCACTGTTTCATTCAAGTAACCACATATTATCACACAGAAACCTCAACCCAAAAAGTCACTTAGGGGAGGGAGCTTAGAAAACAGTTAATGATGGGCTGCAGAATCAAACTAAAATGCAAGAAAATCCAACATACAGGACAAAAACCCGAAGTTACATCTAGGGAAACCTATAAATGTGTGCAATACCCAGGTAATGTCAGACTCCTGCATGCAAACAAAAAGCAACAAGCACAGTGAGAATGGAGCATCCAGACTAGTTATGACACATAAAAGTCAAAATGTGGAGTTTCTCACAAGGCGCTGAACCTTAAAACCATCAGTGTCAACATTTGAGATGACAATTTAAGTTTACTCTTAAGAAGATAGTTTAGGTATGCACAGGTCAGTGTTAAATGAAAGACGGTATAGAGCATAATACTCATAAGCACACAAGTTAAATGATGCTCCTTACAGGATAGTTCAACCTATAGGAACAAAAGACCTAATATAGCCAGGTTCAAGGCACAGGAAGTCGTAGTTTGGACTCTTGCTCTGAGCAAGACTGCTGATTTAAGGATGATAGTACTTTTGTTTGTAGGCGACTGTGTCTTTCCTACAACAAGTCGCAACTGTTATCCCAACCTTACCGGATCACTAGCAGCACCTCACCAGAAACACAATAGTAAAAGGTGATTTATGGCAGTCGTTTACGCATGGACTCAAAAAATGAGATATCTCAGAGAGTGTCGTGGTTAAACGGAGATTACTCTTTTCTCACAGATATATTATGTCTCATACAAACACAGGCAATGACACAGATGCAGTAGAGTTACAATAGTTTTTTATTTAACATAACTGCAATTTGTGATAAGTTGCATGGGCTGCAGTGATTAAGATAATAACAAATGCAAGAAACATAATTGTGAAGACGAGAGTCATCATTACGAAGACCTCCACCATCTTGCAATACGTAAGAAAGATATATGAGATGTAATATGCCCTAATACCCTAATGAGAATAGGTTTAACCTTCTACCTAAAGGAGAGCTGGGTTCGTTAAACCTAATCTGCCAAAGCCGTGTCCATGAGAGGAGCCCCCAACCCTCGTTACCTTGGAATGAGGTCTCTATCTCAGACTCCGCAGGGACACGAAGACTGGGTCAGCTTCAAGACGACTGCAGCATCGGTATCAGCGATGGTGGCGATGCCCTCTGGTCGGAATCCCTCTGATTATCTGTCTAAAGTGTGATGTATTTATACAGATCTACAAGGTCCCCTGACATAGGTGTATTCCTAAACAATAGATAACAGACAAGCTTGGGACGGCAATTAATATAAACAATCCCTCGAAAGTATAGAGAGGGAAAATCCCTAAGTGTGAACACCTACTGTTTGTTTGTCTTTGGTGCTTGATCTTGATGCCTTGGCGCGGTGACACTGATAATAGAACCCATAACAAGTGGCCTAGCTATAAACAAGGCAGCCATCTTAGAAGAAATAAATAATTAAATGGGCTAAGATAGAGCAAGCTAAGTAGGTTAAAAGTCACTAGGTGACGGGGGCACGAGTCTACAAGCCAGGGGCTAAGCTAACTCCTGTTCTCCCATTAAAACGAAATAGGATTCACTACATGGATAAATCACTCTCAGAAACATACCAAATGCTTTAGACTACAGGGCATGAGTGCTCACAATTAACAATAAAATGTACACTTCCGATAGGAATAATCAATGGTAGCTGAAAAAAAACAATTACGTTTTCTGACACAGAGCAGAAAAACTCAAGGCAGCATGCTTACAGGGAAGGTGCACACAGTTGCAGGTAGATTACCCAAGTGAAGAACTCCTGAAGACAGTGAAACTGCAATCAATGTAAAATACAAAGAGTCAAACCAAAATTGATAGAAAATTAATGAAGAGTTTTCATTATTTTTTAAACAAAAGTGGGCCATGGAAACTGAAGAAACACTACACAGCAAGTAGCAGAAACTGTTTTGTGTGATCTGTTTGACTACTTGTAAACACTGGAGCAGAAGCCGACTAGGTAAGAGGTGTATGACCATACTATAGCCTTATAGCCTGCTGTAGCCGGCTATACCGGCCATTAAAGGCCCGCTCCAGTATTAAAGGTCCGAGCTGAAGGCGAAGGCCCTTAACAAGGGAGCAGGGATTTAATGCTGGCATAGCCCAGCTATGGAGGGCTATAAGACTACTAGAACATTCTTCCACTAGAGGGCAGAATGTTCTAATAAATTTAAACAAAGGCCTCATGGAACCCGTGGGGATTGCACTCCTTTTAGGCTCTTGAGGACTTTTTCCACAGCAACAGCTGTGAACAAAACACTTTGGAATGTTAGAGCTCCGGGCTTTTACCAGCCATTAGAAGCCCGGTGCACTCCATTGTTTTAAATGGAGCTTCCAATATTCCAGTGTTCCAACAGCCAATAGGCAACAACTTGGACCTCAAAACTCAAACTACAAATTATGTTTCCCAAGGCACATACATGGAATTTTATGTTCATATAGTATGCATATACCAATTATGTAAATGTTGCGTTTCTCACACAGACACTAATGTTTAGATGCCGCAAACTGTGTTATGAAAACTTTAGGACTAACTACAAAGTATACATTTGCAACGTGTCAAAACCTGCTCAAATTACTGTAGGATGTCACTCAAGTTCCATTTTTTATTCAAGTTATGTTCCTAGAAAATACATTCATTTGTAATTAATCAAATTATATATACTTAGTTTTCAGCCAATCAGAGCATGCATTCTAAGCTCAGCCTTTAAAATGCATCAAACCAATACATTTGAAACTGTAACGGTGTTTGTTAGGAATAATAGGTATTCAAGGAAGTGGAGTGTGTTTATTAAAATTCGAATTCAGTCCAATATTAAACATTCAAATCATAAATCAGGCAGTGCTTTCTTAGTAGAGGCAAGTCACATACATTGCTACCCTTTTCTGGTATTTTAAATTCCTCCGTGATCATCTATTTGAGGTCCTCAGCATTGTTGATGTATATTTAAATAGTTTAGCCATGGGGGGAATTCAATGATGCATCAGATTCCGCTTTTATATTGTGCAATACACAGCTGATCTTTTGTGTAGTGTGACCCACATAGATCAAATCAGACACTTATGTAAATTACATTGCTAGAATTAGCTTGCATTAGTCTCCAAAGAATGAGTTATGTTTCCATATTTGGAAACTTTTGTCCTGGCTGATTGCTGGGAAAATGAACAATTATATTTGTAATGTCGGTGCAAGGCCCTATGCTGAAAGTGCAGTGTTTAAAGTTGGTTTATTATATGTGTGTGAGTGTACCAGGATGTGCCAGATATTTGTGTTCCTTTACAAGGCAGAGTGGCTTTGGAAAGGAAACAAAATTATATGGCATAAATGTATTGGAATTAATCAGTTCCACGCAACCAAGGAAGCTGACCTGAGGACAAGTTATCCCTGAAGCACTAGAATGAAAGCTACCACATGTAATAAAGAGTTGTGTTTAGTAGGATTCTGTAAGGCAGTATTGTAAATTGTATTTATTTTCACACATAATTGTCTTTCTTATTGCTGAATTCAAATTTGAATTGTAAGTCAGGGCTTCAGTTGAGCAGTTCAATAAATGAAAAAATGGATTCTTCAGAGTGCCTCAAAGTACTAAAAACATTGTTAATATACTGAATCAACATTTCATCATATGGCTATGAGGGTTTTCAGGAATGAAAATCTAAGCTTCTTAGAATTGGTCAATTTAAAGTAATGAGCAAAGGTGATGGGACGAACGTTTGCAATGTGTCTAAACACTAGGATGTAGCATCCCAAACATCCTTTTCTTGCTCCCCTTGCCACCTCAGTTTGAACCAAGCCATCTGCAAATCAGTCTCGACCCTGCTCCTCATGGGAACAGTCCAGCCCAAACTACTAGGCCAGGTCTTCCCTGAACTGGAACACAACAAACCAAATTTGGATTGAGACAAGAAAACAGGATAAAGTGAGAAAAGTGGTACGAGAAAAAGAAAAGACAAGAAGAAACAACTCTCCCTACTATCACATTTTTTATAAGCAAAAACAAAACGCATTAAGCATTGGCAAAGCCAGAAGGCTGCCAATGTCAGACCCATTGCCTGTACCAATGCTCGTTTCTTTGATATTGTGTCAGGGTCTAATCTAAACTCGGATTACAAAGGTTCAAATCCCTTCTTTTGCACACACAGCTGAATACAGCAATGAAAGTTGACATTGTCCGCAAATCGAAGCAGGCGATGATATATGAACTTGTACACGATCACCTTCACTGCAGACTCGGTATAACTCCGAGGTTTACTGCTCAGTCCTCTTTATATCTTAGTTTCCTGCAAAACTGAGTAGGTCTTCCCACAATTTGTCACCTCTGGGGACAGGTGTGGAGCTTTCAACAATGTATTATTCATCTTATGAAAGCAGTATCTTTCTTTCCGTGTCTTTCTGCCTCTTCTCTATTGAACACAGGATCTACTAGGCCCTTTTGCTCAGTTTCTTTTACTTGGTTCGTGTGACCCAGAGTGTTACTCTGATAAGATGCAGAACAGACATGATCTACAGCTCAGTGTGTCTGGACAGCGTTTACTGCTTCCGGGGTAATGCCAACTTCTACAATTGCCATCACATCTTCTAAGTGCATTCTATTGGTGCCACAAAACTCCTACCCTAAAGATATCTTTCAGTTATTTGAAAAAAGAAAACAATTGGAATAAAGAAAACAAATGGGAGTCACATCGAAAAATAATCAACTAAGAAATAAACAGTATGTTAGAGTGAGAAGATAAGATGAGAAACACGACAGCAGAGAATAAGTGAGAAAGGTAATTAGAGAAAAGACATGAAGAAACGACGCCAAAAACGAATGAAAAAAAAGCGGGTAAGGAACACACTGAAAGTAAATATGTGTGATAAAAAGAATATGAAGACAGCATAAAGACAAAGAAAGAAAAATAGAGAAAGTATGGAAGTCGAAAAGAGAAAGTATACATCTCGAATAAGACAGATATTATGTACAAGGGAAAATCCAAGAAACAAAGAAGTCCAGAAAAAAGAAAAGCAATGAGGGGAGTGGGAAGGCGATAAAGGGTGAAAGAATAAAACCCAGAAAAGCACAAAATCTACAGAACTAAACAGTGAATTAAAAAAAATGAGAAAAGTGAGAAAGACAGCGCGAGAGCAAGAAAGCCAGGATGTAATCACGTAGGAGCAGCAAAAGAAAATTGGAGGAAAAACAGAAAGATATCAAAAGACAATGTAATCTACTGTTTATACGATGAACATTTTGCACGCACAATGTTAACTATCCGCGCATGATCACAACAGATTTAAAATTTGAATTAAAAAAAGACCGTGCACTCCCCGCTTTCATCCAAAACAGGTCGAATTGGCACAAGTTGGGGGTAACTTGTGAGCAGTAGCACCACGACAAGGTTTTGACATTTGCTACTGGACATTCACACCATTCACACCTCATTCAGGGATACGACCTGCTTTCCGTCAGACCTACAGACATTCCGTGCTCAGCTCCAGATGGGGACGGTGCCAGGATTTCTGGAGCTCAAGGCAAAATTGAATTCGCCTGCAGCAGGAGAGCCCCAAAAATTGCTATTAAAAGCGGATTGGTGTCACGACTAGGTGACCCCATAAGGCCTTACCACACCTTATGGAAGCTCCGCCCCCACCTCAAAGCGCGTCTCCCTGGCGATCTGCAAGGTGTGGCTTGGATTTTCCCCCCTAAAAAACGACCAAACAACACATGGCAGAGGCAGAGAGAGGCAGAACTGCCACGGCCATCCTGTATGTCTGAGGGCCAGCTCGGTGCCCCAAAGCCCCTCATTCACACCGCATTCACACCATTCATAGCCCACTCACTGCACTCACACAGCAGACACCCCGACCACGGCTGTATATATAGGTAAGAGGTGAATGACGTCATAAAAGCCTGTCGGGCAGGGGTGGGTGGTGGCAAGGGGTGTGATGTAGTACAGGACGTCACAAGAGTTGATGGGAAACACTGATACCACTTAAGGCTGCCTTGGGAGATCAGTGTTACATTATGTTGATAGGTGGAGGCCTGTCAGTCCCATAACATCAAAGAAGCAATAGACTGAGGGAGGAAAACCCAGTTACAATAACAAATTATTAAGATTGACAGTATTCTCTTTATTGTATACAGACTGCAATTGTGAACCTTCATAGAAAGACAGAATGGGCCAGAGCATTTGTTTCAGAGTTTCTCAAAGTCTTGATTGTTCTTCAGATGTTGTGGCCTCGATGATCAATAATTGACAACAATCATCTTTCAATGATGCTGCAAAAAAGAATGTCCTTCAAAAACATCTTAACAGGGTTTGTAAAGACACTGGTGAGACGGGCCTAGTGCGCTGCATAGGAATGCACAGCTTTTCATCCTGTTTCTTCGTAACTGCCCATTTCACAGGTATTTAAATGGCAGGAGGGTAACTAAGGATTAGAAGACACCTTAAATTCTTTTGCACTGATTAGCAGAGCCTGGCAGCGGCCTTATGACTGGGCTCTGAGTGTGTGTGAATGTCTGTTTGGCTGTCTCGCCACAAACTCCTTGTGTGACTTTCAATCAATCTATCATAGAATTTGTAGAGCACACGACTCACCTGTGAGGGTCCCAAGGCGCTACGGCTCAAGCAGCCATGTCTTGAGATATCTCCCGAAGGTTAGCAGGTCCTGTGTCTGTCACAGGTGGATAGGAAGAGTATTCCACGTGGAGAAGTGTGGCACAATGGTTAGAGTGGCAGACCCTGATGCAGAGATCTGGTCCGGGACCAGGGTTCAATTCCCCCCTTGGCAGGTCTTGGGCTCAATTCCCTTGGACCAGATCATTCTCGCCTCAGTGCCTAATCTAATTAAAGGGTTCCACTCTGTAACTCTGGGCAATCGCTTGCTTAATCTCCACAATGGCCCTGACAGCGATTGGATGCCTGGCTTCACCCTGGGGTTGCCCAGGAGTGGGCGCCTCCCAGAGAAAACCCAGGAGGGGTTCAGTTTCAGGTAGCTGTTCTACATCCATTCAGCGATGGCCTTAATTCCTTCATGGAGGTGGGTTTTGGCGGAGGCAGGGTCCTTGGTAAGGGAGAGGATCAGCTTGGGGTCATCAGCGTATAAGACGATGTTGAGGTTGTGTGATCGGACGATGTTTGTGAGCGGGGCCATGTAAACGTTACAGAGGGTCGGGCTGCGGGACGACCCCTGGGGTACGTTGCAGATAGGGTGACCACCCGTCCGTAAATTTCACGGACTGTCCGTAATTTCGCCCTGCTGTCCGTTGTCCGTGATGAAAGCTTTAACGGACGGCATTTGTCCATAATTTTAGCCTTTCACCTTAAGGGCAACGGAGGCAGGGCGAAATTACTGGCAGAGGAGTTTCCCCATCTGGGCTGAAGGCAGGGGGTCTCCTGTGCTCTGAGGGAGGGAGGGGCAGACAGATAAGAAAAGGCCTTCTTGCCAGGGGGTCTCCTTCCCTAAAGAAATGCAAATGTGGGCAACTGGTAAATCTGCAAATACAAAGGGACTTGAAAACCTGCATTGACTTTACTAAAAGGAGTCACTTGAAGTTTTCTGGTGGCAAAGATATTTCTTTCAGAGAGGTATTGTAATGGTGTTCCAAGGTGAGCTGTGGAGTGTGTGGTTTTAATGGAGTGTTATAATTTTTTTTTATCCTAGGTATAAACTGTATATTATTCAAATCTGTATTTGAGAAGCACTTTTTTTTAATTTAACCGAAATGTATTTGTGCATTTTGTAGCAGCCTTTATTATGATGTAATTGTATTTTTCACAGTTCTTTCAGGTACCTCGGTACCTCATAGTACTAACAAACATTGGCAAAGCCAATAGGTCTCATCTACGAAAGAGTTATTGGCTTTGCTAATGTGTTTTAGCCATTAGCCCTGTTATACACCAGAGTAGCTGCTGTTCAGCATGGCTTAAAGCTAGTGGCATAGTGATGTGGAGTGGAGTGGAGTAGAGTAGCATAGGAGCAGTGGCGTAGAGCCCAGTGGTGAAAAGTACAGTGCAGTGGGGTACAGTGCAGTTGTTTAGAGTGCGTTAGCGTAGAGTGCAGTGGCATGGAGTGGCATGGGACAGAGTAGAGTGGCATAGAGTGCAGTGGAGTAGAGTGGCATACAGTAGAGTAGCAGAGAGAGCAGTAGTGTAGAGTGGTGCAGTGGCATAGATTGCAGAGTAGACTCACATTGCAGGGAGTGCAGTGGTGTAGTGTAGAGTGGTGCAGAGTGGGGAAAAGTGCTTTACAGTGGAGTGATGCAGAGTAGAGTGGCATAGAGTGCAGTGGCATAGAATGCAGTAGTACATAGTACATTGGTGTATAGTACGGTGGTGGAGAGTGCAACACTGCAGAGTAGAGTGTCAGTGCAGTGATGTAGAGTGGAGTAGAGTGGCAGAGAGCAGTGGCGTAGAGTACAGTGGTACAGAGTAGAGGGCAGTGGTTTAGAGTGCATTGGCGCAGAGTGCAGTGGCATAGAGTGGCATGGGATAGAGTTACATATAGTGCAGTGGAGTAGAGTGGCATACAATAGAGTAGCAGAGTGGTGCAGTGTCCTAGAGTGCAGAGTAGACTCATGTGGCATAGAGTGTAGTGGTGTAGAGTGGTGCAGAGTGGAGTATTGTAGAGTGGTGTAGAGTAGAGTATAGTGCCTAGAGTGCAGTGGCATAGAGTAGAGTGGTGTAGAGTTACAGAGTAGTGTGTCAGTGCAGTGGTGTAGAGTGGTACAGAGAACAGTGGCATAGAGTACAGTGGTGCAGAGTAAAGGGCAGTGCAGTTGTTTAGAGTGCACTGGTGTAGAGTGCAGTTGCATAGAGTGGCATTGGGCAGAGTAGAGTGGCATAGAATGCAGTGGAATAGAGTATATTGGTGCAAAATGCAGTAGTACAGGGCAGAGTGGTGTAGAGTATAGTGGCGGCCAGAGCAGTGTTGCAGAGTGTCAGCTTGCAGTGGTGTAGAGTGCATTAAATTAGAGTGCAGTGGGCAGAGTGGTATAGAGTACAGTGGCGTAGAATAGATTGTTAAAGAGTAGAGTGTAGTTGCATAGAGTGGAGAGGTGCAGGGTAGAGTGCAGTGGCATAGAATGCAGTGGCACAGAGTGCAGTGGCATGAAGTAGATTATTTCACAGTAGAGTGAGGTGGCTTAGAGTGGAGAAGTGCAGGTTGGAGTGGAGTTGCATAAAGTGGCATAGAGTGTGATGGCATAGAGTAAAGTAGTGTAGAGTGCCGTGGCATAGAGTGCAGAGGTGCAGAGTAGATTAGAATGATGTACAGTGTATTGATGTAGAGTGCAGGGGCATAGAGTTGAGTGTTACAGAGTAAAGTGCATTAGCATAGAGTGTATTAGCTTAGAGTGCAGTGGCGTACAGTGCAGCGTTGCAGAGTGGCAGAGAGTGGAGTTGTGTGGATTAGATTGGTGTTGCCTAGACTGGAGTGGTATGGCGTGCAGACGAGCAGAGCGCAGTGGTGTAGAGAGGCGCAAAGTGCGGTGGCTTGAGTAGAGTAGTACAGAGTAGAGTAGAGAGGCATAGTGTGAAGTAGCATAGAGAGCAGTGCATAATGTGGAGTGGTTCCGAATGGAGAAGAGAACAGTGGCATGGAGTGGCGTAAAGTGGAGTGATACAGAGTAGGGTGCAATTCTGATATATTCTGAAGTCTATTTAAATGTTGTCATGTGATAGAAAAAACTCTTTCCTAACCCCAGTATCCAGCAAGATTGTTGCATAAATCCTCTCACTTTGAAGTCAGAAAAAGGAAAGTAAACACTAAGGGCCGTATTTATACTTTTTGGCGCACAACTGCGCCAACGCAGTTGTGCGTAAAAAAATTTAACGCCGGGTAACGCCATTCCAAAGCGCCATGCGGGTGCCTTATTTATGGAATGACGTTACCCGGCGGAGCTGCTTGGTGTGCGTAAAAAAAAAATGACTTACACCAGGCAGCGCCGGCGTAGGGGAAAATGGAGCTTGGGCGTAAAAAAATGGGGCAAGTCAGGCTGAGGCAAAATTTTCGCCTCAACCCGATTTGCGCCATTTTTTTTGACTCCCAACCCCCATTAAAATGACTCCTGTCTTAGCAAAGACAGGAGTCATGCCCCCTTGCCCAATGGCCATGCCCAGGGGTTTTATGTCCCCTGGGCATGGTCATTGGGCATAGTGGCATGTAGGGGGGCACAAATCAGGCCCCCTATGCCAAAAAAAAAATAATAATAATTACTTAACTGAACTTACCTTAAGTTCCCTGGGATGGGTCCCTCCATCCTTGGGTGTCCTCCTGGGGTGGGCAAGGGTGGCAGGGGGTGTCCCTGGGGGCATGGGAGGGCACCTCTGGGCTCCTTCCGAGCCCACAGGTCCCTTAACGCCTGCCCTGACCAGGCGTTAAAAAATGACGCTAAAGCGGCTGGACGTCATTTTTTTTGACCCGCCCACTCCTGGGTGTCATTTTTGCCCGGGAGTGTAAATACGGCGCACATGCCTCGGAGTCATTTTTTAGAAGGGAACGCCTACCTTGCATATCATTAACGCAAGGAAGGTGTCCACGCTAAAAAATGACGCAAACTCCAAGATCTTTGGCGCTAGACGGGTCTAATGGCAAAGTATAAATATGGAGTTAGTTTTGCGTCGGATTTGCGTAAAAAAAAACGACGCAATTCCGACGCAAACAGAGTATAAATATGCCCCTAAGTTCCCACCGAAGACAGAGCCTGACATTTGACTTTGTTCTTTGAATGCACAGCAAATATGATAAGAACAAGATTTACAGGCCTGTTTACAGAAAGGGAGCACTCGCCAGGATACTGTAAATAAGGTTTTGGCAAGGGAAGGGACAAATTCAAGCTGCATAGCCTAAAACAAATAAAGCCAGCAAATTGAAAGCAACAAATTGTGAGTTACAAACCACAAGGCCAATGGCAAGCAACGGGCAGAATGCATTCACAAGGAAGCACTATGAATTTACTTAAAGTGACAGCTGTTGGATACTTTGTGGGGAAAGTCCAGTATTTTAGTCCATATCTTGCAGAGGTTTGGCTACATCAATCACCCAGGTAGTATGACAAGAAGACCTGGAGTGGTTTCCATGTTGCAGGATAAGTCTGTACACCCATTCTATCAGTTTGCCACCATTTCCTATGGTACAGAGCTTCTGGCACACCTCTTGTAGGGTTATTGCTAGGTAGCAGACATGAAATAGGGCATTTAATGATTATTTAAGGTTGTTGTAAGTAAGGAGTTGACCGGGGTGAAGATGGTAGTCTGCCACAAGGGTTTGGAAATTTAGTAGCTCACTGTTCAGAAACAAAGTCCCCAATTTTAAGACACCTGCAACATGCCACTGATGGAGTTGCTCTGAGCACAGCCATCCTGTGCGAGTGGGAAGGCTTAGCAAAGGTAGTGCAGGAGCATAGGGTTTCTTCGTGTCAGTGAGTTTACAGGTTCTGGCAAGGCAAGAGAAAGCCATGCATGATAACCCCGGATGGTGATCCATAGAATGGTCAGTAGGAAACGATGAGCAGTGCATTAAGCCTTCCTTAAAAGTCTTTACTGGTAAACCCCATCTCATGCAGGGAGGTGGGCAGAAAGCCAGTGAGCCACCCATTGGACATCTGCAGCTGAATAAAAGCATTCTAAGTCCAGAAGATCTAATCCACCGTAGTCACAGTTAGCTTTAGAGTGGAAAGAGCTCCCGATGGCGCCGCAGCGACCAAATCAGATGTGTGGCCTGTCTGAAGAAGGAATGAAGGACGAGCAGGGGAAGGTTTGCAAAATAATACTATCATTGGGGTAGCACACCATCTTCGCTAGTGCCACATGGCCTCTACAGAAAGCAGAAGAGAAGACCAAAAAGCAAACTGGGCTTAGAGGGACCGTTCGCTCTGCCGAGATTTTCATCCTGGAAATCAGTGTAAGAATGGTAGATATTAATCACTAGGTATCAAAAGGTAACTGGTTCCCAGTTCAATCTGAGATCTAATTGTGTATGCAGGTGAAAACAGTGCCATATGTTAAAGAAACACTAATTACATTTTAAAATGTGTAAATTTTGTTTGTGCAATTTACATCAAAAATATTTTGAAGATTCTATGTGTACTTGACACTTAGGGATAACCCAGATCTCTAGTTTGGCTTTTGCTCAATTTCAAAACCATATAAAGACATGGACTAAGCGGGCAATTGCCTTGCACAACCTTGCAAGGGGTCTGGCCCCTGCTCACCCTTCACAAGCACTAACAGCGAACCATTGCACCAGAAGAGTTTGCCAAGGTGGATGGGTGTTGATTGTTCAACCATTTGATAGTGCCCCTTCTGTTTCGCTACTGTGTGCAGACAAATCCTCAGGTACCCAATACCTTCAAATAGTGTTGGTGGACCCATCTTGTCTGATTTTTGGAATTGTCCCACCTTGTTCTTCTCTTCTTTATTTATCCAGTTGTTAGCAACAACCCTTTGAATTACTTGCCATGGATCTCCCATTTGATCTTGATTTCATCCTACTCTTTTATTATCTTTGATTGGTAGTCCGGGTTCCCATTTCTGAGATACATGTAGTCCCAAACATACACTCTAGTGCAGTGAGACTACAGACAACTTATGGGTACATCACATCCTGTCATTAGGTGTGAGACTGTCACCCACACCATCTGCCCTGTCTCTTAAAAAAAAAAATAGGTTGAAAGTCCATGGGCGGTTGGGGTAAGCCAGATGTTTTTGTTCAATTTGTTTAAACTAGCATAAGGTTAATTACCTTAATGTTTCCCAAACTGTTTGCCAGGGGTTTTGAAATGTTCAGAAACATAATCAAAATGTTGCTGTTACTTTCTCTTCAGGAAAGATCGGGTAGATTTGGGTAGGGGTGATGGCCTTGCCGTGAAGGGCATTAATTTACTATTGAACAAGGACGTAATGCGACACCTGAATGTAGCATACCAGGAGGCAATCACAAAAGGTCCACAGTGAATAAATAGTGCTATGTTAAAAAAAGAGTACATAAATGCACTGACAACATAGTGAGGCATGGCCTTTCTTGAGTGTGTCTGTAAAACTGACATTTTTTCTTGAATTTTTGTCCTGAATTTTGACCCTTTGTCCTGAATTTTTGTCCTGAATTTTGACCCTTTGTGCTGAATTTTTTATAGTCCTGTCCAGAATTTGCTTCAATGCCAGGTGGTCACCCTAGTTGCAGATGATCTTGGTGGATTCAGAGCAGAATGGAGGGAGGCGGACTCTCTGGGTTCTGCCAGTGAGGAAGGAGGTGATTCAGTCCAGGGCTCTGTCGTGGATCCCTCCGTCATTCAGGAGTGTGGAGTGTGGTGGCAGACGGCATTGAAGGCAGTCGAGAGGTTCAGGAGGATGAGGGCCGCGGTTTCGCCATTGTCAAGTAGGGTCCTTGTGTCATCGGTGGTGGCGATGAGGGCGGTTTCGGTGCTGTGGTTGCTGCGGAATCCGGATTGGGATGAGTCTAGAGTGTTGTTCTCAAGGAAGCAGGTCAGTTGTTTGTTGACAATTTTCTCGATTACTTTTTCCGGGTAGGGGAGCAGGGAGATGGGCCAGAAGTTCTTGAGGTCCTTTGGGTCCACCTTGGGTTTCTTGAGGAGGGCGTTGATCTCAGCGTGTTTCCAGCTCTCCGGGAAGGTGGCAGTCTCAAAGCAGTTGTTGATGATCTTCTGGACTTGGGGTGCAATGACGGAGCTTGCTTTGTTGAAGATGTGGTAAGGGCAGGGGTCGGATGGTGAGCCTGAGTGGTTGGTGTTTATGATTTTGATGGTGTCGCCGTCGCTGACGTGGGTCCAGGAGAGAAGGAGGTTGGTGTGGCTGGGGGCGGTGAGTCTGTGGTGTTGGTGGTTGACGGGAGGATGGATGTCTGTGATGTTGCGGTAGAAGAAGGTTGCTAGGAAGTCGCAGAGGTCTTGGGATGGCGGGATGTTGTTGACGTTGGAACCGGGGTTGGAGAGTTGTTGAAGAGCTCCTTATAGCTGTGTGCGTTGTCGATGCGTTCTTTGAAGGCGCCTCTTTTGGCAGTTCAGATGAGTTGGTGGTGTCTGCGGATGGCGTTCTTGAAGGCTGTCTGGTTGTCCGGTGTCTGGTCTTCGCGCCACTTTTTCTGAAGTCTTCGGCATGTTTATTTGGATTCTTGGAGGTCGGCAGTGAACCAGAAGGTCTTTCTGTCGGTGCATCTATTTGAAGGTTTCTTGATCGGGCGAGAGTTTTGGCACAGTTGTCGATCCATTGCCTGACGTTGCGGGTGGCTGTGTCGGTGGTGTCGTTTGGTGGGTTCCGGGAGAGGGGGGTGATGAACTGGTCTTCGGTGACCTTGTTCCATTTGCAGTGGGGAATCCGCTTTGGGTGGTGGTGCGTTGTGGGCTTCTTGAAGGAAAAGTGGATGCAGTGGTGATCAGTCCATTGCATTTCGGTGGTGTGGGTGAAGGAGAAGTGTTTGCTGGCAGAGAAGATGGGATTGAGCGTGTGTCCTGCGGAGTGGGTGAGTGTTGTGACAAGCTGCTTGAGACCGAGGTTGTCGAGGTTGTCGTGCAGGGTGGTGGATTTGTTGTTGTTGGTGTTCTTGCGGTGGAAGTTCAGGTCCCCGAGGAGTATGCAGTCTGTGGATGCGAGGGCGTGAGTGCTGATGACATCGGAGATGGAGTCGCTGAACTGCTGTCAGGGTCGGGGGGTCTGTAAACGAGGGTCCCTCTGAGGGTGGTGTTTGGATCTGTGTGGATCTTGAAGTGCAGGTGTTCGCGGCACTGAGGGTGTCTTCGGTGCTGATCGTGATTCTGAGGGTATTCCTGTGGACGATGGCGATGTCTCCTCCTGGTCTGTTGGTGCGGTCCCTACGGGTGATCTTGTAGCCGTCCGGGATGGCTATGGCGATGTCTGGCGCTGAGGAGGGGTTCATCCAGGTCTCTGTCAGAAAGGCAACATCTGGGGAGGCTGAGTCGAGCAGGTTCCAGGTTTGATGGCGTGTTTGTAGACGGAGCAGGTGTTGAGTAGGATGCATCTCAGATGGTTGCGTCCTGTCTTGGGGGGTGAGTGGCTGCCGTGGAGGCTGGTGAAGGTGCAGTTCCGGCAGGAGAAAGGTCCATGGGTGAGCTGTGAAGTGGTCTGATGGCAGGTGGATGAACGGCAGGTGTTGAGCACGTGGAGGGTGATGGCGTCATGGTGAAGTCGTGTGTTGCAGCAGTGGGGGGGGGGCAGAACCAGGGGTTTAGGCGCTGTGCACTGTGCCTTAGGCACGCACTCTGCACGCAGCCACCATTAGGTAGGGAGGTGGGAGGAGAGGACAGCTGGAAGGCGGAAGGGTGGGTGGAAAACAGCATGGAAAAAAGACGGCGGGGAAGCAGCGGAGGGAATGCAGCACGAGAGAGAGGAGGAGGGTGGGGCTGCAGGGCAGCAGCGGCAGGGGAGAGACAGAGGGGGAGAGCGACAGTGAGAGGAGAGACAAACTAGGAAAGAGTGAAACACAGAAGCAAAAGGCAAAATATGCACAAAAGGGACAGAACACAGAAGAAAAAGCACACAAAGAGAAAAGTAGGAGAGAGGAGAAGAGAGGCAGAGGGCAGCCTAGCAGAAAAGCAGAGCTCTCCCACTAAACACCAGGGATGAAGCGCAGCCAGTAGCCTGCAGGTGGTGGAGGTCCTCGAACTCCTGACAGAGGTCAGGAGTTCAGAGGAACGAGGGCTCTACTTGCTGGTGGAGCTACGGGAGGCAGAGGAGTTCACTGACTACACACATCTTCAAAAGCATTGAATGTGTTAATTCAGTAGATGTAGTTCTGGCACTCCGGGGCGACAAGGTGCTCAAGGCAACTGTACTTTTGAAATCTACTTATTGCTGCTCACAAAATTATGATATCATGCATAGCTGCTGCTTGAACCCCAAAAATATTTTATGTTTTGTGAAAATGAATTCCAAATGTAGAAACTGCATTCCAAATATAGTTCTGGCATTCCTAATTACAAGTATGGTTCCAAACTGCCTTCTAAGGGAGTTCTTATATTGTCTAATTAGAACTATAATTCCAAATTTAGAATGTCCTTTGCAAAGTAGAACTGTCATTCATAATTAAAACGTCAAATTCTATATTAGCAAGGTCTGAAATTACATCAAGAATTCATTGTGAGACCACTGACACCTTCATATTAAGGTCATAAATTAGATATGAATGAAAACTAGAGTTTCTCTTCAAAGGGTTACTGCAAAAAAAGGAACACTGTTTCACTCTCTGGGTTTCTCATGAGCAAAGTTTGTCAGGTAGAACTTTGTGGAACTTGTCCATGGAAAACAGCTGGGTACTTAGGGAACAACCTCACAAATAGTTTTCCAGTGCCCAGAGGGAAATTTCTAGCAACGCAATATTCCACATGATAGAATTTTCAAACCCCACAGTATCAATGATTGAAGCTATGGAATTTCTCACGTGGTTTCCCCACAGCAGTGGTCATCGGATCACCATCATGGTGCAAGAGCACAGCTATCAAATGAGTGTTCCTGCACATTTTGCCATTAGTCAGTCAATGAGCCATCACACATTCCCAGTGTTCTCCCATTCAACCGTTCTATCAACAAAGAGGATGAACAGGTACAGGCCTATCCAACTGATTACATGGAGGGAAAGGGAGAATGGGATAGTACTTGGGAGATGGAATAATGCAGGGCCTCGTCAGACTCGTCCTGAACCTCCCCCGCCAAGAACACATCTCCCAACACCTGAGACTCTGCCATTGGCTCGCGGTGGAGAAGCGAATCAACTTCAAACTACTCACCCACACCTACAAAGCCCTTCACAACATCGGACCAGCATACCTGAATCACCGCATCTCTTTCCATAACCCCGCCAGACCCCTCCAATGTGCCCAGCAGGCACTAGTCACCATTCCACGCATCTGGATAACCACTGCCGGAGGAAGATCTTTCACCTACCTCGGAGCCAAGAGCTGGAACAACCTAAGCGCGCACCTCAGACAAAGCCCATCACTCATCACTTCAGGAAGAACCTCAAGACATGGCTCTTCGAATGAGGCCTGACCCACCAACAGCGCCTCAAGACTGTCATTGCTGAGTAGTTGTGCTTTTTAAAAACTGATTGATTGATTGATTGATGGAATGTGTGTTACTCCTAAAGGTGACCCACAAAGCCACCTCAGTAATATGACTTAGCTCTTTTCACCTCCAATAAGTAGATACAGAGGAAAGGCAAGCTGATTCATATTTAATGACATATTTCGTCTCTTGATGAGGATAATCTCATTTTAATTTAATTCATTGCAAGGAAAGGGCTCTTTTTGCATGTTCACCCTCATATTTTGTAGACTGATACTGCTGGTTTTTCGACTCTTAGAGTGCACTGAGGCCTGCTAACCAGACCTCAGTGCCATTGTCTTAACCCCACACAAATTACACGTTGAATTGGATACATCAAATGGGCAAGGCCTGACTTACTTACCAGTCCGGTACCATATACCCTGGGCAGGTAAGGCAGAGTGTCAACTCAGGGCTGCAGCACTGTTTGAGACATCCTTCGTGTAGCAACGTACAAAATGGATCCCAGTCTGTCACTGCAGACTGGAAGGGCAGTGCTGCCACTGCCAGCTTGACTTTGCTATTTGAACCCATGGCAAAGCCACCCTATCCCTTAATATTATATGTAAGCCTCTCCTAAGGAAGGCCTATTGAGACCCATTGAGTTATGATGTGATATGTTTTAGCAGCAACACAAATTGTTGTTATGCTGCGGATAAAGTTTGTAGCCCCTTTGGCTAGTATGGGGTTACCGCGTGTCATTCCCATTCCGCTAACTTTTGACTGAGACTACCAAACTGGGTCATGTGAGGTATCTAATTAATCGTGACATTAAATGTGACCACATGCCTAGGTCTAAATGAAAAAGTCACTATTAATAGTGGGCAGCTTTTTGGAAGTTGTGCTCTGCTTGTCCATCAGCCTCACTAAAGCATACTCACTCAGACAGGTTTCTGACCACCTCAGGAGATATGAGAACCACTCCCAGGCTTGGGAACAAAGGGCAGTGCCACAGCAGCGAGGTGTCACCTCCTCTGCCCAGATGGTCACTCAGAGGATTAGCCTAAAAATGAACTTCAAAGGGGAAGTTGCTTTTGATGGGCTGCCTGGCAACTGCACTCTGAAGATGTATAATACAAATGAAATATTTCTTGCACAGTAGCTCGTAGAAGTCACGTCTTCAGCAGAATTTCCAATTGAAGTCATGGAAAATGAGACCTTGGGATCATCATAGAAACCTAATTTATTTTCAACAAGATATTATACAATGCTAATACACTGACTGCATCAGCTCGATTCTCTGTGGAGAAACGGTAGAGTTCTCATTTTTAACTGAACACTGATTTTGATGGGGAGTAAGCCGGAGAGGTTGAACAAATCACAAGAAAATAGCATCATTTTAAAAATAATGGAGTACAATACAAAAATGTGGCATAAATATTCATGGCATATTCTAGACTCCCCACTGGCCTACGTAACGTGTTCCAGTTGCAACTTCATGAGTTGATCCGTTACAACTTTATATATTAATAAAACCAAAACATTTCAAAAACAGATTTCACACAATATTTACACATTTTGTATATTTAGAAAAACGGTTTAACAATATCACTTTGCCATTTTTGGTTCTAATGCATCCTCTCTTTTTGGCAGGTCACACCGGGGCATTCACTGAGGCCACCAGTCATCCATACTAGTGTTTACTGTACTTGAACTGCTCCCACAAATCAAGCTATGAGAGCAGGCTGAAAATGTTGCCTCCACTTTCCAATTCCATCACACTTACAGAGCGTTTTAAAACTTATAAATTTACATTTTGCTTTTCTATGTGTATTCACTTTGTTAATCTGCTATTTTTATTTTCTTTATTTAATATTCTAAATAGTTGCAGCCCTCTGAGTTGGGGTTGCAGATGAGAGGTTAACAACTGCTGTTTTGGACTGAAGGATTAAAGAATGGAAAGGAATAGTTTCTTTGCTAATTATCAGCACCAAAAGTTTAGCTGAGTTGTATGGATACCCTAAATTTTACCATAGAAAAGTATAGATTTAGGAGAGAAATGAATCATGTATTTACTGTGGAGTTTTATAGAGTGTTACCCATTGCTTGCAGTTGCTTTGAGAGAGCTAAAATTGGATCAGAAAACCTATATATGATGGAGGTGCAAATTAGAGTAGTCTTCAGGGAGACCCCATTCTCATATTCGTCACAGCAACCACCACAGATTCTACTTCACTTGAAAAAAAAACACAACAGTTCCCACAATTTTGTCATTTTTCCAAAGTGCAAGTAGTTTGGTTCAGGCCTTAGGTTTGAAGTCTTGACATTTATTAAAATTGAAATGTGTCATCTCTAGAAAAAAGGTAGGACTGGTCAAAGTAATGTGACTGCGTAAAGAGAAAACTGTTTCTGTTGAATGGTCAGTGCTTTCCTGGCATTTTCTATTATCCAGTGACCATGGTGACCACTGTTGAAAAGGAGAGTAATCTAATAAGGTTTGCATGGGTGGTTGTTTGCACTGTCCACTTTTGCCTTGTGCCCAAACGCTTCTCTAATGCTAATCAACCAGAAACATTAGTAAATAACTCATAAGTCCTGCTTGCTAACATTATCTGGTGAACCCCTGTAATGATTACTCAATTTTATTCTAAGGAAATTGACTTTAGCACTTGAAAAAACCTATATGTTGAAACCCTAAGAATTTTTAGAAGAGAACTACAAGCCAATGTTGAGTCTCATTGAGGGAAATAATCGTGCTAATGAGAAAGTTTGCAGAGGTATAGATAACTTACAAAAATGAAGCTTACACAAAGGAGCACTGACAAAATTTGTGGAAATTGATAAAGCCAGCATCTATGTTCTGGGGGACTTTGCTAGGAACAGAAGACAAAAACACAATGATTGAAAGTCTGTGTAGGGGCAGATAGGAGGGCATGCTGAAAAAAGGGCAAGAGTAAAGCAGAAAAAACATTACAGCTACCAAATATTTTTATTGGAAACCAAGGGCCTGATTTAAGAGGCCATAGCACCACATTAGCACCGCCATAGAATCATTTTTTGTATGCTAAGGGGGCGCTAAAGTGGCTTTTTACACACGCCATATTTACAAATTGGAGCAATGCATGCATTGCGCCACTTTGTAAACCTTTGCACCACATTATGCCTGCGCCTGGCATAATGTATGCAAGGGGGGGCGTTCCCCCATTAGGGGGGCCAAAGAGATGGCACAAGGAATCTAAGAGATTTCCTTGTGCCATTTTTGCAGCACTTTTAACACCTGCTCAGAGCAGGCGTTAAATGGGTGGCATGCATTGAATACAATAGGCTCCTATGTACTCTGCAGGAGTAGTGCCAACATATTGATGGTACTCCTGCAGAGTACAACAATAGCATCAGCAATTCTGAGACTATTGCCCCCCACTCTGCGCCAGAGTAAAAGGGGGAGGGGACTGCACAGCCACCCTCCCAGGCCATATTCGACCCTTAGAACCACCATCCTTTCGGGGAATTGCCAATTTTTAAATGGAAAGGGCCAAAAACAACACCCCTCCCCGGGCTGTTTTCAGCCCTAGGGTCCACCACCTCCCTGGGGCTGACCCTATCCTAAACAAAGTAGAGGAGCCACCTCACCCCCAATCTTGGAGCCATTAATGGTCCTGGGTACCCCCCACCCTGTCGCCCTCACGAGATTGTAGTGTGCTGACACTTGGCTCAAGCTATCCGAGCTTCTGCCAATCAAGAGTAAACTGTAAGTCTGCGCCAAATGGGGAGGAGAAGGAAAACTGCTCCCACTCGCTGGGATCAGACTTTTCATCTGTTTTCCTGCCCGCTGTTAAGATGTAAAATAGATGAAACAACAGATGAACTATTTCATGCTGCTTCTTGCGTGTGGGGCTCTCCCGTCCTCTATCTAGATTGCAGCAATGTCTTTTCTTTACTGTCCTCTGTTGGTGAGAGCATTGGTGAGTCCATTCTTCATCTATTTAATTACTACTAGTATGCAAATGTGCAAAATAACTGCAATCTTCCCACCTTTTTCCAGTTTGATGTACAGCTCTCCAAAAGGCCCACTGAGCATTTGTGTTGCAGAGAAATATGAGCACAACATCACCAAACAAAGAGGCACTTACTTCATAAGAGTGAGAAAAAGTACACTTGTTTGGTGGTTATTCAACTCTTTCCAGAATCACAACACTCTACATGAGGGCTCATGTTAGCAGAGACTTCAGTAGAAAGACGCTAGAACAGTAACATTGACAAATATGCACCAGACATGGTCACTGGAGGCATCACTTTGCCGTACTTTATGCAGTGGTATAATGGACTGTGCATTTTACATTTACCCAATGAGGTAGCACTTACTAATTAGCCAGTAGAAAATACAGTTGGGTAGACATTTTACACACAACTGTGGCCTCTTCTTAAATACATAAGCAGGTGAGACTCCATTCTGGTACTGATGCTCATTTTACAGAAATTAAACCTCAATGGGAACATTTACAAATATAACCATAACAGGAGCCACAATTGAAGCTTCACTTCTGTAAAGTGCAAATCCTCCCAAGTTATTGAACTTATTCAAGGCAAATCAAGGGTGTTTGATTTGCAATTCCATGTTCACAAAATGCCTGCAGCCAACACCCTCTGCGCATGGTCAAAGGCCATGTATGGCCTGGGGTTGGTTGCCTAGGGGGGCTTGCTGCATGCCAGGCCCTGTTGCCAACCCCCGCCACACATGGCAGAAGGCCATGAGTGCAGACAGGCCCTGCAGTCAACCAACCATGCACAGGGATGGATTATTTATGGATTTGAAAGTACTCCATTCAAAGATAGCAGAGTTGTAACAGATACAATTTTTTCCTGCCTCAGTTTTGGGAGCAAGTTAGATTGTTTTCTTACGATAATTTGCTTTGTCACAGGGATTCGTGGAGAATGTTTAAATGTGGTAAACACTGTACGGCACCACTAACGTGAACAAGGCTGGTGCTCAAAGGTGTTGTTAGTCCTCAACACATAGAACGAGGTGTGCAGTCTGCTGCCGGAGTGCTGACTACTTATTCAGTCTGTAAGTGGCTTAGTGTGATGTGACATGCACAGGATGTTGAATATTATCTAGTGGTGATTGCCACTAGGTAGTTATAGTTAGGACCTCGTTTCTATAGAAAAAGCGTTTTTTGTTTTGCTAATAACTTTGGTGCCGTTTGACGACTCTTCACAAACATTTCCCAAAAAATACGACGCTCAGTTCAGCATCTGGAAAGTTTTGGGGTATTCTGTCAAGCGGAAGCTGAGTAAAAGGGGGTGTCCCAAAACACTTTATCCCCATGGATTTTTCCATAGGAATTTTGAACAGGAATAGTGCCCGAACCACTGGACGGAACTACACCAAATTTGGGATGAGGGTAACTCTTGGTCCAGAAAGCACACTTTTAGTTATTTGGTGTATATTCGTTCTGCAGTTTTTGAGAAATTAACGAAAAGACTAATGTGGAAATATAGGGATGCATAGGCTCCCCAAACCTACCTGATCTCATGCTGAGATCTTATTGGCTGCCAAGATTTCCACAAGGAAGTGTTGGCAGCCATATTGGGACTTGGCTTCAGCCAAGTTCCAGAAAAAAGCTTAAAAAAAGAAGAGGCCTGGGTAGGGACACCCTAACCTCTTAGTTCTGGTGCTGGGGTCCCAGAGCCCCCCTCACCCCCTCCCCGCCCCCAAAAGAGCAAAAAAGCATTTTAAAAAAAAAATCCGGTGGAAGAATGGCAGATTAGCTGAAAATGTTTAAAAAGCACTGGCTTGTTAAATGAAGCAGGCAGGCTAGGCATTGGCTAATTGGGTCTCCCGGGCCAAGATCTACCTGGAGAGGGGGCCAAATGACACCCCCAAAAATACATATATTAATGATGGGGCTCAGGGGAGTGGGTTCTCACAGCCAATATCAGCCAGGGGATGGGGACTGCATGGCGCCCCCCCAAAAAAACACATTTTAGAAGGCTGAGGGTCCCTGGTGCCAAAATCGGCCACAGACATGGGGGGGCCATACTGAGCTGTGGCCAACTTCTGCTGTGCATGGCCAAAGGCCGTGCATGGTGCTAGGTTGGGTGGTTATAGGGGGTTGGCCACAGGGCCTGGCCGTGCGTGGCAGTGGTTGGATTAACATATAGTAATGAAAATTGCTTTACATTTAAAAAAAACATAAAAATTAACTGAAAAAGCCAACGGGTACAGGATGGTTATAGTTAGGAAATAAAATTAAAAACGAGAGTTAGAGCTGTTGGCATTGCAAATGAAATGACAACCACCCATTTGGGACTTTATAAATATTTAGCCTTGCAGCACATTAAACCTTTATTAGAAATAAACTGTGTTTGTGCATTCCTTCATACACTTGGCATTAGACTGTAATTGGTCTGAATAGCCCCTACAGAGCACCACATTAAAAATAGCATTTGGAAGAAACATGATCATGCAACCATATAGTCAGCTTCTAGAGGGCATAATCACATGAAAAAAGAACACTGCAGCGTAACCATGTAATCAGCCCCTTGAGGGCATAGTGTATCACATATTTTCAGGCCTTTTGAATATTATTTAACTGTGGAGTCAGCGTCACAAGGGTGCAGTGCCGCAGGTCGTTATTAGATGTCCCTGAAGAGTCAATAGCAGAAGGTGCAGTGCCATGGGTCATGGCTAGATGTCCCTGTAGAGTCAACAGCAGAAGGCGCAGAACCACTGGTCGTGGCTAGATGTCCCTGTAGAGTCAACAGCAGAAGGTGCAGTACCACTGGCTGCGGCTAGATGTCCCTGAAGGGTCAACAGCAGATGGTGCAGTATCAATGGTTGTGGCTAGATGTCCCTGTGGAGCTAAAAGAACTCAGAGTACAGTGTCTCAGAACACTGCCAGAACTTCTTCTGACATCAGAAGCTCAGAATGCCCCCCAAACCTGGAAACAGTTGGAGAAGTGCCAGGTCCTCAGTGAAATGCCCTACATTAAAACATCATCAGAAATAAACTGTGTTTGTGCATTAGCAGAAAGTGCAATACCACTGGTCGTGGCCTGATGTCCTTGTGGAGCCTTCCGAACTAGTAGTGCCTTGGGGCAATAATCATTTTTCAGCCTTTGGAGATTATAGAGCATTACGCATTTGCTGGCCTAACAAGGGTGTCCGAATATTATCACAAATCCTTATAACACAAACGCCTCTCACCTGTATAAAAAAAAAAAAAAAAAGTTCCAGCTATAAGAGAGTTGCACTATGCATTGAATGGCGGAAGAAGGTGTGATTTTGGACCCTCTCTAACCTAGTGTGACCCACAAGATTGCCTGGACACACCTTTCTGAATGTTTTGGTGGAGGTCCCATTGCCCTAGGACCACCACAGGCTGACTTATGGCTAAAAATGTGTTGTAAAAGGAATGCCTGCAAAGCATTATGGGGTAAGTTTCCCCGAGTGCAGTGAATTTTGTAGTATCGGCTCTCCTGCTGAGCGGCTGGGAGACACTGTTGAGTATTCAATACCTGGGTCGATTTCATGATATATGAAGCCACAAAAAATGTACAAAACACACACACACACACAAGACACAACTAAATGTATGTACTGATTATGTAAAGTAAGGACCGAGTGGAGGGCAAACGCGGAAAACGAACCGCGCACGTCAACAAGGGTGCTTACTGACAAACACGAGAGGCATGAAACAAAAAATAGTCCGTCCAAACAACAGAAAAACAATCCAGGCATAATTAAACTGTACGTGGCAGGTGCTCCTCAGCCAATGACAGACAGTTGCGTATCAGCTGCCAAACCAGTTAGAAGACAGTAAAACAAGAGCAACGCTGCCTTCAACCTACGGTAAACGGAAGGCAGCAAAGGGCGGGAGCAAAGTCCTACACTCATTCCAATAGGTTTTGCAGACAGCACATGTGCCCTGTCTATGCTCAACCTAAAAATGGAAATTCACTTAAAAAAACAAAGGTTACAGGGACATCATAGTTAGGCTCACATTTTAAACAAACAAAACCATAGAAATTCACCTGTTATGGTTAGAATTATCTCAAGTAACTATGGCACAAGCCCTAAATAAACTATAACTCGTGCCCTCACCATGCACTGCTAATTAACCCACAAATTACAGCACTCATGACATCCTTAATAACATCATTGATAATATCAATGCAATATTTGCAGTACAATTTGTGACGAAAAAACTGCATTGTAGGGGCCATGTACAGTTTTTCACTTTCTATGCTTTCAAAACTAGTTTGCAGGTTGCTGCTCCATTCATATTTACTAGATTGCTTCATCAATTGTCAAATGTCAAGACACAATTTATTTCATCATTAGTCTCACTGTCCAAAGACAAATTCTCTTCAATGGCAATTTTATCCATAGTTTTAAAACACTTTCTCCTTTTCTAAATCACTTTCACAAAGTGTCCTATGGTTCCACACAATGAACATTTTTGTTTCCAACCTGGACAATATTTATCCTTAGTGAAATGTTCCTTGCTTCCACATCTGTAGAATGAATTCTGGTAGCCTCTTCCCCCACTCTCTGGATGGTCACTAGTATTAGTTTTTGGTCTTGGATCAGCAGACTCTTTTTTTGGGAAGATCCAGCTTTACACTCATTCTCTTTTTTCCTGTGTTGCTCACAGCCGCATTGGCACGTCTATTTTGATAATTCTGTTTTTTTAGCCTTGGCCATTGCTTCCTTTAAATTTAAATAAATATAAATCCAAAGTCTCTCCTCAACATTGAAATCATTTATGCGATTAACAATTAGATCTCTAATGAATTCATCGTGAAGATTACCAAATTTGCATTACATAAACAGTTTTTTTTTAATTCAGCTAAATACTCCTCAATCGACTCCTGTGCACCTTGCTTCCTTTGGGAAAAATTTAAGCACTCAATAGAACTGCGATTGGACAGTGCAAGCTGATTATCCAAATCCTCAATGGCGTTTGTAAATACATAACCCTCCAAAGAAGCACAGTTTTTTTTTCCAGTTGTTCATATGCCCCTAACCCTTCTGGATCTAATGTATGTAAAAGGATTCCTTTCATTTTATTATGTGGTAATTCTACTCATAAATCATCTTCTGTAAAATTATTTGGCAGTCTGATAAACAGAGTAGAAACAACACGATATATCAGAGCTAACACAGACCTAAAAACATGTTGAAGGACTTCATATGTGACAAAAAGGTTCAAGATCCCTGGCCGTATCTTAAAGATACAACCATATGATATTGCATGTGTTTATTCTTCCAATCTTATGCTGCTTGAGGTTTCCCTCCCTTGTCTTCAGATTGTTTCATCAATGATTCCATTGCCAGTGCAAAAAGTAAAGGAGAAACGGGACACACTTGTGTAGGTTCCCTCTTCACTTTCCAAGATTCTCATATTATCTGTCCCTTGTAGTAGGCAATGTAACAATTAGATTCATTCGATGATTTCAAGTCCAAATCCAAGTTCTCCCATTACCAGAAGGCCTGTTGTATATCAATGGATGCTACAGCTAGGAGTTATGCATCCTTACTAAATAAATAGAAATGTTGGCTGGCATCTGGTGATGTGCTTCTGTTGGCTACAAATCAAGAATAATTTTGTATTTTGCCTATCATTGTGCATGGACACTATGTGGTGTGATTCCACTTCCACCCTGTCTTGAGGGGTTTCAGCGATGCTAGCAATTTTCCTTCTCCAGTGCAAGGTGGTAAATAGCCTGTTGGCAAGATGATATTTTAACAGTAATTTCCAGTAATTGAGAGCTAATTAGGGCAGAGAGAGAGGTGGATAAAATGCAACAATAAAAGCATCACTCTCTGATGTTTTGTCATTGGCTTATTTTTTAATGACAATCTAGTTTCTTCTGTTATTGGACCACCATGTCCTGAGTGAGCAATAGCAACAGTTTGGGATATAGCCGACATCTGTTAAAGGTCGGGCCTATTGTCTGGCACCCTCTGATGCTCAGGATCATAAATGTCTATAATAGCTTGGGGCCCATTTAAGACTTTGGCCTGTTGGGACAATTGATGCCTTTTTGTGATTGCTTTGGACCTAATGATGCTTTTTACATCAGAGGACCTACTGATGTCGATTACAGCTTGGGACCCATTGATACTAACTACAACTTGAAGCTCCTTACAGATTGGGGTCCAGTGATGTCTGTTATAGCTTGCGGTCACCTGATGAAGAAGACTGTGTGGGGCAATTTTTATCTTTTTGTTTTATCTTTATATGTCACCATAAGAGAAACTATATGCCACATGTGGAATGTTCTATAAATTATTTGGAGAACCACTGAGAATCACTGTGATGTATGCTGATGAGGCTAGTATGTGTAAATGAATTCCTATGTTATTATATTATGTACATTTAGGCCCATATTTATACTTTTTTAGTGCCGCTTTTGCGTCATTTTTTGACGCAAAAGCAACGCAAACTTACAAAATACAATTGTATTTTGTAAGTTTGCGCTGCTTTTGCATCAACAATTGGTAGAAATTAACTGAATGAAGTTTCCGTTACATTTTAAAGGAAACTTAGGCATGTAAACTGAAGAAATAGCTACACAGCAGGTATCAGAAACTGCTTTGTGTGATCTATTTGATTGCTTGTAAACACTTAGGCAGAAACCAAGTAGGTAAGAGTTGTCTGATCATATTAGCCAATAGGAAACAGCTCGGACATTCAAACTCAAACTATACAAATGGCGATTCCCAAGCAACGTGCATAGAATTTTGCGATCATAATGTATGCCTATACCAATTCTGTAAATGTTGTGTATATCACGCAGACACTAATGTTTAGATGACACAAACTGAGTACTGTGAAAAATGTAGGACTAGCTGCAAAGTATACTCTTACAATTAGTCAAAACCTCCTCCAATTAACATAGATTAACACTCTAGTTGCATTTTTTGTTCAAATTGTATACATGCGAAATGCATTACATTAATTTGTTATAAATCAAATTATATACATGGGATTTCCAGCCAATCAGAACATGCATCCAAAGTTCAACCTTTAATGTGTATAAAACCAATACATTTAAAAAACAGTACTGGCGTTCATTAGGTTAGGATTACTAGATATCCATAGTAGTTGCGAAAGCTTATCAAAATTTGTATTCAGTCGATTACTAAGCACTCAAAAATATAGATCAGGCAGTGCTCTTAGTAGAGGTAAGTCACATACATTGCTACCCTTTCCAGGTATTTTAAACTTCTCAGTAATCATCTATTTGAGGTCCCCAGCATTGTCGATGTTCATATAAATGGTTTAGCAATGCAGCAAATTCAACCCTGCATTCACTTCTGCTTTTATGCTGTGCAATCCACAACTGATCTTTTGAGTTGAGTGATCCATACAGAGCAAATCACAGACATAGTAATATGTAAATCACATTGCTAGAAATTAGCTTGTTATGCTTCCATGTTTCAAAACTTTTCCACTGGAAGTTTGTTGGGAACATGAACATTTATCATATTTGTAATGCTGGGGCAAAATTGGTTCATTATATGTCTGTGAGTGTACCAGGGTGTGCCAGATATTTGTGTTCCTTTCCAAGGCAAAGAGTGGATTTGGAAAGGAAGCAACGGTTTACAGAATAAATGTACTGGAATGAATCACATTCACCCACCAGGGAAGCTGACCAAAGGACAAGTTATCTCTTAACACTCTAGAAAGAACGCTACCATGTAATTGAGTCGCGCTTAGTAGGGTTGAGTGAGAGAGCATGGAAAATCGTATTGTTTTTGTCCTGATCTTAAGATCCTTTTTCACATATGATTGTCTTTCTTATTGCTTGTTAGACTTTTCATCCTTGGCGTGGTCTCCCTTAACTTTTTGCCTCTGTTACCCCAGGTTGTTGATGTGTGCTGGACTCTGATTTTGCTGTTTTTGTTACTCTGGGCACTTTACCACTGCTAACCAGTGCTAAAGTGCAAGTGCTCCTGTTTAAATTATATGTAAGTGGTTCATCCATGATTGGCATATTTGAATTACTAGTAAGTCCCTAGTAATGTGCACTAGAGGTGCCAGGGCCTGTAAATCAAATGCTACTAGTGGGCCTGCAGCACTGGTTGTGCCACCCACATAAGTAGCTCTGTAATCATGTCTCAGACCTGCCACTGCAGTGTCTGTATGTGTATTCTTACACTGTAAATTCGACTTGGCAAGTGTACCCACTTGCCAGGTCTAAACCTTCCCTTTCCTTACATGTAAGGCACCCCTAAGGTATGCCCTAGGTAGCCCCAAGGGCAGGGTGCAGTGTATGGATAAGGTAGGACATATAGTAATGTGGTTTATATGTCCTGACAGTGAAATACTGCCAATTTCGTTTTCACTGTTGCAAGGTCTGTCTCTCTCATAGGATAATATGGGGGCTACCTTTAAATATGATTAAAGTGTAGATTCCCCTAGGGAAGAGATGGACAGGTGGAGTTTGGGATCCCTGAACTCACAATTTAAAAATGCATCTTTTAGTAAAGTTGATTTTGAGATTGTGAGTTTGGAAATGCCACTTTTAGAAAGTGAGCATTTTCTTGCTTAAACCATTCTGTGACTCTGCCTTGTTTGTGGATTCCCTGTCTGGGTCAGTTGACAGTTGGGTTGTTTTTCACCTCACCCCAGACAGTGACACAAAGGGAGCTGGGGTGTGATCTGCATTCCTGATTAGCCATCTCTGCTAGGAGGGAGGGGTGGAGTGGTCACTCTCATCTGAAAGGACTGTGCCTGCCTCTGACAATGCTGTCTCCAGCCCCCTGGTGTGTGTCTGAGGCCTTGCCTGGGCAAGGCAGGATTTCACAAGAAGGTGTGAGTCCCCTTTGAAGAAAGGTGACTTCAAAGACTAAAATGGGTATAAGAAGGGCACCCAAACTTACAAACTTTAGAAACACTTCTGGAATCAAGGGGAACCTCTGCCTGGAGAAGAGCTGATCGCTGAGGAACAAGTGCTGCCCTGCCTGTGACTGTGCTTTGTGGAGCTTTCCTGCAGTGCTGCTTCTGCCAGAGTAAGAGGGCAAAGACTGGACTTTGTGTGCCTTCCATCTTGAAGAAGAAATCTCCAAGGGCTTGATGTAGAGCTTGCCTCCTGTTATTGAAGTCTCAGGGATAGCAAAGACTTCTTCCTGCCAGCACCTGGAGTCTCTGGAGAGACCCCTACTCTGCTCTGTGGTGCCCTTCCAGTTCCTGGGACCCTGAAAGGAGAGGCTGGCAGCCTAAGGACAAAAATACACGCACCGCGCACCGTGCGGAGAAAAGATCGACGCGAATCCGATCGCGGCTGAGAAAACGACGCGACGCCGGCTCCGCAGCTGAGAAACGACGCCGCAGGAAACGCGACCGGAGAATCGACGCCCGGAGCAGGAGAAACGACGCGCAGCATCGCTGGCGAAGGCTGAGAGATCGCAACCAGCGCCGCGGGACTTCGGACCGTCGCGTGGCTGGCTTTTTCGACACGCCTCGCCGAGCCGAGCTGTTTTCGACGCATATACCCGTGCCGGGTTATTTTCGACGCACACCGCCCGTGCGGGGTTATTTTTGCCGCAAACCAGGTACATTTTCACGCTAGCAGCGCTAGTGTGTTGTTACAACTACCTAAAGACTCTTTTTATTTTAAACCTTTACAAAATCATAACTTGACTTGTGTATGTTGGATTTTTGTCGTTTTGGTCTTGTTTTGTCTAGATAAATATTTCCTATTTTTCTAAACTGGTGTTGTGTCATTTTGTAGTGTTTTCATTAAATTGCTGTGTGTGTTGGTACAAATACTTTACGCCCAGCACTCTGAGGTTAAGCCTACTGCTCTGCCAAGCTACCAAGGGGGTAAGCAGGGGTTAGCTGAGGGTGATTCTCTTTTATCCTAACTAGAGTGAGGGTCCTTGCTTGAACAGGGGGTAACCTGACTGTCAACCAAAGACCCCATTTCTAACATTGGTGACCAGCGGTCGGGATTGGACTTGTATTTGTACTTGACATACAGTAATTAAGTATACACTACTGTTTTGAGTTCAGACCACTACGTGACCACATACTACTAGTCTTGTGATTTTTGTTTTTTACTTGGACTGTTTTTCTCTGCATTCAGTTTCTTTTTTTTCTCTGATCCCGGGATTGACTTTGCTGAAACTTCATTTGAGAACTTGCTTTTCTGTTTTTGGAACTGTGCATATTTTTTTTTAACCTCTCATCATGTCTCAGTCTGGAGATGCCCTAGCTGAAACTGCTTTTGATTTGGAGAAATTGGAGAGCTACAAGGTGGCTCAGTTGAAGCAGTTTTGTAGGAATGTTGGCTGTCCCATTGAGAGCTCATCCAAGAAGGTTGAGCTGCAAAAGGCGCTGAGGGCCTGGGTGGCAGCCAAAGCAGCTGAGGGGCACACAGATGAGGAGCCAGAGGGGGAAGAGGAGTTGCAAGTCACTCACACTGATGTAGTGGGTGGGCCTGCTGTGTCTCAAGGGAGAATCTCTAGGGCAAGTAGCAGTGTATCCTCCAAGGGTCTGACACCTGAAGAGTTGCAGGACAGACAGGCAGAAAGGGAGTACCAATTGGAGCAGAGAAGGCTAGCCCTTGAGGAGAAGAAGATAACAATGGCTCATGAGCTTAGCTTGAAAGAGATAGATCATAGAAACCAGTCCAGTAGGGATGGTGGCAGCAATTCTACAGTGCAGCCTGAGAGAAGGGTACACATCCCAAAAGACCTTGTGAGGGATTATAAAAGGGAGGATGATATCTACTTGTGGTTCAAGGGTTATGAGTCAGCTCTCCACATGAACCTGGTCCCTGAAGCTCATTGGGGGGCAGCCCTGTGGAAGCATTTTGAGGCAGAGGGGAGGGACACACTGACGGCCTTAGGGGATGCTCAGAGTCTCACCTACCCTGCCATGAAGGAGGCCTTACTTACCAGGTATGGTCTCACCCCTGAGCAGTACAAAGAGAAGTTTAGATCCTACAAGAGAAAGGAATCCCAAACATGGTTGGAATGTGTTGATTCTTGTTGCAGGTCACTGGATGGTTGGGTGAAGGGCAGTAAGGTAAACACGTATGAGGGGCTTTACAATTTAATTGCTTGGGAGCACTTGTACAGTTTATGTTTTCCAGAGCTGCGCCAGCACCTCATTGACAGCAAGCTGACTGACCCCAGGAAGCTTGCACAGGAAGCGGACCGCTGGGAGAGCACCAGGGTCCAAAAGAGGTATGGGGGAGACCACGCCAAGGGTGGGCAGGGTCCCTCTCAGAAGAAAGGGGGGGGTAAGGGCAAACAGGATGAGTTCTCCAAAGGGCCCCAAACTGATTCCCAGGGTAAGGATTCCCAACCCCCCAGTGAAAAGAAGACATGGTTCTCCAAAGGGAAGCCAATGGCAGGTGGTCCCCTACGTAAGTGCTATTCATGTGACCAGGTGGGTCATGTGAGGGGGGACCCCAAATGCCCCAAAAGTACACCGGCACCCACTGGTGCGCCGTCCCAGGGTTTGGCCAGTGTAGCGCTTGGGGAGGAGTTGGTTTCAGGTGGGTGGGAACCAGCAGAAATGACCCTTGTCTCACTAGGGGACAGTGAGATGGTCCAGAGAAACCTAGTGCCTGATAACACTAAGAAGTACAGGCAATGGGTGACCATCAATGGACAGAGGGTGGAGGCTCTGAGAGACACAGGAGCCAGTGTGACTACAGTGAGGAGTCACCTGGTGTCTGAAGAGCAGATTGATCCCCGGGTACTTCACCAAGTGGTTGCAGTAGACAACTCTGAGCGCCTCTGCAGAGTGGCGCAGGTTCCCTTTGAATGGGGGGGGGTCTCAGGTTCCTGGAAAGTAGCTGTGAGTCCAACCATGCCTGTTGATTGTTTGCTAGGCAACGACCTGGAGGATTCCCCTTGGAAGGAGGTGGAACACAGGTCTCACTTGGAGATGTTGGGTCTGCCTGGGTGGGTATGCGTATCCACCCGGTCTATGGCAGCCAATCAGGGTAGTCAAGAGCCCCTGGAGCCTGAAACAGTGGCCCAGGGGACCGCCAAGAAGAGGAAAGGCAGGAGGCGCGGGAAACCCGCCCCAGAAGCTCCCACGGTCCGGGAGGAGGCAGAGCCTGAGGGTGATGCCCCGGAACCTACAGGGGAACAGGTGGCTGAACTGGGGGAGGTCCCTGAGCTGTCGCAGTGGCAGCAGGAAGGGGGACCCACCAGGGAAGTATTCTGCACAGCGCAGAAGGAATGCCCTACTCTTGAGGGACTGCGGCAGCAGGCTGCAGCCCAGGCGGCTGGCGGGGCGCCAGGTACTCACCTGATTTATTGGGAGGATGGCCTCCTGTATAGTGAGCCTAAGGTTCCTGAGCCGGGGTCAGCTCGAATGCTGGTGGTACCCCAGGGCTTCAGGACCTTCCTACTGGGTTTGGCTCATGATGTGCCTTTGGCAGGACATCTAGGGCAGGACAAGACCTATAAGAGGCTTGTCTCCCACTTTTACTGGCCCTTGATGAACAAGCAGTCAGCTGCTTATTGTAGATCTTGTCAGACTTGTCAGGCAAGTGGCAAGAGTGGGGGGAAATGCAAAGCTCCCCTCCAACCTTTACCGGTAGTCAGTACTCCCTTTGAAAGGGTAGGAATTGACATTGTGGGGCCTCTGGATCCCAAGACAGCCCTGGGCAACAGGTTCATCCTGGTCTTGGTGGACCATGCCACACGGTACCCAGAAGCTATTCCTCTAAGGACGGTCACCGCCCCCGTGGTGGGACGTGCCTTGATGGGGGTTTTTACCCGCATGGGGTTCCCCAAGGAGGTAGTATCTGATAGGGGTACAAACTTCATATCCACTTATATGAAGTCTCTGTGGAAGGTGTGTGGGGTAACCTACAAGTTCACCACCCCCTACCACCCCCAAAGTAATGGTCTGGTTGAGAGATTCAACCGCACCTTGAAAGGCATGATTCAGGGCCTGTCAGAGCCCTTGAGGCGTAAGTGGGACGTCCTCTTGCCATGCCTTCTGTTCGCTTACAGGGAGGTGCCTCAAAAGGGACTTGGCTTTAGCCCCTTTGAGCTCATCTATGGCCACCCTGTGAGGGGACCGCTCAGTCTGGTGAAGGAGGCTTTGGAGAAAGCTCCTAGTAAACCACCCCAGGATGTATTTAGCTACATGCTGGCACTAAGAAACCAGACTGCCCGCTTCAGGCGTCTCGCTCAGGAGAACCTGGAAGCAAGCCAGGAGGACATGAAACGGTGGTACGACCAGAATGCCACTCTGGTTGAGTTTCAGCCTGGACAAAAAGTGTGGGTCATGGCACCAGTAGAGCCTAGGGCTCTCCAAGATAAGTGGACTGGGCCTTTTGAGGTGGTGGAAAGAAAGAGCGAGGTCACCTATCTGGTAGACTTGCAATCCCCCAGGAACCCCTTGAGGGTCCTACATGTCAACCGCCTCAAACCCCACTTTGAGCGAACTGAGCTATCCATGCTCCTAGCGACAGATGACGGGGTGGAGGAAGAGAGTGAGCCTCTTCCTGACCTCCTGTCTGCAGGAGAGAAAGATGGGTCTGTGGAGGGAGTGATCCTCTCCCCCTCCCTGACTGAGGAACAGCAGAGGGACTGTCGCCACGTGCTGGGACAGTTCGCCTCACTGTTTTCCCTGATCCCAGGAGTCACACACCTGTGCACACATGATGTGGACACTGGGGACAGTACACCTGTTAAACACAAGGTTTACAGGGTGACTGACAGGGTGAGGGCTTGCATTAAGGAGGAAGTCTCCAAAATGTTAGCCCTAAGGGTTATTGAGCACTCCAGCAGTCCTTGGGCCAGCCCAGTGGTCTTGGTCCCAAAGGCTACTGCCCCTGGTGCCACTCCAGAACTTAGGTTCTGTGTGGACTACCGGGGTCTCAATGCGGTCAGCAAGACTGACGCACACCCCATCCCCCGAGCTGATGAGCTCATTGATCGGTTAGGAGCTGCCAAGTACCTCAGTACGTTTGATTTAACATCTGGGTACTGGCAGATTGCCTTAACTGAAGGGGCAAAGGAGAGGTCAGCATTCTCTACCCCCGATGGGCACTTCCACTTCAATGTGATGCCCTTTGGGATGAAGAATGCCCCTGCCACCTTTCAGAGGTTGGTCAACCAGGTGTTGGCAGGACTGGATGAGTTCAGTGCCGCCTACCTGGATGACATTGCTGTGTTTAGTTCCACATGGGAGGAACACCTGCAACACCTCTGGAGAGTGTTAGAGGCCCTGCAGAAGGCAGGCCTCACTATTAAGGCGAGCAAGTGCCAAATAGGGCAGGGTTCTGTTGTGTACTTAGGACACCAGGTGGGGAGTGGTCAGGTGGCACCCCTCCAGCCTAAGATTGACACGATTCTGGCTTGGGAGCCTCCCAAGACCCAGACTGAAGTGAGAGCCTTTTTAGGTCTCACAGGATACTATCGGAGGTTCGTTAAGGGATATGGTACCATTGTTACCCCCTTAACTGAGTTGACTTCTAAGAAGCAACCCAAGAAAGTGATCTGGACAGAGGCTTGCCAGAACGCTTTTGATGCCCTGAAGGCTGCCATGTGCACAGCACCGGTGCTGAAGGCACCTGACTACTCCACGGAGTTTGTTGTACAGACAGACGCCTCAGAGCATGGTATTGGAGCAGTACTCTCACAGCTGAATGAAGAGGGCCTAGATCAACCCGTAGCCTTCATTAGCAGAAGGTTACTACCCAGGGAACGTAGGTGGAGTGCCATAGAACGCGAAGCGTTTGCTGTGGTCTGGGCACTGAAGAAGCTAAGACCCTACTTGTTTGGGACTCACTTCCGAGTTCAGACCGACCACAGACCCCTCAGATGGTTAATGCAGATGAGGGGTGAGAACCCAAAACTGTTGAGGTGGTCCATTTCCCTACAGGGGATGGACTTTACGGTGGAACATCGACCCGGTACAGAGCACGCCAATGCTGATGGTCTGTCCAGGTTCTTCCGCCTTAGTGATGAGAACTCCCATGAGGTTGGGTAGTTGCTCCCCACTTTTAGCTGGGGGGGACACGTGTTAGACTTTTCATCCTTGGCGTGGTCTCCCTTAACTTTTTGCCTCTGTTACCCCAGGTTGTTGATGTGTGCTGGACTCTGATTTTGCTGTTTTTGTTACTCTGGGCACTTTACCACTGCTAACCAGTGCTAAAGTGCAAGTGCTCCTGTTTAAATTATATGTAAGTGGTTCATCCATGATTGGCATATTTGAATTACTAGTAAGTCCCTAGTAATGTGCACTAGAGGTGCCAGGGCCTGTAAATCAAATGCTACTAGTGGGCCTGCAGCACTGGTTGTGCCACCCACATAAGTAGCTCTGTAATCATGTCTCAGACCTGCCACTGCAGTGTCTGTATGTGTATTCTTACACTGTAAATTCGACTTGGCAAGTGTACCCACTTGCCAGGTCTAAACCTTCCCTTTCCTTACATGTAAGGCACCCCTAAGGTATGCCCTAGGTAGCCCCAAGGGCAGGGTGCAGTGTATGGATAAGGTAGGACATATAGTAATGTGGTTTATATGTCCTGACAGTGAAATACTGCCAATTTCGTTTTCACTGTTGCAAGGTCTGTCTCTCTCATAGGATAATATGGGGGCTACCTTTAAATATGATTAAAGTGTAGATTCCCCTAGGGAAGAGATGGACAGGTGGAGTTTGGGATCCCTGAACTCACAATTTAAAAATGCATCTTTTAGTAAAGTTGATTTTGAGATTGTGAGTTTGGAAATGCCACTTTTAGAAAGTGAGCATTTTCTTGCTTAAACCATTCTGTGACTCTGCCTTGTTTGTGGATTCCCTGTCTGGGTCAGTTGACAGTTGGGTTGTTTTTCACCTCACCCCAGACAGTGACACAAAGGGAGCTGGGGTGTGATCTGCATTCCTGATTAGCCATCTCTGCTAGGAGGGAGGGGTGGAGTGGTCACTCTCATCTGAAAGGACTGTGCCTGCCTCTGACAATGCTGTCTCCAGCCCCCTGGTGTGTGTCTGAGGCCTTGCCTGGGCAAGGCAGGATTTCACAAGAAGGTGTGAGTCCCCTTTGAAGAAAGGTGACTTCAAAGACTAAAATGGGTATAAGAAGGGCACCCAAACTTACAAACTTTAGAAACACTTCTGGAATCAAGGGGAACCTCTGCCTGGAGAAGAGCTGATCGCTGAGGAACAAGTGCTGCCCTGCCTGTGACTGTGCTTTGTGGAGCTTTCCTGCAGTGCTGCTTCTGCCAGAGTAAGAGGGCAAAGACTGGACTTTGTGTGCCTTCCATCTTGAAGAAGAAATCTCCAAGGGCTTGATGTAGAGCTTGCCTCCTGTTATTGAAGTCTCAGGGATAGCAAAGACTTCTTCCTGCCAGCACCTGGAGTCTCTAGAGAGACCCCTACTCTGCTCTGTGGTGCCCTTCCAGTTCCTGGGACCCTGAAAGGAGAGGCTGGCAGCCTAAGGACAAAAATACACGCACCGCGCACCGTGCGGAGAAAAGATCGACGCGAATCCGATCGCGGCTGAGAAAACGACGCGACGCCGGCTCCGCAGCTGAGAAACGACGCCGCAGGAAACGCGACCGGAGAATCGACGCCCGGAGCAGGAGAAACGACGCGCAGCATCGCTGACGAAGGCTGAGAGATCGCAACCAGCGCCGCGGGACTTCGGACCGTCGCGTGGCTGGCTTTTTCGACGCGCCTCGCCGAGCCGAGCTGTTTTCGACGCATATACCCGTGCCGGGTTATTTTCGACGCACACCGCCCGTGCGGGGTTATTTTTGCCGCAAACCAGGTACATTTTCACGCTAGCAGCGCTAGTGTGTTGTTACAACTACCTAAAGACTCTTTTTATTTTAAACCTTTACAAAATCATAACTTGACTTGTGTATGTTGGATTTTTGTCGTTTTGGTCTTGTTTTGTCTAGATAAATATTTCCTATTTTTCTAAACTGGTGTTGTGTCATTTTGTAGTGTTTTCATTAAATTGCTGTGTGTGTTGGTACAAATACTTTACGCCCAGCACTCTGAGGTTAAGCCTACTGCTCTGCCAAGCTACCAAGGGGGTAAGCAGGGGTTAGCTGAGGGTGATTCTCTTTTATCCTAACTAGAGTGAGGGTCCTTGCTTGAACAGGGGGTAACCTGACTGTCAACCAAAGACCCCATTTCTAACATTGCTGAATTCAAATGTGAATTCTAAGCCAGGGTTGCAGTGTTGAGACATAAAACAAATGCCAAAAAAGGGTTTCTTCAGAGCCCCTCCAAATATCAAATACATTATCAATATACTCATGCAATGTTTCCACCTTATGTTTATGAGCGTTTTCAGGATAGAATATAGACTTATCAGAATTGGTCAATGTAAAGTACTCATCAAAGGTGATGAGAGGAATGGTTGCAATGTGTCAAACCACTGGCAATCGCTCAGGGTAGCATCCCCACCCACGGTTCTTTTGCTCCCCATGCCACCTCAGTTTAGACCCAATCTTATGCAAATCAGTCTTGATCCTGGTTCTCATGGGACCAGTCCAGCCCGAAGTGCTAGGCCAGGCCCTTCCTGAACCAAAACGCAACAAACACAGGGTTAAACTGAGGTGGAAGACAAGATGTGAAAGAAAACAACAGAACGTAAAGTGAGAAAGGTGGTGTGAGAAAAAGAAAAAACATGAATACAATACTCTTGCTACTATAACATTATTCATAAGTAAAAACCAAATCCAGCACAAAGGGATGATTCAGCGAGCACGCTGTTTGGTGTATGCGCCACAGAAGAACAAAAGGTGCTCCTCATTCTACACTGTCAGACAGCCCATGGGGCAGAGATTGGAGGAGTAAACATTACTCCCCCGGAAGGCAGTAAATGAGGCAGTAGGTAAGATCCCCAATCTAAATTTGTTGTATGGAGACCTCAACTTTGGCGTATTCAGATAGTCAAAAAATCTTCAAAGTAAGAACCGCATTCAAAAGATTAAAAGACAAATACTGGTCCTTTAGGCTACAGGAGGAAGCAGCAAAAATGAGAAGGCCCAGAACAACATTCCAATAGTGATCCTGGACATGACCATGGGAGCTGCTGGACATTGAAGTTGGATTAACCCAGAATTCAGACAATCCTGTCTTAACCAGCCATGATTTAACATGGGCTATCCACAGGATACTAAAGGCCAGATGGTGGGCTAACATTTCAGTAAGGACCTCTCTATAAGGGACATGTTGCTCAGATGACCATAAACCTTAGCAGAATAAGATAGTTTTAAGATGTGCTGTGTCTAAAATCTGTCTTAAATTTAGGTCAAACCTCAAAGGAAGTAGTGGTGTGCTTTAACACAGCTTTAAGCTTAAAGGACAAATAACTTTTTCCTATTTGCACTGACCAACTGATGGAGTCTGACAATCTCACCCCTAGATAATCAAATTCTAAAACGCTATCCAATTTTCCATTTAAGGGTCAGAAAAAGAAAATTCTAGTCCACAGTACGTACTTGTTTTGGGAATGAAGCAGGCTTGTGAGATAGGGCCTTGTTGAATCTGATCCAATTCCAAAGTCTAAAGATGTTTACTGTATATTTTTCATCTTATCTATCAGGGAAATGAGGAGATAATTACCTGGTCCTTTCTTGAGCCCTTTTTATGAATGGGTATTATTTCGGCCCCTCTCGATGAGGTGGGGATGTGGGTGCCCACTGTGATTGCATTAATCAAAACATTGATATAAGAAGTCCATATCTGGGGTTGGGCACAAAACATGTCTGAAGGGATCCCGTTCATCCCAGGGGCTTTCTCCAGTTTGATCCCCTTTAAAGCATTGAAGGATCCTTGATAGTGAAAGACACCTCCTCCGCCATTTTGGTTCTTCTAGAGGGTGGGGTAGTTGGGTTAGATGGAAGTGTTTTGGAGGGAGGCTCTGTGTAGAGGGCCGAGAAGTGCCCCACCCAGTCTGCCTCAGAGATGTGACATTTAGGATAAACATAATCTTTGTGGCCATTGTGGGTGGCCAGATGCAAGAACACTCCAGCACCCCTCCCCTCCTCCCCCCTTTGCAGCTTTCAGTAGATCCTCCCAGGCTTTAACGTCCCACTGTGACTTGCCGGGTTTGATTTCTTGGGCATAATCCCATCTGGATTTTAAAATGTTTGGTCTCATGTTGCTTTTTAGGGCTTCCATCAGAGATGTTTTTGCCACTCTTAATCTAAATTTCTCGAACAAAGATACATGCGAGGACAATATCTGAAGGGGAGTGTAAACCTGATCTATACAATATTTTAGTTAGTGCATTGTAGCCAGCTCCATAAATCCCTTTCAACAAAGACTTGTTGCATGAAACATACACCCATTTTACCTTATGCCTGTTATTGTTCAGGGCCACTGTGTTGGGAGATGCTTTTCCCATACAGGATTTATCCTTAAAGTGAGTCCCTTTTAGCACAAGGGTGGAGAGGGAAGTGCTCTCTCTCCTGGCGATCAATGATCTTCATATCTGCAATCTCATGCCAGGTCATGAGATTAAGTAGTACGTAATCTATGTTACTATAATAGTCTCCCGTTTTAAAGGTTGGCTTGGCACCGAGATCTGACGGGGGGCGCACTGTACATGCTCCTAGGCCATGGTGGTGTTTATATCTAAAATCTGAAAGACAGTAGCGCTCATCTTAGGGCTCTTTTTGGCTGATGAATAAGTAGGAACCGTCTCCCCAACAATCATCCTATTGCCAAACCAAATCTAGCAGGAGCTTGTAGGGCTCAAAACAACCAGTGAAGTCACCTGGAATGACCTTGGCAATACCTGACCCAAAGTCTTCTAATACAGGGTGAAGAATATCCAAAGTTTCTGACTACTTATTGAAGGGTGCAGACGTGCAGAACACATTCACCAAGAGGTAGGGGAAGACTGCTTAGAGGACAATTTAAGTATCAATAACCGTGATCGAACAATCAAGGGAAGTTTCAATCCAAATGAGCAGACTGGCCGACGGTCTACCTGCGGTAGAAGGGAGGGCATTGGCACTATTTGGAGAATAGCCTTGCTTGTAGTGATTATCAACTGTTCGACTTTCTTGGAACATACTGTACAAATGCCACTTTTAGAAAGTAAGCATTCCTCTGCACTTAAATCCTTCTGTGCCTTACAATCCACTTCTGGCTAGGTTTAGTTGACAGCTCCCTTGTGCATTCACTCAGACAAACCCCAAACACAGGATGCTCAGTCACACTTGCATACATCTGCATATAGAATGGGTCTTCCTGGACTGGGAGGGTGGAGGGCCTGACACTTACGTATCAAAGGACAGTAGCCTGCCCTCACACAAAGGACTGCCACACCCCCTACTGCGACCCTGGCAGACAGGATGGAACTGAAAGGGGACCTTGTGCACTTCTAAGCCACTCTTTGAAGTCTCCCCCACTTCAAAGGCACATTTGGGTATTCAAACAGGGCCTCTGGCCCTACCAACTCAGACACTTCTGAGGTAGACACTCTACTTCATCAAGACACTTCCTGGGTAAGAGAACCTGAACCAGAACCTGCAACCTGCCAAGAAGAACTGCCTGGCTGCCCAAAGGACTCACATGACTGCTTTCTGAGAAGGACTGCTGCCTAGCCGTTGCCCTGCTCCCTTGCTGCTCTCTTGCTGTGCTGAGAAGTGTTCTCCAAGGGCTTGGATAGAGCTTGCCTCCAGTTCCCTGAAGTCTCAGGACCAAAAAGACTTCATTCCTGCAAGAAGAAATCCGTGTGCGGCGAAAATCGACGCACAGCCTGGACGAAACAACACACAGCCTGCACGGCGGTGAGAAAATCACTGCAGGCCGAACCAGAACGACGCAGCCAGACTTCGCAAGGAGAAGATCGGCGCAGCACCAGCGTAGCGACCGGAAATTCGGCGCATGGCCCACTGGATTGACGCACAGCCGAGCCAGAATGATGCAGCCCGACTTCCTGAGAAGAATCAATGCAGCGCATGCTGTGCAGTAGAATTTTCCATGCCACACCCACTGGATCGACGCAGCCCCTGTGATTTTGTCCTGCCAGCGCTGGACTTCAACGCATCGTCCCCGGGGCATCCGAAAACCCCACAACCCGAAGAGGATCCAAGTCCAAGCACCGGAAATTAACGCAAAGCCTTCCCTGTGTGAAAAATAAACAACGCATCGTAGCGTGAAATCAACGCACATCTCCCTGTTTTCCACGCATCTCCTCCTCTGCGGTTCCTTGTGGAGATTTTGAATGCAAACCAGGTACTTTGTGCTTGCAAGAGACATTTGTTGCTTTTAAGGGACTAAAGACACTTCATATCATTTTTACAGTGATATCTCAAAATATACTTATTGCATCTTAATCGTTTTGACCTGCATCTTATCATATAAATATTATGGGGCATATTTATACTCCGTTTGCGCCGAATTTGTGTCGTTTTTTTCGACGCAAATTCGACGCAAAACTAACTCCATATTTATACTTTGGCGTTAGACACGTCTAGCGCCAAAGTTCATGGAGTTAGCGTCATTTTTTTGCGTGAACACCTTCCTTGCGTTAATGATATACAAGGTAGGCGTTCCCGTCTTAAAAAATGACTCCGATGCATATGCGTCGGATTTATACTCCCGGGCAAAAATGACGCCCGGGAGTGGGCGGGTCTAAAAAACCCGCATTAGCGCCGGATTTTAGCGCCTGGGTCAGGGCAGGCGTTAAGGGACCTGTGGGCTCAGAATGAGCCCAGAGGTGCCCTCCCCTGCCCCCAGGGACACCCCCTGCCACCCTTACCCACCCCAGGAGGAAACCCAAGGATGGAGGGACCCACCCCAGGGACATTAAGGTAAGTCCAGGTAAGTATTTTTTGTTATTTTTTTTTGTGGCATAGGGGGGCCTGATTTGTGCCCCCCTACATGCCACTATGCCCAATGACCATGCCCAGGGGACAGGAGTCCCCTGGGCATGGCCATTGGGCAAGGGGGCATGACTCCTGTCTTTGCTAAGACAGGAGTCATTTCAATGGGGGATGGGCGTTGTAAAAAAATGGCACAAATCGGGTTGTGGCGATTTTTTTGCCTCAGCCTGACTTGCACCATTTGTGGACGCCCATACGCCATTTTCCCCCTACGCCGGCGCTGCCTGGTGTACGTCGTTTTTTTTAACGCACACCAGACAGCGCCGGCGGCTAACGCCGGCTAACGTCATTCAATAAATACGGCGCCCGCATGGCGCTTCAGAATGGCGTTAGCCGGCGCTAATTTTTTTGACGCAAAACTGCGTTGGCGCAGTTTTGCGTCAAAAAGTATAAATATGGGCCTATCTATTTTTCTAAACACTGTGTGGTGTATTTTTGTGGTGTTCTACTGTGTTATTGCATGATTTATTGCACAAATACTTTACACATTGCCTTTTAATTTAGGCCTGACTGCTCAGTGCCAAGCTACCAGAGGGTGGGCACAGGATAATTTGGATTTTGTGTGACTTACCCTGACTATAGTGAGGGTCCTTGTTTGGACAGGGGGTAACCTGACTGCCAACCAAAGACCCCATTTCTAATACAGCTCACAAGCTGGGTACCCACGGGGCTGTTGCAGAGTTAAGTGCACCTAATGTGGAAGTACTGCTAGCGTCATTTATTCTGCCAGTTCCAGGGTCATCAGAGTGTAGGGGTGCCCCAGAAATAATGCCCTTCCCACTAACCACAGAACCCGATTGGCAGCAAGCAGCAGACTTGTGCATTTGAGGAGGATCGGTTGGGTGTCAGTGGGAAGAGCAACTGAAGGACTAACATGGGGCACATGATGTTTCTAAGTTTGGGTCCTAGTTTTATCAGTCTGAGAGGTGGTATTAACCCTACGCCCTCCCTCCAGATGGAACGACCCAACCTCGTGGTGGCCATCGGTTGCCCACGCTGTAGACTTATTACTCTGGGCACCCGCTCCAACCGGGAGTCAATCAGCTGTGGCCTGTGCATCAAAGCGGTTTGAAACTGAAATGTTGCAGATCCTGTTGGAACCGTATTGGCCATAAGGAAAACCCTTAGATAAGGGTGTGGGCGGAAGCAGCGGTCTGGAATAGTCATTTGAAAGGTAGCGCCTTGATTTACGAAAATAACCAAGGGGTAAAAGGGCAATATTTGACCTCCCTACCTGTCTATGCACATCTTCTAATAACCTACAAGCCAAATTAGGATCTTTTAAGTTAATGATGATACAGTACCCTGGGAAGTCTACCTGACCCTGCCAAATCCAACCAACTCTGCTTGTTAAAAATAATTTTATGCACCAATGAGACCGGACAGTACTTGTTAGTCACTAGACAGTTCAGACATTTGTTGGTCAATTTATTGTGTGTCTCCCTCTGGCCTTCACGCAATGCAGAAGGTGGCAAGTTAATGACCGGGGGGTCTATGGGCATGGGTTGAACTGTCTAGCCCATGATTCACAGTAGTGCTACCCTTCATGCCGAGTTGGGTCCCTCAATCCCCATCGGTGGGCTGCCCATTGAATAATTCCGTAGTTCTGGGAGTCGGGAGTTGAGCAGTGGAGGGGGGCATAGAGGGTCCACTGTTATCACACCTGAGGTTGCTTGATACCTTCCAGATGCCCCAATAAGGGTTAATTTCCAAGCACAAGGCGACCTTGGCCTTGGCTCAGATGTGACGCAGGCCTCTACCAACTGACGCATTGGGTCCAATGCGTCGGGTTGTAGATATGGAGCAGTTGGGAGCACTAATTGAGCCGCAGCTGCATAAAAAAAATAGCTCAAGCTCCCTGTAAATAATCTGTTTAGCGCCAAGGTTTACTGCCCAGACCTACAGTTCCCTGCAATGCAGAGGTGCTCTTCCCTGACATTGTCACCTCTGGGGACAGGTGTGGGGCTTTCAACAATTTATTTTTGATCTTGTGAAAACATTACCTTCCTTTCAGTGTCTTTCTGCTTCTGATTGAACATAGGGTCATTTGAAGGCCATTTTGCCTAGTTTCATCTTCCTGATTTATGCAACCGTAAATGCTACTCTGATTAGATGCAATACAGATATGATATACAGCTCAATAGCGTCTGGACAGAGTTTACTGCTTCCAGCGTAAGGCCAGCTTCTAAAATTGCCATCACGTTTTCTAGGTGCCCCGTTCTATTGGTGCCACAAAACTCCTACTCTAAAATATGGGTCATGTGGAAAAAGAAAAATCGAGAGTAAATAAAAGAAATGGTAGCTAGGACGAAAAATAATCAACTAAGAAATAAACAGAACAACATAGTTAGATGAGAAAGACAACAGCAGAAAATAAAAGGATAACCAAAGGTGGTGTGAGAAAAAGACATGAAGAAAGCAGAAAAGAAATGAAAAAAATAGCGAGTAAGGAACACACTGAAAGTAAATATGTGTGATAAAAAGAATGGAAGGATGAAATAAAGCATAAAGAATAACGAAGAAACAAAGAGGCAGAGAGAAAGTATGGACGTCGGAACGAGAGAAAGGATATATCACGAACAAGAAAAGAAATTATGAGCAGAGAAAGTTCAAGAAACAAAGTCCAGAAAAAAGAAAAGCAACGAGGAAAGTGGGAAGGCAATACAGGATGAAAGAAGTAAAGACAAAAAAGAAGCACAAAATCCCCAGAATTAAACAGAGTAGAAATTAAAAGAAAAAAAAAAAAAAAAACATAACGATAATGAAGTGAGATGTAGAAGGGAAAGATGAGAAAAAACAACTTGAGAAAAAGAATGCCAGGCAGGAAGCAACTATGTACAAGGCACGCAACTGGTGGAAAAACAAAGAAATCACTAATGTAATCAGTTGTTTATATGATAAAAAATTTGAACATGCAATAATTTTAATTAGTCGCGAACGATCACAACACATTTAAAATATGAATTAGAAAAACACCGCCCATTCTTACTTACTTTCATTCAGGTCAAATTGGCACAAGTTGGGGGTAACTTGTGAGCAGTAGCACCACCACAAGGTTTTGACCTTTGCTACTGGACATTCACACCATTCACACCTCATTCAGGGATACAACCTGCTTTCCCTCAGACCTACAGACATTCCGGCCCATATTTATACTTTTTGACGCTAAACTGCGCTAACGCAGTTTAGCGTCAAAAAATGTAGCGCCGTCTAACGCCATTCTGAAGCGCCATGCGGGCGCCGTATTTATGGAATGGCGTTAGCCGGCGCTAGCAGACCGGCGCTGCCTGGTGTGCGTGGAAAAAAACCACGTAGACCAGGCAGCGCCGGCGTAGGGGGAAAATGGCGTTAGGGCGTCTTAAACTGGGGCAAGTCAGGTTGAGGCAAAAAAATCGCCTCAACCCGATTTGCGCCATTATTTTCGACGCCCAGACGCCATTTAAATGACTCCTGTCTTAGTAAAGACAGGAGTCATGCCCCCTTGCCCAATGGCCATGCCCAGGGGACTTATGTCCCCTGGGCATGGTCATTGGGCATAGTGGCATGTAGGGGGGCACAAATCAGGCCCCCGATGCCACCAAAAAAAAATTAAAATATAAAAAATGATACTTACCTGAACTTACCTGAATGTCCCTGGGGTGGGTCCCTCCATCCTTGGGTGTCCTCCTGGGGTGGGCAGGGGTGGCAGGGGGGGTCCCTGGAGGCAGGGGAGGGCACCTGTGGGCTCATTTTGAGCCCACAGGCCCCTTAACGCCTACCCTGACCCAGGCGTTAAATAGTGGCGCAAATGCGGGGTTTTTTGACCCGCCAACTCCCGGGCGTGATTTTTGCCCGGGAGTATAAATACGACGCATTTGCGTCGCCGTCATTTTTTTAGACGGGAACGCCTTCCTTGCATCTCATTAACGCAAGGAAGGCGTTCACGCAAAAAAATGACGCTATTTGCCCATACTTTGGCGCTAGACGCGTCTAACGCCAAAGTATAAATATGGCGTTAGTTTTGCGCCGAATTTGCGTCTAATTCGGCGCAAACGGAGTATAAATACGGGCCTCCATGCTCAGCTCCAGATGGGGACGGTGCCAGGATTTCTGGAGCTCAAGGCAAAAGAGAATTCGCCTGCAGCAGGAGAGCCCCAAAAATTGCTATTAAAAGCGGATTGGTGTCACGACGAGGTGACCCCATAAGGCCTTACCACACCTCATGGAAGCTCCGCCCCCACCTAAAAGCGCGTCTCCCTGGCATCTGCGAGGTGTGGTCTGGATTTTCCCCCCTGTAAAAAACGACCAAACAACATGGCAGAAGCAGAGAGAGGCAGAACTGCCACGGCCATCCTGTATGTCTGAGGGCCAGCTAGGTGCCCCAAAACCCCTCATTCACACCGCATTCACACCATTCATAGCCCAAGCACTGCACTCACACAGCAGACACCCCGACCACGGCTGTATATATAGGTAAGAGGTGAATGACGTCATAAAAGCCCGCCTGGGCTGGGGTGTGATGTAGTACATGACGTCACAAGAGTTGATGGGAAACACTGATACCACTTAAGGCTGCCTTGGGAGGTCAGTGTTACAGTATTATGTTGATAGGTGGAGACATGTCTCTCCTATAACATCAAAGAAGCAACAGACTGAGGGAGGAAAACTCCGTTACAATGAACAAATTATTAAGATTTCCTGTGTTCTCTTTATTGTATACAGACTGCAATTTTGAACCTGCCTAGAAAGACAGAATGGGTCCGAGCATTTGTTTCAGATTTTCTCGTAGTCCTGATTATTCTTCAGATGTTGTGGCCTCGATGGTCAATAACTAACAATAATCATCTCATTCCAATGCTGCTGCCAAAAGGAATGTCTTTCAAAAACATCTTAGCAGGATCTGTAAAGGAACTGGTGAGATGGACACAGTGCACTGCACAGGAATGCACAGCTTTTCATCCTATTTCTTCCTATCTGCTCTGCTCTTTTCACAGGGTGTAATTAAAGTAAAACTACTCACAAAATTAACCCAAGATATCATAGATAGCAGCTGCTTCAGCATATTAAAGTATTTGATGTTTTCTGTAAAAAAGTAATTACAAACCCATAAATTACATTCCACAAATACGTCACTCATAATTCTGGCATTCCAAATTATAAGTGTGGTCCAAAACTACATTCTAATAGAATTCTTTCATTTCCTAAATTAAACTCTCATTCCAAACTTAGAATGTGATTTGTAAAGTAGAACTGTGATTCTAATTTAGAATAAGTTCATAGTAGCAAGATTACTTTATTCTGACACCACAAACACCTTCATTACAAGTCTCGTCGTAAATCTGATTTGCGTGAAAACTGGAGTTTCTACTCAAAGGCACAGTGCAAAAAAGCAACACTAATGCCCTACCGGGTTGTCTCATGGGCACAATTTGCCAGTGTAAGGAAATGCCTCCTTGGCATGGTTACCCCCTGACTTTTTGCCTTTGCTGATGCTAAGTTATGATTTGAAAGTGTGCTGGGACCCTGCTAACCAGGCCCCAGCACCAGTGTTCTTTCCATAAACTGTACCTTTGTCTCCACAATTGGCACAACCCTGGCACTCAGCTAAGTCCCTTGTAACTGGTACCCCTAGTACCAAGGGCCCTGATGCCAGGGAAGGTCTCCAATGGCTGCAGCATGTCTTATGCCACCCTAGGGACCCCTCACTCAGCACATACACACTGCTTCACAGCTTGTGTGTGTTGGTGGGGAGAAAATAACTCCCCTCAGAGTGCCATGCCAACTTCACACTGCCTGTGGCATAGGTAAGTCACCCCTCTAGCAGACCTTACAGCCCTAAGGCAGGGTGCACTATACCACAGGTGAGGGCATATGTACATGAGCACTATGCCCCTACAGTGTCTAAGCAAATCCTTAGACATTGCAAGTGCAGGGTAGCCATAAGAGTATATGGTCTGGGAGTCTGTCAAACATGAACTCCACAGCACCATAATGGCTACACTGAAAACTGGGAAGTTTGGTATCAAACTTCTCAGCACAATAAATGCACACTGATGCCAGTGTGCACTTTATTGTAAAATACACCCAGAGGGCATCTTAGAGATGCCCCCTGAAAACATACCCGACTTCCAGTGTGGGCTGACTAGTTTTTGCCAGCCTGCCACACACCAGACATGTTGCTGGCCACATGGGGAGAGTGCCTTTGTCACTCTGTGGCCAGGAACAAAGCCTGTACTGGGTGGAGGTACTACTCACCTCCCCCTGCAGGAACCGTAACACCTGGCGGTGAGCCTCAAAGGCTCAACCCCTTTGTTACAGTGCCACAGGGCATTCCAGCTAGTGGAGATGCCTGCCCCTCCGGCCACTGCCCCCACTTCTGGCGGCAAGGCTGGAGGAGATAATGAGAAAAACAAGGAGGAGTCACCCCTCAGTCAGGGCAGCCCCTAAGGTGTGTTGCACCACCAGTTCTGCAGAACAATAGTAGCATTACATTTACAAGGCCTGGGCACATGCAGTGTCTCTTTACTATGGACTTAGATGTACATTAAATATGCCAATTGGGTATACATCAATGTTACTAGGTTTTAGGGAAAGACGACAAGCACTTTAGCACTGGTTAATAGTGTTGAAGTGCACAGAGTCCTAAGTCCAACAAAAAGGAATTTAGCAAAAATAAGAGGGGGAAAGCAAATAGTCTGCAGATGGCCCTGCAGAAAGTGCCAGGTCCAACTGCCAGTCAATGAGCCATCACACATTACCAATGTTCCTCCAGTTAACTGCTCCACCAAAGAAGAGAATGAACAGGTACAGTACCAATCAACTGGCCACATGGAGGGGAAGGGAGAATGTGATGGTACATGAGGGATGAATGTTAGAGGGACTGTGTGTTACATCTGAAGGGAACACAATAAACCAGCCCATTAATATAAATCAGCTATTTTTATCTCCAATAAGTAAGTGTTACAAATGGGGTCTCTAGTTGGCAGAGGTATACACCCTTGTCCAAATAGGGACCACGATCCAACTCAGGGTAAGTCATAACATAATCCAAATTATCCTGTGCCCACCCTCTGGTAGCTGTTGTAAGCTCCTCGGGAGAGCCATCCACTTGCTCTCCCAACTCATAATGCTCTTGTGAGCGGGCTTCTGCACAGGCCCTCAGCACCTTTTGGTACTCCTCCTCCTTGGAGGCTCCACGGGTGGGTATCCCCATCCCTTGCAAAAGCCCTTCATCTTGTTAACTGGGTATCCCTCCAGCTTAGCCAGGTCAAACTCCCAAGCTCCATTTGTGGACCCACCCAGAGACATGATGTATATGATTGATTAAAGAATGTCAAGCAGGTAAATTGCAGCAAAAAGAAAACAAATCAAAGTGACCTTTAACTGTGGGTAGGTGGTTTACACAAAGCTATTGTATGGCACTGCACAAACACAAGTACTATCCTCACCACTGATCACCAATGTTAGAAATGGGGTCTCTAGTTAGCAGAGGTATACACCCTTGTCCAAGTAGGGACTATAATCCTAGTCACGGTAAATCACAACACAATCCAAAATCCAAATTATCCTGTGCCCACGCTTTGGTAGATTAGCACTGAGCCCACAGGCTTAATTTAGAAGGCAATGTGTAAAGTATTTGTGCAATAAATTATACAGTAACATAGTGAAAACACCACAAAAATACAACACACAGGTTTAGAAAAATAGGTAATATTTATCTGAATAAAATAAGGTCAAAACGACAAAGATCAAATAAGCACGAGTTGAACTGTTTAAAAGTCTTAATCCTTAGAAATAAACAATTGTCTCTTTGATCCCCACAGTACCTGGGATGCGTCAAAAATAACGACGGACGGAGAGCGCAGAAGAGGAGATGTGTAGAAAAACGAGGTGTTGCATTGAATTTTCTGACGCAGCACAGACGATGCATTATTTCTTTTCCTGCTGCAACGGGTTTGCGTCATTTTTTGATGCACAGTCTTGGATCCTCAATGCGATGCAGGGATATTTTGATGCCCAGGGACGATGCATGAAAGTCCTTGACATGCTGGAAGAAGGCACAGGTGCTGCATTGATCCGGAAGGTAATGCGTCTAATTTTTCCATCGCAAGGCAGGTGCTACATCGAATTTCCAGTCGGGAAGTCGGGCTGTGTCATTCTGGTCAGCTGTGCGTGATTTCTCTGTCGCAATGTAGGCTTTTGCATTGATTTCGGCAGGCGTTGAGTTGATTCTCGATGGACGAGGAATTTCTTGAAGAGGTGACGTCTTTGTTGACACTGAGACTCCGGAAACAGGAAGCAAGCTCAATCCAAGCCCTTGGAGAGCACTTTTGAGGGAAGGCAGAGTCCTTCCAGCAAAGTCAGAGGCCAGCAGGGCAACAGCAGGGCAGCAGTCCTTCTCAGCAAAGCAGTCCAGATGAGTCCTTTGGGCATCCAGACAGCTCATCTGACAGGGTGCAGGTGTAGGTGCAGACGTGTCTGAGTTGGTGGGGTCAGGGACCCAGTTTATACATCCAAAAATGCCTTTTAAGTAGTGGAAACTTCAAAGAGTGGTTTTGAAATGCACATGTTCCCCTTTCAGCCCAGTCTTGTCGGCCAAGGTCCTAGTGGGGGGTTATCAGTCATTTTGTGATGGCAGGTCACTGGCATTTGAAATGTAAGTGTCAGGCCCTCTACCCTTCCATCCCAGTAAGACCCATTCAGTATGCAGATGAATGCAGATGTGACAGAGGTTCCTATGTTTATGGTTGTCTGGGTGAAATGCACAAGGGAGGTGACCAGCACAGGCCAGATGTTGATTGGAGACAGGCTGTAAGGCACAGATGGTTCTAAGTGCAGAGAAATGCTCACTTTCTAAAGTTGCATTTATGAAATAGTAATGTAAACTCCAACCTCACCAATAAGCAGGATTTTCCATTACCATTCTGGCCATACTAAATATGACCTGGTTACCACTTTCAGATCGGAATCTACCACTCACAATGAGTATGAAGGCAGAAATAATGCACTCTATGAAAGGAGCAGGCCTCACTGTAGTGGAAAACGAATTTAGAAGTTGTCCACCACCAGGACATATAAAACACATATGTACATGTCCTGCCTTTTACCTACACAACACCCTGCCCTATGGGTTACCTAAGTCCTACCTTAGGAGTGACGTGTAGAAAAAGGGGAGTTTAAGGCTTGGCAAGTACTTTTAAATGCCATTTCGAAGTGACAGTGAAACTGCACACACAAGCCTTGCAATGGCAGGCCTGAGACATGGTTAAGGGGCTACGTATGTGGGTGGCACAATCAGTGCTGCAGGCTCACTAGTCCCATTTAATTTACAGGCGCTGGGCACATTTAGTGCACTTTATTAGTGCCTATTGGGTCTGGGCCAATGTTTTAGGGAGAGAGCACATGCACTTTAGCACTGATTAGCAGTGGTAAAGTGTCCAGATTCCTAAAGCCAGCAAAAATGAGGTCAGAAAAAGAAGAGGGGGAAGGCAAAAGGTTTGGGGTGACCCTTCAGAGAGGCCATTTTCCAATAGTAAGTACACGCAGAGCAAAGCCCAGTTCATTCATATTTAATTACACATGTATCCCCTTGATTAGAATAATCTTAATTTAATTTAATTCATGATTGGTTTTTGAAACACATAGGCTATGAATAGAGCTAACAGCAAATAGAGGATTATTCATTGTTATCATATAGGATAACTTATGCAGCAGATCAAAGAGGAGAAGATGGAGTATAGATGGCATTTGGAGAGGGCATGTGCCTAGGAGGATGGGTGGGGACCCATTTTACTGTAATACAAAGAAAGTGATGTAGAAAAGGGAAAGCCAGCCACCCTGAAAGATTGTCAAGGAGAGATCTAGGAGAAAAAGAGAAACTTAAAAATATAAAGGGATGGAAAAGAAATGAAAAGGAAAAGAAGCACATTTAAAGAAGGAAGGTAATAGTGAGGATCAGTGTTATAATGAAAAAAAGATCAATGGTTCTTTAGAATCACGCTTTATTTTCATCTCCACTTCTCCTCATCAGCTCTTCACATCTCCTCTTCTCTCAGCTCTCTCTCCCAACATTCTATTGTGAACTCCTCTACCTAACAGTCAGAACATTCCATTCTAAAGGGAAGGTGGGGGGGGAACGTACCACTTATATTTAAATATGTCATAACCTCTAATCTAACAAAATCTGCCTACATGTAATTACATGTTGCTACCTTAAAATATTACAACTAAATTACAACACATCTTCCCTTCCACACACAATATATACAAAGTGATCAAAAATATATACATTCAATAATAATTTGACATACCTACATTGATGTCTTAAATATATACATTCAATAGATAATTGGACATACACTACATCGATGTTTTATAAGAAGTTCTATTGGTACTCTCTGTACCGACGTCACGTCTCTGCTGAATCACCTCACTCTCGCCATTCTCCATGGAATTTCCTTCACTCCTCACGAGGGCTGATGGCTGTTGGACAATCCTGTCCATACTCCAACACTGACCATTTGTTAACGTAACCACATTGTTTTTCACTTTGGCAATATCAAAAGGACGGGAAAATTTAGTGCCTCGCATATTCGGACAAAAACCCCTTACAGGATTTTTAACATAAACCTTATCCCCCACTTTCCACTGTTGTTGTTTAGTACCATGTTTAGTATTGTATCTTTTTTTGTAATTGTTTTGATGATTTTCTCTTCTAATTCTGAATTGTGGAGTTATGGCATCACTTTTTCCTCCTCCACCTAACCATGAAGGGAAGAATTTGGTACTTGGTTTCCTGCCCTTTAGAGCAGAAAATTGAGAAATTTTTGTAACTGAATTTGGAGTAGAATGGTACGCCCATAACATGTCTCGAATAGCATTTTCAATGATTATTTGGTTTACGCTAGCTAACTGGATGCACTCTTTAATCATGCGGTTGGTCCTTTCGACTAAACCGTTTGCCCTGGGACAATATAGCGCTGTAGTGAGGTGGTGTATGTTTAAAGAGTTAAGAAAATCTTTCATTTTTGATGAAGTTAATTGAACTCCATTGTCAGTGATCAAGGTGGCGGGTATTCCTTCCATAGCAAAAGCATCTTTAAGGAAATTTATAACTGATTCAGTGGTGATTTGGCTTACCATTTTTACATTAATCCAATGCGAGTAATAATCAATCAGTACTAAAGCAAAACGTTTCACAATACCTTTCATGTTGATAGGCCCTATGATGTCTAATGCCAATTTTGTCCAAGGCTTGTCTGGTACAGCCACAGGATATATAGGAGTTTTACGAATAATTTTTGTTTTGTCACTGCACGCACATTTAATGCAATTTTTAACTTCATTTTCTATCATAGAGTCCATATTAGGAAACCAATATCTTTCTCTAACACGAGCTTTTGTGAGGCTCCTGCCTAAATGACCTTCATGAGCCAGATTGATAATTTTGTGTATCAATCCTGCCGGTGGTATTATCTTATCATTTCTTAAAACAAAATTTCTGTTTTCATTTATTTCATGTCTAACCTCCCAATAGTTTTTTAGTGTTTCGTCCAGATCCCTCCTAAATTCAGGCCATCCCTCCTTCGCTAATGTTCTCAATAAGGATAGGGATTCATCCTTATGGTCAGCCAACTTCCATTCTTCTTCACTGATAGCCAGAGTACAAACAACCATTACTGGGTATTCCGGGGTCTCATAGTCTTCATTTATAGTCAACGGTACTCTAGATAGAAAATCCGCAGCACAATTATTATTACCCGGTAGGTACTCAATCTTAAAACAAAAGCTCTCCAGGCCTAAAATCCATCTAGCAATTCTAGGTGTACAGTTGTAGAAACTTTTTGTAGAGAAAACACAACTAGTGGTTTGTGGTCTGTACGTAAAGTAAATTGTGTACCCCAAAGGAAGAATTTAAAATGTTTTATAGCCCAGAAACAAGCCAGAGCTTCTCTTTCAAATACTGAGTAATTGGATTCTGCCTTATTTAAAGCCCTAGAAGCAAATGCTACAATTCTCTCTTTACCATCAACCACTTGGGATAAAGTGGCTCCCAAACCTCTTTTGCTCACGTCAGTAGTAAGTATAGTCTTCCTTTCATGATTGAAAGTACCCAGGAATGGTGCTGTTACAATGGCTTGTTTAATCCTTTGAAATGCAGATTCATGACATTCTATCCATTTGTAAGGTGTGTGGTTTTTTAGTAACTCTCTTAGGTCATATGATATCTCTGAGAATCCCTTGACATATTTTGTCATATACTCAGCAAGGCCTAGAAAAGATTTTAATTCTTCCTTGTTTTTTGGTGCCTCTGCCTTCTTAACAGCTTCCACTAGTGAAGTTTTAGGTTTGAACCCATCTTTAGAAATAGTGTGCCCTAAATAATCAACTGAATCTACTCTAATTTGACACTTATCCTTTCTCAATGTCAAACCCGCCATTTTTAGTTTACTAAGTACCTTTTTTAAGTTTGTATCATGTTCCTCTACATTTGCTCCATATATTAAAATGTCATCCTGAAAATATAGAGTCTTAGGGGTATCTTCCAAAACACGTTGGATGATTTTTTTAAATACGGCCGCAGCTGATGCAAGCCCGAATGGCATTCTATTGAACATATACGATCCTAGGGGTGTAGTGAAAGCTGTGAGCCATTTGGAATCTGGGTGAAGTTCAACCTGGTGGTATGCGCTGGAGAGATCCAGAACGGAAAAACATGCTGCCTCCCCCATGGTGCTTAATATTTCATGAATAACAGGAAGTGGATGTCTTTCCACCCAAATGTTTCTGTTCAAATCTCTCAAATCAATGCACACCCTAATGTCGTCACAATTATGTTTCTTGGCAATTACGATGGGAGATAACCATTCTGAACTCTCAATTGGTTGAATAATTCCTAGAGATTTTAGTCTCTTAAGTTCCTTTTTAAAAGGGTCTCTAAGTAAGTGTGGAATTTGTCTAGTTTTATGTACTATAGGTTTAGCCTTAGGTTTTAATTTAATTTTATGTTGGAAGCCTGCCAGTAGACCCAACTTTTCAGTAAAAATCTCAGGAAATTCCTGGAAAATCAACTCATTAGAGTTATTTTTGTCCATTAGCAGCACTTGTTCCGGATTATTAGGGTCCAGTTTGATTCCCAACTCCTTCTGATGCTGCCAACCCAGTAAACTGGATCCTTTTTCAACTACATAAACTTTCCCTACAGTGGTACGACCCTTGCATGATATTAAAGCCTTGAACATCCCTTTAAGAGGCAATTAAATATGATTCAAAAATTTTGAACCATTCTTTCCATGGGATGTTAAGTTCTCCAGTTTCATTTAAAAATGGAATTGGCTGGGACATGCCTGCTGCAGCCATTTCTAAAGGATAGTGTGATTTAAATAGTTATGTATGTATAAAATATAGCAATTACTATATACTATCACGTGTATTCTCAAAGTGCAACTATAAACATTAAAAAGTTAGAAAATAAATATAGCAATCATCACATGTTATTAAATCTAAATAGTAACAGTTGAATGCATATTTATGAAGACATTAAAGAAAATGCACAGTCTAGTGTTGCAGCCGATTTAGAGGAAAAGCCCTGAGAACAGTAGGCCGATTTAGAGGAAAAGCCCTGAGAACAGTAAATTTCCCACAATGCCACAAGCAGGAAAGAGCTGTGCCTGTCAGCGTTACCACCAACAGGCTAATATCATTACCAATGCTTCTTAAACGTTCATGCTGTGCCTGTCAGCGTTACAACAATATGCAGGTCCAATTGCTGGAGTAAGACAATTCAGTGAAACTGCATTTGAAACCGAAGTACAGATGATCCTCAACCGTTTCAAAAACTCCACTAAAGCTGAGGTAATTCGCAAAGTACAACTTCTTGTGGATTAAAAGTTAATGAGATGTGCTCCTCATGTAATTGTGCGCGCTTCCACACAGTGACTGATTGTGTCTTCTTGACCTTTCCTCTCAGAAGAGGTTCATAATGTGTGCTGTATATTTTTTCCTTGTAAAATTATTGTTGAATTGAAAGGCTAACCTTATGAACTCTTCTTGCCGGTTTAGCTCTTCTTTCTAAATTAACTTTGCCAATATCAGGTTTCGTTTTGTTTTGTCAACACTATGCTTAATATTTCAAGACTTGAAAAATCAGTAATAGTGCTATCTGCATAGCTGCATTTTGTAGTAAAGTACTTGTTGAATAAACGGGATGATCCTTATGACTACTAGATTATCCAGTCATTTAATTAAGAATAACAGTACCTTAAGTAAATGGTGGTCACTTTGATGAGGATGCAGCACAAGGGGTAGAGATGAAAGTGCCCCCTTTCGCACTCCAATCGTCGCCAGTGTTATAATGAAAAAAAGATCAATGGTTCTTTAGAATCACGCTTTATTTTCATCTCCACTTCTCCTCATCAGCTCTTCACATCTCCTCTTCTCTCAGCTCTCTCTCCCAACATTCTATTGTGAACTCCTCTACCTAACAGTCAGAACATTCCATTCTAAAGGGAAGGTGGGGGGGGAACGTACCACTTATATTTAAATATGTCATAACCTCTAATCTAACAAAATCTGCCTACATGTAATTACATGTTGCTACCTTAAAATATTACAACTAAATTACAACAATCAGCCATCAAGAATGGAAAGTGTAGTAGAAAGTTCGCTGGGGTCAAAGAAAATCTAGGTTATGAGATGTAGAAGGTGAATGTAGAATAAGTAGAAGGAAAAAAATGAAAGAATTTCTAACAGATATTTTAGAGCAGTGGATGTTAACCTTTTGGCTTCTATGAATCAATTTTGGAAGCCCGGCAACCACGCTAAGTGATTTCTATGATTTGAACCTCAAAATAATGCACAGCAGGTGAAAAGACAAGAATGCATGAAACAAAAAAGCTAATTCTTAAATATTATTTTCAATTCACAAAACAAAATATCCAAAGAACAAAATATTAATGTTAATGGTAAGGTTGGAGCCTTCAAAATGTGGTTATATTTCTAAAAGATTAAACAAAATGCTACGCTCTTGTGTATTGCTGGAGGCAAACCTCCAATAATAATCTGAACACCAATATTTGATCATCACAATAGTTACCAAAATACATTGGCTCTGGAATCTTCAGTCGATCTAGCAATTAGCGACTGCACACCTCATCAGGGAAAACACAGCTGAGGGTCTGATATTTTGGAGGGGCTACTACTTCACAAAAGTGACAGATATCCCGTCAGCCGAAATCTAAAGCCCCATAGAAAACAATAGCATTTAGATTACCTCTTTGCCGAGATCTAAATCAAGGCCTGAATTCTAGATCAAAAATAAACAAAAAGGATTTTTAATACAGAATAATCAAAAGGGCAATACAACAGAGAAAAAAAAAATCACCATAAAGACCTGTTATGAATGATGCAGGAACAAACCATCAGGAACACATGTAGAGTTCAAATATTCAGATTTGTTTCATGAAAATCACCCAACACTTGTCTTCAACCGCAGGACCAACAAAAAGGTCTCTTTCTTCCTTCACTACATTCTAAATTACACGTCATCTACTACAACACTATTGCATTCTATATTAACATTCTACCTCTAAGTAAAACGTACACATAAATGAAACTTATCCCTTGCATCCCACGTCGATTTCTATAGCTAGTTGCGCTTGAACAGCTGACATCTGTAGCGGACATCCGTTACTATGACTGCTCCAGAAAACAAAGAAGGCAGGCAGTGCTAGGTAAATGAGCAGCGTGATTACCACCACAAGCTGTGCAATGCATGTAAGAGCGATATTTTAACGCTCAACTGCCAAACTGCTCTAATAATACAGAAACACCTTAAAAAAACCTTCAATTTCTCCACCTCTTCAAATTTCCACTTTCTCCTGGGATAAATCTTCTTTAAAGTTACATATGACAGCCAGTAAAAATATAATACAATATATATCCAGGTTAGAAACGGCAATAAATCCAAATGACGAGGAGTCAGTGGGTCCACAGTTCGCCAGTGCTTGTCGCCAAATTTATGTTATGAACAATGCAGGAACAAACCATCAGGAACCCATGTATAGTTCAAATATCCAGATTTATTTAATGAAAAGCACCCATGACTTGTCTTCAACTGCAAGATCACCATTCCACATTACACGCATTCTACTATGACACTATTGCATTCTATGTTAACATTCTACCTCTAAGTAAAACCTACATATGCATAAATTAAATGAATATGACATAATAACTATACCTATTGAAATGCATATATAAAAAGGGCCAAGAGAGTAGGACAGAAATAATGTAAAATCATAACACCTAGCTCGGTGTATTCTAAGCACAATTACTAAGGGGGTTATTCCAACTTTGGAGGGAGTGGTAATCCGTCCCAAAAGTGACGGTAAAGTGACGGATATACCACCAGCCGTATTACGAGTCCATTATATCCTATGGAACTCGTAATACGGCTGGTGGTAAATCCGTCACATTTGGGACGGATTACCACCTCCTCCAAAGTTGGAATAACCCCCTAAAAGTGTTGGACTTATACCCCCAACAGCATAACAGGACACCTACAAGGCAAATTGCAAAGTAATCCCTGTCAATGACAAAAAGAATAAAAAAAGCAGACTCGAAACACAAAATCCCAGAGCTTTTATAGCAAAATCCCACAAGCTATTAATATATTCTCCAAATCAGCCTGGTATGATCACGATTAGGGTTGCATTTGACAAATCAGGAATAGCAACATTAAAATTAGAAACTGCACAATTATTAAGCACCAACCCATTTCTTAAGGTATGAGAAATCTTCCCTTGCTTCCTCAACAACTGAATCTGAAGATGTATAATACAAATGAAACATTTCTTGAACAATTGCTCATAGTACTCACACATCTTCAGCAAAAACTCCAGCGGAGGTCATGGAAAATTATACTTTGGGTACATCATGGAAGCTGTATTTACAATACACACATTTATACAATGCTAACGTTGTGAAGTCTTCTTGGGCCCATCTTGGTTTTCCATTTTAGTTTCACATTTTACATGTTTTAGGCTGCCATTGTTGTTAGTAATGATGTTTTACATGTTTAATGCTTGCCTGATAGTATTCTGAGAATACGTTGTGCATGTTGTTTGTTGTAAGTAAGCCTTTCTCGTCATGTAGTCTATACACTTTGTTCAAGGCTAGGACCATAGAGTAAGATATCCTAATGTTTGCATTGTCCATTTGGTGACAGTTCCTGAAATCTAGACATATAATTGCATTGGTGCTGTGCCTCTAGCACAGTGGGGTTTTGCTTATGTAAATGGTGCAATGCCCTACATGGGTCAGAGGAGCACTCCAGCTGTAATTGTCCTAGAACGAATTCTGTTTTTCGATATGCAGCTCTGCTGACACCGGCCTTTCGTCTTGCACAGAAGGATTGCCAACTTTACTCTAGACCGGATCCCTGACCCAGTTATCCAGTTATGGGGTCTCCTTCAAGATCTGGCAGAAGGTACACCCGTCATGCTCTAAGAGTGTTGGTAGTAATATGTAGAAATATAGAGAAATGCGATTGTAATGGTTAGATTGTGTATTTTGTTCACCATATTGGTAATGCTGGTTACAATGCTTTGTTTCATCTGCCTAATGATAGCAGCTCATTCTCTTTAAGCAATAATACGATTATTTCATTAAGTGTATAAAAACCTTTATTCATATATTGTTTTGTTTACGTTAGGCAGGCATGAGTAAACAACAAAAAGGTAAGATCTGTTTCAACGATTTCCTTGATAATCAAAGTGGTCAAGTTCGAGGTTGCCAAAATCATGTTACCCTGGGAAGGATAGGGGTTCAGGTGAGGCACTGTGAGCTAGCTAGGAATTGGACTGACATTTCCTGATGGTGTAGATGGACTCAGTCCCTACATCCTGAAGTTCTGTCATCCTAATACACAAGTCCAACCTTTTGTAGGAACTGTGTAACACTAATACATTGGCTTCATCTGTTCGATTCTCCGTGGAGGAAGGGGAGAGGTCTTTTTGTAGCTGGACACCGATTGGGATGGGGAATAAGCAGGAGATGTTAAACAGATCACAAGAAAGTAGCATCCATTTAAAAAATAATAATGTGCAATGCAAAAAGATGGCATAACTATTCATGGCAAATGACCCATGTAACTCGTCCCAGATGCAACTTCATCAGTTCATCAGCTACAACTCTATATATCATTAAAAGTAAAAAAAAAAAAAAAACACACACTATTTGCACTTTTGCATTTTTTGAAAAATCCTTAACAATACCAATTTGTTAGTTTTGGACCTTTTTTGCAATTCATACTAGTGCATTATTTAAGGATTCCAATCGTGCATACTACTGTTTGCTGCTCGCATGAATCAAGTTATTAGTACAAGCTCAAATTTTAGCCTCCACTTTCAAATTTCATCAGATTTACAGAGCATTTAAAAAATTGAAATTTTACATTTCGCTCTTTTATATTTATGCACTTTGTTAATCTGACATTTTTATTTAATTTTTAAAATGTTCTAAATAGTCTCATCCCCGCTGAATAGGGGTTGCAGATGACTGATTAAGAACTGTTGTTTTAGATTAAATGATTTAATAAAAGAATGAAAGGAAATTAGGGTTTGTTAATAATCAGCTCCAAAATTAGAGCTGGGATGTATGGATGTCTTGACTTTTACCTGAGAAATGTATGGATTTGGGAGAGAAAGTATTCATGTATTTACTGTGGATGTTTTATTGAGTGCTGTCCATTGCAGTTACTTCAGAAACCTAAGGTTGGATCTTAAACCTACATATGATGGAGGCACAAATTAGAGTAACCTTAAAGGAGACCACAATCTCATATTATTCACAGTAACCACCACAGAGTCCATTTCACTTGAAAATTAAGGAAACAGTTCCCACAATTTTCAGATATTTCCCAAGGCACACCTAGTTTGGTTCAGCTCTTAGGTCTGGAGTCTAAGCATTTATCAAAAGAGAAATGTGTCATTTCTAGGGAAAAGGTGTGACTGGCAAAAGTAAAGTGACTGATGAAAGAGGAACCTGTTTCTGTTGAACAGTCAGTGATTTCCTAGTATTTTCTATCATCCAGTGGCCATTTTATAGATACTGCATTGATGGCGCAACAGGCATTTGTGCACACTTTGTGAACTACCAGCAGACTATGGAATTAAAAAATAAGCCAGAAATACCTGCCCAGCTCTTTTCGTGTGAATTGCGTTGGCCCATGTTTTACAATGGTGCAATCACTAGCAGACAGTCCCTCATTTCAATTGACATGAGACCCCATGAAAATTAAGTGAGCCTATTCCATTTACTCCCACACACCCATGCTTATTACAAAGGTGGGAGCAAAGACAAATAAGCCGGCTGTGGGTGCAGTGATAGGGCACCACATATGGGGTGACATACAGTCGATGTGCCCAGCTTAGGCACAGCTTTGGAAAGTGGTACATGGTTGCATGGACATCCCAATTACCCTTTGTAGGTTGGTGATGTCAGAATTTCTGCTCCCCCTTCAATGTGAGGTCAGGTAACAGCCTGTACTGACAAAAGAACTGGCAGATAGAAACAGCCAAGACAACCTTCCAATAATATAAAAGTCACTTCCTGTTTCAGGAACTATGCGAGACGGTTGCACCTTTGCATTATATGAAGATCTATATAAAGTGGGACTGATTATTATTTTGAAACAAGGCATACACACCAATGTGCAGGAATGCCCATGCTCCACCCACAAAAACCCTTCCCAACTCAAAGTAATGCATGACAGCACTACACGCCGAGTTGTACTATTTTCTTTTTACTAAGCCATGCAAAGCCATGTTAATCGGGGTTTGTGTGATTTAGTAACTCGCAAAATACATTTTGCATCAGGCTGGGTCAAAACAGTAATGCAATTCCATTGCAAGATGCTTGTAGATCTGAGCCTGTGTGTGGCTTAAAATAATTGTCACACCCAAGAACTGGCACCACAACCAAGAGTAATAGCCCAAGGAACTCTCAACTGCAAGCAAAGAACACTTGATTAAGTGTGGCTTTCAAAATGAGCCACACCCAAGGTTTACATTGGCAAGGTTGTGCCAGCAGGACAACCTCCAGCACCCCCACATCTCACACCAATGAATCCCACCCATAGTAGTAACAGGCTACATGTCTGGTTGACTTTTCAATAATATTCTTTGAAATTATGGACCAGATGGCTGGGTGGAAAGGCTTAATATTTGAATTGCTGTTTTATCTTTCAATAATGTCTGTGTGCTGTTAAATATATCTAAGAAGTCCAGCCAACAGTTTCTAATAAATTCTGTGCTTTTATTCTATCAAACCTTTAGGCCCTCTGTCACTTTGTTTTAGTCTTTGTCGAATGAAAAACTGTTTCTTAGACATGTCAGCCTTAGGGTAGTCTTCCCCTAAACTTTTTGCCTCTCCACCTCCATTTTGCTGAACATACATTTGTTGGCCTGAGGACTCTGTATTCTTTACCACTGCAAACTAGTGCTAAAGTGCTTGTGCCTACTCCCATAAAACATGGTTAAATTGGCTTATACCCAATTGGCATATTTAATTTACTTGTAAGTCTCTTGTACAGTGATATACCTTATAACCAGAGTCTATTAATTAAATGGTACTAGTGAGCTTCCAGCACTTATTGCACCACCCACTTATGTGGCACCTCAAAACATGGACCAGGTCTGCCACTGCAGCCTGGATGCAGTTTTAAACTGTCATGTCAACTTGGCATTAAACCCCCTTGCCAAGCCTCAGACGCCCCTTTTATTACTTATAAGTCATCCTTAAATTAGTCACTAGATAGCCCATAGGGCAGGGTGCTGTGTAATTAAAAGGTTGGGCATGTACAATTACATTTTACATGTCCTGGTAGTGAAAAACTACTATATTTGTTTTTCACTACTGTGAGGCCTACCCCTCCAATAGGATAACAATGGGGATTCCTTATTACATTTATTAAGCTATGTTTTCCAATCGGGGGCAGGTGGCTATCTCATGTTTGGTTTCTTTGGAATTGTAATGAAGACCCCTATTTAATGGGAAAGTTGGGTTTTTGATTACAATTTTGAAAATTCTTCTTTTAGAAAGTTGGCAATTTTCTGCCTTTAGCTCTGTTGTGCTTGTAGCCTGTCTTGGGTCACATGACTGGGTTTAAATGACAGACTTCGTGAATTCCTCCTAGACATTCACACAATAGGAGGAGTAGATGTGCCTGAATTGGTCCTCTGCTAGCTGGATGAGAGGGTGGAGCTGAGCACAACCCCACTTGCAACATGAATAGGTAGTGCACAGCCCTCACATAAAATACTCAACACCTACCCATTGTCACTGCAGCCAACTTGAAGCCAGGGCAAGGGAGTCAGAAAATCCCGTGCACTTCAAAGCCACTGCCTACAAGCTTCTCTCACCTTTCAGAGGAGGGTTCCACAGTATACAAATAAGGCCTCAAACACCAACTCTTCAGTACAGTTCTGGACCTGTGGATACTCTCCCAGCAAGAAAAACTACTGGTTTGCTGAACGGACTGCCCCTCTGCTGGACTGCTGACCTGATGTTGCCTTGTTGAAATGCTACCTTTCTGTCCTACTGCCCTCTTGCCTGGCAAAGAAGGACTGGACTTACAACTTGAACCCAGGACCATCACAGAGACTTCAAAAGGGTAGGTTGCAGCCCTCCTGATCTGAGCATCAGGGACACAAAAGTCACCCTTCCCCTTGGACCCACACCTGCACCTAGCCAGAATGAGTTCTGATCCGCCAGGTGGTGCCCCGTCAGTCCTGGACTCTTGGGAGTGATGCTGAAGGTGACCAGAACAAGCGGAGACTTTTTGGCTAAAAATTACTCTGAGAACCAGGAGGACACCAGGACCAACCTGCTCGCCTATCCGCATCACTGGTCACATTGACTTTGTGGCTTCTCCCCCTGTTCTCCACAGCAGAAAATCCATTCCAGCCTTCCTTCTCCAAATCACTACCCAGAAGTGTCTTCTGCTACAGCACTCTGCCTCGCCCCACTGAAGATTTTCGACTTCCATTTCAGAGAGTAAGTCCGAATGTAGAAGTCTTCACTGCAACTTCAACCCACGGCTAGCCGATGTTGACGTACCCTCCTCGAACACCTCCTGCAGCCTTGTCCCACTTTACCTTCTTGGGAAATATCTCTCAGAAATCTTTCTAAATTCAAAGGTAAGGGCTGACCGTTTTCAATCCATTCCATGTATCCAAACTGAACTCCATAGTGGTTGGCCATAGTTTTCGACTTTGACCCAGTCATGTGAGGCTAGATGTCTGTGGTTGGTAGTTTAATTTTTTTAGGTGCTTGTTTTTTCTAAACTAAAAAATTAATAACTCTGGTTCTACTGATTGGATTTTTGTAGTTTTGGTGTTAAGTAATGTATTAAAATGTACTCTAGTTTTCTGAATCGGTTTATGATTTCTCTTGTGTTGTATTTTCACTTTATTACTGTTTGTGTGATGCATGAATATTTTACACACCGCTTCTAAATTGAGCCTGGCTGCTATTTTGTGCCAAGCTACCCGGGGCTAAGCACATGTTAATTTAGTGACTTTTTGTGGTTCACCCTGCAAGGAACTGTGGCTGTTGCTTGACCAGGTCTCCCACCCCAGGCAACCTACATCCCTATTTCTCACACTATTGCTTTGTTTTTAAAAAGGTTTGATGTAAAAAAAGATCTTCATCCTCAACAGATCTTCCATAATAAAGAAAATATAAAAAACATCTGCAAACTACGGCATTGTTAAGGTGCGCTGCTGTGCAGTAGCTTTACTGCATTCAGCACATCATCACTCTCATTTGCACTTCTGGAGCACCATATGACCAGATGGGGGCAAATTAAAAGCTGGTTGGAGTAGTATCCCTGGGTGGCAAACCAGTCACTTAAACACACTTGACCCCTGGTTCCCTTACCTGTGATATACCAGGGCTGAGAGTAAACAGATCCTTTAAATTGCATGTGGTCCAGACAGTGCAGCTTCGCCCCTGATGGAACTCCTTCTACAGGATGGTGGGAGTACAGCCCAAAGCCTGCCCTACCCCTGTTACACCCCCACTCACAGCCCCATTGCCCCATTGCCCCCCCTCCCAGATCCAGTTTACCACGTGCTAACAAAGGAAACAGATATGCATGCTGTAAAGGGCCTGGTGATTTAGTGTCCACATCTCTTACCCAATTCTGGGGTATAAGCTCATCATTGCATGTTGTTGGGGTGCCATAACCAATTGGGATCAGTGATTTCTACAGAGCAACTTGTAATCAGGCACATGGTGTACTGTGAAGTTAATTTTGAGGTCTACTGATGTCTGTTCTAGCTGAGGGTCCATTAATGCCTAATAGAGCTTGAGGTAAATTAATATCTATTACTGCTTGGGACCTTTTGTTTCCTATTACAGCTTGAGACCAGACTCAGGGTGGACTTATAATTCCGCTTGAGGAATTGGCAGAATTTGTGTCAACGCGCTACGTTTGTAAATTCTGCCAATAGGCGTGTGTCTGAATTATTCTGCCGTTTGCACCTTGCGATGTTCACAAGAACACCGTGAGGTTCCACAACATGTGCTTGCAAGTGAGATTTGCCAGACCCTAGCAAGGTTTCCAGTCGCCATGGAGGCTTAGAACTCCATTTTATAACGCCAGCAGACGTGAGTGGTTGGGGTCAGAGGGCTGCTGTTCAAGTACATTTGCTGCTGCTTGAGTAGATTTTCTACTCGAGTGGCAGCAAAATCAACTTCAATGTATGCGCGCTCTTGCGCAATGCATGGTGCTGTTCCTTCTGATTTTCAGTGCTGCTCGCACTACCAGTAGTAAATTGCAGCATAAGCAGAATGAGCTGCATATATGCCACCTGTTGGAGAAATTCTTTAACATCTTGCAGAGTTTTTCTGTAACTCCACCTAATTCTGCATAGTGAAATTCCATGATTTACGCCTAACCTTACTTGAGACCCATTGACTTCTATTAATTCTTGGGACTCATTAATTCATATTTAAGCTTGATCCAATTAGCTTAGGTTTTCCATTAATCCTACTAAGACAAAAAAAGCCATTATTGCATCTTGGATCCAATGATGTCTGTTAAGGTTTGGTGCTAATTAGTGGTTACCAAAGTTTGTGGCCTATTGATGTCTGTTACAGCTTGCTATTTATTCTGTAAAAAATATATTTTTTGATTTTAACAACATTTTAAAAAATGCACGATTTGTGTTACAAGCAATTGTTACATTTTTATTGACATTATTTGGGTTTAAGAGGGGATTCTACATCAACTAATATGGATCGTTGGGGTAACTTTTCAAGATATGTATGCATCGCCATGGGGTTGTTTTATCTCAGCAGGGGTCACCTTTCGACTCAGTTTTCCTCTTCATATTTCAGGCAATTCATTTTCCCTTTTCACTTTTATAAATTGTACTTTCTCTGGCCATATGAATAGATATTTCTGGCTTTGTTTTTTAAAACCTGTCTGATCATTGCTGTTGCCTAGGAACAGTCTCCATGCTCACGTATTCTGCTACCCACATAGGGTGGTCTATTGTGGTTTTTCCTTGATACATCTCATGGAATATTATCTTATGTGGTGACGTTTGTGCCATCTGTCCCTGCTTTGTTGCTTCACGTGGTTTTCTCATCTTCCGCTCATTTCTGAAGTTACTTCATCCTTATTGAGATCTGGGGTACTCAAGAACCTCCACAATATGGCCAATTACCTTTTAGCCAAAATGAGCACAAAACCACTAAATGTATTTTTTATTTTTTACTTTTTGCATCTGTGTATCATGCCCCGCAAGCACATCTCTGGCGTATAGATATTAGCTCCTTTAGTGAAAGAAGTTACCTCCTATATTATCGCTTGCTATGACTGTCCTATAGAGGGGAAGCACCAGAGCATGTGGAAGAGGTCAGCTTCCCCTAATTTACATGTCGGTCATTCATTGGGCAGCTCAAAGTACATCTCATTTAGTTTGTGTGGTGTCAAGAATGTTCGGAGTAATATATTGTATCATTTTATATTTGGCATTTCTGGATACCACGGGGGTAGTGGGTGGTCTGTGCTTGTTGTCATCCAGCCTCTGCATTTAGGTCGCTCTTATGCCTAGGCTCATTCTTCCCTCAGCGGGTCTAGTGATATCTCAACACTGGTGCTGCCTTTTTACTTCTTTCTGGGTATAAATATGAAGGTGCATATTTACAAGCCCCTTGCGCCTCATTGTGTGGCCCTTGCGTCATTTTTGTTTACGCTAAGGAGGCGTTACGGATGCCACCAGCGTGCGCCATATTTACAAAGTGGCACAATGCATGCATTGCACCACTTTGTAACCCCTTGCGCCACATTATACCCTCACCAGGAATAATGTATGTAAGAAGAGGCGTTCCCATGCAGGGATGCCCCAAAAAAGGGCCCATTAAATTTATAAGATTTCACTATGCCATTTTTCTGTCATTCTTAACGCCTGCTCGGGGCAGGCGTTAAACTGACACTTCCTTTATAACCTATGGGCTTCCCTGTGCTTTGTTGAACTAGTGGTATAATGTATAGCGCTGATCCAGCAAAGTGCCACAATAACGTCATAAATTATGATGCTGTTGTGCTAATGTGCACCATATTGCGCTGTATAATAAATACATCACTTCCATGGTGACGTTAGGGGGCACAGAGTGACGCAAGAAGAGTGGTGCATCAGAGCTGATGCGCCATTTTCTTGTAAATATTCCCCATAATTTGTTGTGTTTCTAGTTCAAGCAGTTCATATTCTCACGTTTTGTGAGGGCAATCGGATAAAAACCGAGGTACCAGCATCTGATTCCACAGGGTACTTCTGTTAAATACGTGCCCTAACACACAGATCCCTGACTCTTTCCATTTTGTGCTTTTAATCATTTTCACTATCTCTCCAAATTTACAATAACACCGCAGGTGCAATTTCAGGGAGTATGCAAGGACATTTAAAGGTATGGGCAAAGTGGACTCTGGCCCAGGGCCCCAGCCTTTAGGTGTCCCCTGGTAGAGCCGGATCTGTTGTCCGCACAGTCCTGCATTGATGAATGTGAATGATTCTTAAACACAGATTGTTTTAAATACCACTTTTTAAAAAAGTATTTTCAATGCGGGTAATGTTTGGGAGTCTCTTACAAACATTATGCAGAAATAGGTGCTTTTGTTTTTCAACACCATACAAACGCATCCATAAAAAAATCCTTCTAGATTCAAACAGGACCTCATGTATAAGAAATGGCAGTTGTTCACTGAATTTGTTTGCAATATCATTAGTGTTGTGTTGCTATTTTACAATATTGAAAACATACATCACTATCCCTGAATATTAGATGGAAACAGATTTAGAATTTGGACTAGGGTGCCTGTGCAGTGTCAGTAACCTAGCCAAAGAGGACATGAAAAAGCTGAAATTTTTTCAGAAATTCAAAGCTGTTCCAAACAGGCCCCACCCCCAAAATACGTTTGGCCAAATGACCCCAAAATCCCTAAGATGTCCCTAGATAAGAGTGACAACCACCACTCCTTAAAAGAGTTGAAGCATACTGGTGGAATCATGTTTGGCCCTAGAGCATTATTGCCCTTCAGTTACTTCCATTATCGTCTCCATGGTAAACCAGCCGGTCCATTTTCATTTAGGTGAACGCTCCCAATGTGTTCTCCTTGTGAGCCATGAGCTGACATGTCAGTGCAGAATATTTTCTGAAACTGTGATGTCCGCAATGATATTGGCACTGACATTTGTTTTCTAATTTCCAGTTTTGGTTTGCCAGAATGTTTAGAAGAGTTTGCCACTGCTGTTTTGCTGAGGTGATCCATTGGCATATGGGGAACTGGGTTGTGATAGACCTGTCAGCTTTAGTTTGTTCTTTATCCCCATTTTGCCTTAACCCCCACTATTTTTGCTGATCTCGTTTTTGCTGTACTTATGACTCTGGATGCTTTATCACTGCTAAACAGTGCTAAAGTGCATGTGCTTGTTCCTTAAACCATGGTAACATTGGCTTGTGCTCAATTGGAATATTTAATTTACCTGTAAGTCCCTATTAAATGGGCGCTACTTATGCCCAGGGCCTGTAAATCAAATGCCACTAGTGGGTCTGCAGCACTGATTTTGCCACCCACTTAAGCAGCACTTTAAAATGTCAGGCCTACCATGACAGCCTGTATGTGCAGTCTTGAGCAGAAATGTCGGCCTGGCAAAGTAAAACTTTTGCCAGGCCCAGCTCTACCTTTTTGTAATGGCAGCGGCCTGTAAGTACAGCTTGGGGGGGCACCCCACACACATGCACATTCACTTACACCCATGCATTCACATGCAGACACACGCACATACACCCATTCACATTCCCTCATAAATACACACAATTCGTAAATACACTCAGTCACCAAACAGTCAATTAAAACACAACACATACCTGCTGCAGCTCTCATGAAGGGAAGCCATGGAGGTGCCAGGAGGGTTAGGACTGCTGCCTCCCCTCATTTGCTGCCTGTAGGTAAGCCAAGGAGGAGATGCAGTAGTCCCTACTTCGTCAAAGTTTATGAAGGGGTCTTGGAGACTGCCGACCCAATCCACTCTGTGACAAGGTGTCAGTGATAGACACTTGGCCCTGGGCACTTCAAGGCTTAAAACTGAAGTGCCCAGGTGTGGGGTGTTGCCCTCTACCCTTATAGATGGGCCACTGCAGTTTCTTAATACATATAAGTCACCCCTAAGGTAGGCCCTAAATAGCCCAGAGGGCAGGGTGCAGTGTACTTAAAAAGTAGGACATGTAGTTTTAAGAGTTACATGTCCTGGTTGTGAAAAACTCTTAAATGTGTTTTTTAATACTGCAAAGTCTACCTCTGCCAGAAGATAATATTGGAGTCTTTGCAATTGTAATGCAAAATCCTAGCTTGTTGTAAAGCTGGATTTGAAATTATGATTTTGAAAATGCCATTATTGGAAAGTTGGGATTGTCCTGCCTCAGCATTTTAGAGCCTGTAGCCTGTCCCTGGGTCACATGACCGGGTCTAGCTGACAGTTGGCCACACACAATTGAGAGCTTAGATATGCCTGGATGGGCCATCACTGGAAGCATTGGAGGGAGAAGAAGGGTACAACCCTACTTAAACTTGAATAGGATGTGTCCTGCCTCCACACAAAGGGCTGCTTACTCTGTGTAGTTAGGGCAGGGAAGTTAGGGGCCCTGAGAACTCCAAAGGACAGTCTATAGAACCTTCTCGCCCACTTCAAAGGCAAGACTAGGTACAGATATTGGACCTCAGACACCAACTCTTCAGTATACTTCCAGACCTGTAGATACTCTGCCAGGAAGAACAACTACTGTGCTGCTGAAAGGACTCCCACTCTGCTGCACTGCTGACCTGAGGGAACTGCTGCCCTGCTGCTCTCTTGCCTGGGTGAGAAGAATTGGACCTGCATCTCTTGAACCCAGAACAACAGAGTAACTCCAAGGGTTATTTGGCTGGTCTCCTGATCTGAAGCCTTAGGGACTTAACAAGTTTCCAAAAACCCTACACCTGGACTCTACCATCTGTGAGTCTTCCCTGCCAAGTGGTGCCAACCCAGTTCTGGACCCTTGTGAGTGGGCCTAGGGAGCCTTTCCAGACTCTTTGGACCCAGTGCAACCGACAAATCTCCTCTGCTGTGCGGCACAACCCGAGCAGGACTGATGCATCACTGCCGCTGTGTGGATCGGACCTGTCGTAAAGACCTGCATTGCCTTTGTAGCTTCTTCAGAACTGCTGCTGTACTACACATTCTTGGTGCAGGCCTTCGTCAACGGAAGCCTTGATAAAGATGCTGGACACCACATCACAGACTTACAACTCCTAAGAATGGACTCATTGCCTGGACTGTATGGCGCAACCTCAACAGCGCACTTCGCATGGCAATCCCTTGTTGATGGGATCCACTATGGTGATGCAGGACCTCGCATAGCCACCCCACCACATCTTCGAACTGACACACCTCTTCAGCTTTGCAACACGTCTGACCCAGATCCGAGCAACTCACCGCAAACTGAGATTTGAGATACTTTCTTCAGCGGGTCTAACTGGAACCCCATAGCTGACACGTGTTCCATTGTGGTCAGCCTGAACATATGACTTTGTCCTAGTCCTGCATTACAAGATAGCTACAGTTGGAGCTTTGTGATTTTTAGCACTATTTTTATTGACATCTTTAAAAATGCATATCTCCAGTTGTATGAATTGTATTTTGTCATTTTGGTCTTGTCTTATTTATTAAAAATTAAACTATTTTTCTAACCTGGTGTGGGATGCTTTTGTGGGGTGTTTTCACTGTGTTATTATTTGAAGAACTACACACATACCTTACACATGGCCTCTTAGTTAAGCCTGACCGCTCTGTGTCAAGCTATGAGAAGCATGAGAACAGGTTAATTTAGGGTTGGTTTGTGCCTCACCCTGACAAGGATTGTGGTTGCTGTTTGACCAGGGCTCACACCCCAGGCAACCACCAACCTAATTTCTTCGGGTTCGTCAGCTTTCAATATGCCTTTCTGAAGTTGATGTTTTGAGCATCATTTCCCCTCAGCGTAAGTTGTAGGTCTGTTTTCACATTTTTGCTCTCCTTATTAAACCAATACTCAAAATGCTTCCATTGTTTTAATTTTGTTTTGACAAATGAAGCATCTCACGAAAGCCATTTGTCCATCTGTTTTATCAAATTGTTGCCAGTAGGTCTCTATGAATTGGAGCGGTGCTAGATCAGTTTTGATCTAATGGATAATTTGTCCATGAATGAATGTTTATCATCTTTTGTTAAAAAGTTGCTAAGTTCGTCTTTATTAACAGACTGCCAGAAAAAACATTCCTACATTTCTGATTTCCGTGTTACTGTTACAATGAAGCGTTATAATGATGCAGAATTCTTTATGTTAGAAGCAATTTTTTTATGGTCAGTAACAGGCAATTGCCTACATCTCATCTCCCACTGGGTATCAATTGTCAGTCTGGTATATTCATGCCTAATGGGTCTATGGATGGAATTGCATAGAAGGTACCACACTTACACAAATGAGATATATGATAGCTCCCTCGGAGAAACCACAATAATACTAGGCTAACGATATAGAATACAGAAAAACCATCCAGGATGACTTTGATCTTCAACTACACCTGTTCATCAAGGCCGAAATCGTTCCGTTTATCTAAATCGTTTTTTCGTTTTCTGTATTGCTATTATTTGCCCTTGTGCCACTTTTGTAGCCCGTTTCATTTTTTCCTCCCTTTTGTGTGCTCGCCCCTCTCAGCCGGCTCTCGACGGTCTTCTGGTCGCTGCCGCTGCGTCCCCTGCAGCCCCGCCCCCCTCGTGCACCCATTGGTCCCTTCCCTCCCTCCTCCCCCCTGCTGCTCCACCCTCCCACCTCCCCCTCTTAATGGCACCCGCTGCGCAGAACCCTGTGTGACCCCCTGACCTGGTTCTGGCCAGGAGTCCACTTGGCTCCACCAGCCACCTCCGTGCCCCTGATCCCCGTCTGCCGCCAGGATTTAGAGATCGAGGCCCTCCACCACCCGCAGGCACCCCTCTGCATCCCTGGTGCCTGGTGGTAGGCATATTGTGTTGTTGTGCTCTGACTGTTGCATTTCGTTATTTCGTTTATCTAAATCGTTTTTTCGTTTTCTGTATAGCTATTATTTGCCTTTGTGCCACTTTTGTAGCCCGTTTCGTTTTTTCCACCCTTTTCTGTGCTCGCCTGCCTCAGCCGGCTCTCGCAACAACAGCCCCCGCAACCACCTTAACTGCATACTCCTAAACACCCGCTCCATCACACAAGCACGCTATCGAGCTCTGGGACCTGATCACAACACACTCCCCTGACATCGCCTTCCTCACGGAAACTTTGATGAACCCCTCATCTGAACCCGACATAGTCATAGCCATCTCAGAAGGCTACAAAATCTCTCGTAGAGACCGCCTAAACAAACCGGGAGGAGGCATCGCCATTATACATAAAAGCACCATCAAGATCACCCCCAACACCCACTACACCCTAGACAGCGCAAAACACCTACACTTCTTAATTCACATAAACGCCAACACCACCCTCAGAGGAACCCTCATTTACATACCAGCAGGAACCCGCCCCCCTTTCTGTGACGCCATAGCTGACACCATCAGCTCCCACACCCTCACCTCCACAGACTACATCCTCCTTGATGACATCAACTTTCACCTGGAGAACCCCACAACCACAACTTAACAACCCTGCTAGACAACCTCACAAACATAGGACTCAACAACTGGTCACCTCACCCACTCACTCAGCAGGACACACGCTAGATGCAATTTTTACCTCCAGCAACCATAAAATATTCACACACACCATCAAACTCCACTGGACCGACCACCACTGCGTCCACTTCCCCATTCCAAAACCCCCCACCCACTACCAACAACACACCACACCCTACCGTATGTGGGACAAGATCCCCACAGAACACCTGAACGCCAAGCTCGCACAAACTCCCCCCCTCACCAACGGCCCCAACATCGCTGCCCACAACCTCATACAATGGATTACAACCTGCGCAGACTCACTCGCCCTTTTGAAAAGAAACAACACTACCCGCAACATCAAGACAGCCCCCTGGTTCACCACTGAACTCCAAGCCTCCAAGCGTGAATGCCGCAAAACCGAGAAAGCTTGGTGCCAAGAACCCTCCATGATCAACTTCTCCACCCTCAAAACCACCATACGCAAACATCACCAACTCATCCGAGCGACCAAAAGAGCTACTACAAAGAATGCATAGATAGTAACTCACATAACAGCAAGGAACTCTTTACCATCATCAAAGAGCACACCAAACCCAAATCCTGCAACATCTACCCCACTCACACACAAAACCGTTGCAACTCCCTCTCCAACCACTTTCACCTCAAAATTTTAGACATACACAACAGATTCACACCACCTGCACCCACCATCACCACCACTGATGCGACCAACAACACCACACACCCCCACTCCAACCAACCGCACACCTGGGCCCCTACCAACGATGAAAAACTGGAAAAACCATGAACTCCATCCACTCAGGCTCCCTCACAGACCCCTGCCCCCACCACATCTTCAACAAGGCCAGCCCAATCATCGCTCCCCAGCTTCGCGCCATAATCAACAGCTCCTTCGACGACGCCACCTTCCCAGACTCCTGGAAGCACGCCGAAGTAACCGCACTCCTCAAAAAACCCAAAGCAGACCCGGATGACCTCACAAACTACCGCCCCATTTCTCTTCTCCCCTTTCCTGCCAAGGTCGCTGAGAAGCTAGTGAACGCCCACCTGTCTCTCTTTCTCGAGGAAAACAGCGCACTTGACGCCTCCCAGTCTGGATTCCGCAAGAACCACAGCACTGAGACCGCCCTCATCGCCTGCACTGACGACATCAGACCAGAGTTGACAAGGGTGAGACCGTCGCACTCATCCTCCTGGACCTCTCTGCAGCCTTCGACACTGTATGCCACTAAATCCTCTGTTCACGCCTCTTCGACGCAGGAATCCGACACAAGGCCCTGGACTGGCTCGCCTCCTTCTTCGACGAAAGAACCCAGAAAGTTTGCCTCCCTCCCTTCCAGTCCCAAGCAACCAAGATCATCTGTGGGGTCCCCAAATGGTCCTCCCTCAGCCCTACCCTCTTCAACATTTACATGGCCCCGCTCACCAACATCCTCTGCCCTCACAGAATCACCATCATATCTTACACAGACGACACCCAGCTTGTCATCTCCCTCATCAGGAACCCCACCACCGCCAAGACAGACCTCCACACCGGACTCCTCGACACCGCCAAATGGATGACAGCAAGCCACCTCAAACTCAACTCCAACAAAACCGAAATCATCATCTTCGGCCCCAACAAGACAGTATGGGATGACTCCTGGTGGCCCACCACCCTAGGACCACCCCCAACACCCTCCACCCACGCACATAATCTCTGCATCATCTTAGACTCATCTCTCTCCATGGCCTAGCAAATCAACTCTATAACTTCCTCCTGTTGCAACACCTAACATGCTGCAAAAGACCTTCAAATGGATCCCCATGGAAACCAGGAAGACTGTCACCCATGCACTCATCAGCAGCATACTAGACCACGGAAACACCCTCTACGCTGGTACCACAGTCAAGCTTCAGCAGAAACTCCAGCGGATCCAGAACGCAGCTGCACGTTTTATCCTGAACCTCCCACGCCATGAACACATCTCCGCCCACCTCAGATCCCTTCACTGGCTACCCATCAGCAAAAGGATCATTTTCAAAGTCCTCATCCACGCCCACAAATCCCTCCGCAACACTGGACCAGCCTACCTCAATGAAAGAGTGAACTTCCACACTCCCATATGTCTCCTCCGCTCTGCTGACCTCGCCCTCGCCACAGTCCCCCGCATCCAACGCACCACCTCCGGAGGCAGATCCCTCTCCTACCTTGCCTCCAAGACCTGGAACTCCCTCCCCACCAACCTACGCAAGACCCAGGACCTCCTGACTTTCAGAAAACACCTCAAGACATGGCTTTTTGTACAGTAATTCGGCATCCACCCTGTGGTTCCCCCAACACAGTGCCTTGAGACCCTACCTGGTGAGTAGCGAGCTTAATACATTTTTTGATTGATTGATTGATTGATTGAAATCCAGGCCTAGGGAAGTGTGGGTGTTCTCTACTCTCCATTGGATGGTTGTCCCCTGGAGTTTTCAGCAAACATGTATCTGGTGTAGCTGACCATTCACTGTGCTAAGGGTGAATTATAGCATGGATCTGGAGGGGCGTCTATTGAGGACAGACTAGGCTATCTTCAAAAAGGAATGTTTGCAGTATTTCATCTTTCTTATTGTTGGTGAGCTGAGTAAAATGACTGGAGCCACAACGATCTTCTAGGATCTTGGTACTTCTTGACATTGTCATTAGGAAGTACTTCAAGCGCAAACATAATGGAGATGGTGATCTGGGGCTGTTGTCCAACCTCTTACTGTTCTCATTGACTTCGACTTTAGTGCACACTTAGCACATCAAACAACCATGGGGTCATCTAAAGCTGTCGAGGAGATTCTCCGTGGCCTGGTGGGGTCAAAGGAGATAGTCACCCTGTCCACCGCCAGTAAGGAAAGAAACTCCGCCAGCATGGAAAGACAACAACCCAAATTCTCCATAAAGGTGGAAGAACAATCTGCTCCAACTGAACCGATCATTCTGGACCATAGACTAGGCATACAGCCTTCAATTTCACAAATCATGTATAAAAGGAAACAGGAAACGCCTGAGAAAACTCAATAAAATTGTAGAACAAAAAAGGCTTTCATCGCAGAATAAATTATTCATCAGAGTTTTCAAAGTGGGCCTGTAGTTGAATGACATTATCCACACTCTAGATTAAAAAAGGCGTGGGCAGTGGCCAGTGCTCCCACATCACCATATCGCTTGACACCTGTGGTATTGCTGCACCATGCAACTAGCTTTGTTTTCAGGTGTCAGCCCTAAGAAGGTATGGCATTTCTTGTATAGCCAGAATAGAGCATAAATGTCTCATGAAGAAAGTTGTTGTTAGCTTAGACTATAATAGCAGTAGCTCTGATGCCTGACTTCAGTGTCAACTAATCTGGGGGCTGAGTTAGTATCAAAATCACTTGGCTCCCATTAACGGGATCAAACAGTGACCTCCGCATGACAGAATGAGGTGCATTGTAAAGAACTCATAATATATACTGCCAGCTTCCACAACAAACTACATGATGCCCTCAATTATGCTTTTTCTTTCCTCTCTGTCTCTTCCTCCCCACCCCCTCTTATTCCCTCTCTTTGTCCTTCTTCTCTGTCTATGTGTGACAAACACTGAACATGAAAATACCACTGCACACAAATGCAAAGTAAAAAAAACTGGAACCATCTCTACACGTGGGAAATAAGAAAGCGGGGACAGGGCCCAGCATCAAGCAGTGCTGAACATGCCCGTGAGGAATCAGAAAATCTTAAAAAGAGCAGATATCATAGACCCAGCTCACACAGCTGTCTTCCTATGACGAGCTGGCCTGAGGATTCAGCAGTTAACCAGGGCTAAGTCAAGAGTTGCACATACTATCTAGAAATATTTCTGAATCATTGCCTGTTAATAATTCTGGAGGGGAGCATGTAATATCCCAGGGCGCCTTATGGCTGACTTCACCCCAAGCACTGTTGCCCTTTCTGAGGTTCTGCGTATTGGGAAATATCCTGTTTCCCTGAATGTAGCTCATCTGAGACCAAGCAGGGTAGCTGGATGACCTAAATCATAAGAAATTATATAATTAGACAAGTTACTCTGAAGCAAAAAAGGGCAAAACACAGGATGAGGGTGTGTTTATGTGAGAGAGTGTATGTGTGAATCTGTGCGCATTTATAAGAGTGTGTGTGTGTGTGTGTGTGAGAGTGAAAGTGGAGGTCAAAGGGCATGTGATATCCCTTTCAGTACCCTGAACTGACGTCCAAGTCCAAGTCCTGTTGACAGCACCAGGAAATTGCCAGGAAGGTTTTGGAGTGGAGATCTATTTGCATTCCAAAGTAACTGACATCGCATTGATAATATTAAAAGCTGCAGGAAATGATAAACCCTGCCATTATTTTAATCTTATAGTTCAACAGTATGTTATCATGAAGCAACTTGAAGGGATTAATTATATTATAAAGAAAACACAGCTGCCATGAAGTCAGAAAGGCCACGTGGCATCTTGTCTGGGACTCACTAAGTGCCTCATTTACAAGGCCCGTGGAACAGGGCGGGGCAGCAAGTGCCCTGCTGCGCCATCAGGAAAGAGCAGAAATGCACCGTATCTACAGAATACGGCACATTTCTGTTTTCTTCTCCTGAACTGGTGCACAAATTGCTTCTATGTGCCAACTCAGGCACCTTTGCACCATGGTGCATGGATGCCTGCGTTGTGGGGATGACTGTTTTTGTGCAAGGAAGGGCACAAAATAATCACAAGAGGTGTTTTCCTTTTTCTATGTGCGCCAATGCAGCACACATAGAAATAGGAAAAAACAGGGAGAAATAAAGATATTTTTCCCCGTTGCATCACTCTTACACCACCTCTGAGACAGCGTAGGAATCTGACGCATCGCCAGACTTGTACATCTGGGAACACGCTAGATTCCTTAAACTTCTATGGGTGTTGCATGGGAACACCCCATGCAACACTCATGAAACCCCTCTTTGACCGGTTGTTAGACATGAAAGTGGTCCATATTTACAAGGCCATGAAAAGCCATGCAAGGTGGCTGTGCGGTGCCTTGTAAATATGGGCTGGCACACTGTGCCACTGGAACATTTAAAAAAATGACACTCCTGTGGCGCAGTGTGCCACTAGTGCCTCATAAATGAGGCCTAAGTGAGCAATGAACTGTGCACAGCAGAATAAGGAATATTAAATGGAAGGGCAAACAGTAAATGACAGAATACTAGCTATGTCTGGACTCAATAAAGGATGGAAACCAAAATTATATACAACATATATACTGGCTAAACACAAGCAAACAAGGCCAGAGTTACTAAGCATTTTGACGGTCACAAACTATCCATTTCAGTGTTTGTGACCATTAACATGTTTATTTCAATGTACAAATCCTAGTTTAGGGGTCTGAAAAGTTTTTATGACCCCTAAAAGGGAATGCCCAAAGAATACAAATTTAGTATTTAGAAGGGTCATGTGATAGGCATCCCATCCAAATACTGAATCAGTATCACATTATTGATACATATGATTGGTAAAAGGGAAGGTGTGCCTTTAAGAATGTAAAAAAAAAGTTGTTGAAAAACAGGCAGTGGTTCCTACTCTTCAACAAACTTTAAAAAGGAAAAACAAATATTTTTTTAAGTCAGCTGCGTTTGCTTAGGAAAAAAAGGTTGCATTAAAAAAGTTGCTTCATTTAAATCAATCACAGACATGTGGTCTGCTGATAATAGTAAGCCACCATCCAAGCCACTTCTCTTTGGAATTTATAAAACAGACATATTAGTAGAAGGTCAGTTCTTAAATAATCAAGTCCAGTATTTGTCACTAATAAATAGTACATCCGGCCGGTAGCCCTGAGAACAAGAATCCATTTCCGTATGAGGGGTCTTTGTTGCCTAGTAAAACGTTCCTACGAATGCTGTTCTAACCATGCAGCATTGTACTGAACTGGCTGTATGAATTTGTTTAGAAGTTGTATAAAGAAATGCACACCTAAGTTCAACCTCTCCAGAATACTGGCAAGTTCAATAGACTCCAGCCACAAATAGCCTCTGGAGAGTAAAAATCATAATGGACTCGATGTGCCTCTTGAATAAACAGAGAGGGAGGATGTGACCTTCGAGTGCAGGGCACGTTATGGGGTGGTTGGGATCACTTGGCTAGTACAGAGATGGTTTAGTTAACCACACAATTAGCAAACTCAATAATCCCATAGGAGACCGGGTATGAATATATAAAACTACACAAGGACCCCTGAAAAAGTATTTTGGAATAAAACCTATTGGTCGGTCAAACAAATCCAAACTAATCGAAATGCATTAGACAACATTATATGAACGAACTTAAATGTAAACATGTGCCATATTCAAGATACTTTGTGTCAGGCAAGGACAATTTTAAGAGCTATTAGTTTATTTCTGAACATGCCCACCACATTCCACAACCTCTGCCTCCATTATTTGATCCCAGCAGCTATTACCCCATAGAGTCATGCCTGGATAGTAGTATGCTTTGCGTTCACTGTACATATATTAAGAAGATATAAGAATGACAGAGTTATGGTATGTCAAACAAAAATATACAATTTGTTTCTGATCTCAATAGCAGTGTGGCATACCTGTGTGTGTAGAAGAGATGAGATTGTCTAGGTAGGGCGTATACTAGTTTGTCTTAAAGAAGGGCAAACTTGGAGCATGGACATGATCTACTGAGCCTGCAACTACAGAGCGTCATGTGGAGAAGGTGGTAAGAGGGCCTACTTTATGTAAATACATAGGGGCATATTTACCAGTCCCTTGTGCCGCCCTAGTGTAATTTTATTTTCATGCTAAGGTGGCGCCAAAGAGGCATTTTTCCAGTGCCACAGTCACAAAGTGGTGAAATGCAAGCATTGCGCCACTTTGTAACCCCTTGCACCACATTATGCACTCACCAGGCATAATAAATGCAAGGGGAGAGTCTCCCGTTAGGAGGCCCAGACAAAGTTACCTTGGAACATTATGATGGTATAATGGGAGTCCCATCAGAAGTGTGCTGCTCCCTGTCAATGGGAATCACTTAAACAAGTAAACTTCTCTCCATTCAATTTTTTGGATTTTACAGTGTTATTTAAAATAAACTCTTTAACACCAGTAATTGCTCTGGACGAAATTAGGCAGGTTAGGTTGCACTCTTTTTGTTTTTCATTTCACGCAGAACCTTCAACTGGAATTTGGCTGATGTTTAGCAGGTGTAGTTTACTGTTGCTATCAGGTTTTTAGTAGATCCCTTAAGGAGATGGAGATAGATGAATTAGTAGCAATAAAAACTTTCGTTCACCAGTACCTTTGGCAATATTTGATGAATCTGCATCAAACTTTGCAGTTAGCAAATTAAGCTGACTACAAGACTATCATGGTGCCTGCAAATCAGATGGGGGTGTTGGGGCAAAGTTAAATGGGAAAGTCAAAAAGGCCAGGGCCAGGGCCTGGAGCCACACTTCGCTGCACACAGCCTAAACCCATGCTGAGCAGGGGTGTCACCCCACTGTGGTCAACCCCTACTGCACACAGCCAGTCAGCTAAATGCAGTACATCTTAAAAAGCCCCTGAAATTCAATAGAGGCACAGTTAAAGGTTTATAACACAAAATAGCATAAAAGGAAAGGGTACATAGCACCTCCCTTTCCATGGCACCTGCCACTTTTCTTCTGTACCTTGTAAAGTGTTGTTTGCTACATTTCCCTTGATTGGGAACAAACCATGAAGTGTATTCAATGTACGATTCATGTGGTGGAGAATTATTTTTATACCTGAATACAGATAAAGTATTGACTTATCGTCAAAGGTTGTGCAGTGAGATCCTCCAGCCAGGTTTCTCCATGGAGAACATTTCAACAGTATCGCTTTGATGAATACTTCCAAAACCAGTATTGATGGTAGAAGGACTTTTGTTAATACTCTTGAACCTCTGTATTATGATCATGGCCACTGGAATTATGCGGTTGTGTGGCTGCGCCGATTTTTGCATTGTTACAGATTTGCCGCATTTGCCACATAATCCATCGTTTGCCACATAAGCTACAAATTTGAACAACAAAATTAGTTTTTAGCTCAAATGGTACAAAAGTTACTAAAAGTGCAGTGACACGTGTTTCCGTGCAGTGAAAGGCCCTTTGCAAAACTGGACTGGTTACCCTTTCATTGCTTATTGCGTACTACAATCTTACTAACGAGGTTTAACAAATACCCAAAAAGCGTTAAGTTTAAAAATGTTGAAATAATGAAGTAATATTATTACAAAATGTGCCACATTATGCTGCATAACTTGCCTTTTCCAGCCGCATAACTTACTAAACTCTGCTGCATAATTTGACCCTCTTATGCGGCATAACTCCAGAGGCCCTGACTATGGTACACATTTAGGGCCAGATTTAGCAAAGGTTTTGTGTTTCCCTGGCACCACGCACGGGGATGCAGGGCAACACAAAACCTACAATGAGATTTACCAAGCCATGCAAGGCCATCTTGTGTGGCTTAGTAAATCTGGGGTAGCGCAAGGCATTGCCAGTCGTTGTTTTGCGTTACTCTGTCCCAGGGAGGCATACCATGGGAGGAGTGTTTGTGTCCCCATTAATTCACACATGGATTTTGGTGCATTCCCAGGTTTCTCATTGTTGGAAAACCTATTAATACAGCAAAATGCTACCCTTCCCAGGGGAGGCGTAACAAGGGGAAATATGTTTGTTTCCCTCGTTTTTTCCGCTTTCAATGTGTGCTGCATTCTGTTGCACACCTACAAAGAGGAAAATGTTTCAGAGGTCTGTTATGATGCACAAAGGTGTCCCTTCTTGCATAAAGACCACCATGCCTGCAACAAAGGCATTCTTGCACGATGGTGCAAAGGTGTCTGCTTTTACGCTAGGTGGACAAATGTCACCAGCGCAAGAAGAGAGCGGCATGCACCATGTCTTTAAAAATATGGCACAGTCCTGCCCTCTCCTTCTCATGCAGTGCAACGAGGTGCCTTGCTGTCTTGCGTTTCATGTAAAAATGATACATATGGCCCTAAGTCTGTATATTTACCACTGCTTTGCACGTCTGTTGTTAGATGGGCAATGTGCGTTTTTGCCTTTTTCTGCTGGATTAACCATTTTTAGCAGTTCACACTGCAGCTATGGAATTGGTAGAGCTGGGAAACAGATTTGGCTTAGACCCTTCTATTTCAGACAAGTGGCCACAACAGATTACAGAAACCCCTCTCCATTTAACAAAGAGAAAGGGAGTAGGCCAAGCTCCAGCATTTTGGCCCTTTGCCACTGTATAATGTGACTAGTTTATGATTTTGGAGGAACCGTGTTTCCTTGCTGAACGTAGACATGATTGTAATTTGTCATTTTAATAACTTTATTTTGGTTCCTGAAACAATAAAAATACACAGTACACAAGCTCAAAAAAGACATAAAAAGACACAATAAAGAATATTAAAATCGAAAATCATATCAATACGAATAAATAAATAAGGTTAAAATCATGATATATCTATTAACAATAAGATACCTTCAGGCTTACGACAAAACAAGAATGACAAAAAACTCAAAGGGCAAGATTTACAAGACCCTTGCACCCCATAGTGCCACATTTGCGGCAATATTTTTGCTGCAAATGTGACGCTAACGGCCACTACCATGGCGCCATATTTACAAGGTGGCGCAAACTAGGTTTGCACCACCTTGTAAACCCTTTGCACCACATCATGCATAATATATGTATGATGTATGCAAAGGGGGGTGTTCCCTCGGTAGATGGTCGCTAAACATGGCGCAATGGAATCTTTAAGATTCCAATGGATCATTTCTAGCGTAATTTTTAACCTCTACTTAAAGCAAGCATTAAAATGAGGCTTCCATTGATTTCAATGGGCCTCTGAACACTATACTGTTAGCTTCACTAGTGATGTGCCACTTTCTTGTAAATATGGCCCAAAGTCCTTGAAGTGGGCTCTAAAGGGGTCCGCTCAGTAGCGTAACAAAACTTGAGGGAGCCCCCTTGCAAAGTACCTAGTGGGGGCCCCTTCCCCCATGGATCCAGTCAGGGGACTGCCGTGCATGCACAGTGTACTGTGCTGAGGGGCCTCTGGAGCTCACCCCCCACACCTCTGGGCTGCAGGGGCCTTTGTTATGCCACTGGGTCTGCTATGCCGTCTAGAAAGTCCAGGCCGTTACAGATATAAGTTAGCTGAAAGAGCATTTGCTTGTGAAGTTTAAAGTGCAAAATGTGTAGGAGGTTGGCCTGGTTTGTAGTGGGTACCAAAGGTACTTACACCTTATACCAGGTCCAGTTATCTCTTATTAGTCAAATGTAGTCAGTGTCTAGAATCAAGGCTCTCTAGGGGTAGTGTCAATGAGCAGCCAAGGCCTAACTGGGAGACATACAAAGTTCTTGCAATCCCACTATAGTCACACAGTACTCACACACATGAAAGAAAATACTTAGTGTTACAAAAATAAAGGTACTTTATTTTAGTGACATGCATGCCAAAAATACTATAGAGATTATACTCCCTTAGGGGGTAAGTAATACACAAATTATATACACTAGTATGCAGAAATACCTAAAAACAGTTAGAAAGCATTGCAAATAGTGCAAAGGGCCTGGGGGTACACAAACCAAATACTAAGAAAGTGGAATGCAAAAGTCGGTTTCCCACCTAGGCAAGTTTAGTGTGTAGAGGGGCACTGCGAGTATTAGAAAACACAAAAAGTAAGTAATAGAACCCACCCCAAAGCCCAGGAAAGCAGGAGTAAATCACAGTAGCTTTCCTAGAACACACATGAACACAAGAAAGAAGATTATGCAAGAACCAGAAGAGTCTGCAAGACATCAACAATGTATTCCTGGACCTAAAGACCTGTGGAAGAAGTGGACCAGGTCCAAGAAGCACTGAAGAGTCCAGGGAGAACAGGAGCCCCTGCTAACCTGCATGAAGGTGCAAAAGAAGAACCACTGGTGAAGAATAACAGTCAGAAGTGCACCCTAGAAGATGGATGCCGGTTCCTGGTTAGTGCAGATGAGGTCCCATGCCAGATAGATGACTGCAGTCTGGTTTGCTTTGCTTGATTCCACTAACAGGCCTTGCACACGCAAAGCTCACAGTTAGTGGAAAATGGCGCTGCCAGGACCAGGAGGTACCTGGTGGACTCTACCCAGGAAGGAGACACAGAGGGGGCTCTCAGCAACTCAGAGAGCCCTCAGAAGGCCAGGCAGTGTGCACCGGAGTCCAACAGCACGGGGACGAGGAAGGTGCAAAAGGATGCCCACACAACACTACACAAAGGGATCCCACGACGCAGTGGATGTTGTCAGTGAGACTAATGGGGTAATAATTCCCCAGGTTTTGTCTAGGTCCCTTTTTATGGATTGTAACTAGTTCAGTCCCTTTCCACGAATTGTATATGGCGGCACCTGATGCTATTGCACTGGACAAACAATTAATAAAGGGCCTCAGATCAAAGGTTCGGAGAGGAACATGTCAAGAGGAATTCGATCAAGACCCAGTGCTTTCCCCTGTTTCTGGGCATAAAGTACATTAAGGTGGTCGTTATGAACACAGTGGGAAACACCACCAACCGCCGTGGCAGCGGTGAACAGAATGCTGCCATTGGCGGTGAATGGAATCCCGCCACATAATGAACGAAAATCCCAACCCAGCCAAAAATCACCAGACCACCACTCCCCGCCATGACCCTGTCGGCGGGAATCCCGGACCTCCCCACCCCGCCACCGCCAAGCACACCCACATCCCACCCTCCAAATAATGAAGCACAAATCACCTTGGAGGACAGTGAAGGCCGAACGACCATTGGCGGCTCCGACTGCCACGAGCGGCAAGTGGACTTAACAGCAAGAAGTGCACACATTGGATAAGCGTGTAACCCACACACCTGACACACATCCACAACCCCATAAAACACCCCCAGACGTACCCCACAATCCTTTGCAATGAAACAAGGCCAAGAAGATGGAGAGCACCAGAGGCAGACTTCGAACGCCACCATACAGGAGACGCACACCGACCCACAGAAGAGCGCCCTCACCGCGTTCCCAGCCCCGACACCATTCACCACACTCACCATGTCACCCCCCCAAACATCCAGGCTTCACCGAAAGGGAGTTAAGGACCATGGTGGATGAGATCCTGAAGGTGGAGCCACAAATATTCGGGCCGAGGTGCAGCACACACCCATCGCAAGGAAGATGGAGATATGGCAGACCATTGTGAACAGGATCAATGCGGTGGGACACCATCCATGCACCAGGGACGACATCCGGAAGAGATGGAACGACCTGCATGGGAAGGACAGGGGCATGGCATCAAGGCACCACATCGCACTGCAGAAGACTGGGGGAGGACCGCCACCAACACCACCAGAATACACAGACTGGGAGGAAAAGGTACTGGCCATCCTGCACCCTGAGGGACTCACTGGAGGAATGGACTCGGGTAAGTCATCAACATATACCCCATATACACCATACCTGTAATGCATGCCCCACCCCACCCCACCCAACCCACAACCACCAGGACCAACACCCCACCCAGGCATCAGCTACTAAATCCACCCCGCATGACCACAAACTCACTAACAGGCCCACATCCCTCCCCCTGTGCACAGTCACCTACCCCTGCAAGTACCCACAATGGAACAACATCCACACCACAATGCAACCCCACAGTCGACGCAAAATGCAGTGTCAACCTCACAAAGGCCACTGAAAGTAACCCCAGCTCAAAATATCCCAGTCCTGTTCACCTCAAACGTTCATGCAGCTGTAACAGACATGTCTATGCCCCCCAACAGGCACCTCCACCCATGCAACCCTAACGGACAGGACAAGGAGTGCCACTGCCCCCCAGGGAGACAGAGGCACCTCACAGGACACTGGTGAAGGATCCCTGGACACTGATGAGCAGGCAGGCCCCTCACACAGTCCTGGACTCTCACCATGCAGCAGCCCCACCCAGGAAACCACTGTCACCCCTACCACCCAGTCAAGACCAGCAGCCCAGGTCAAGCGTCCCCAAACCAGTGTATCCAGGCCACAGACTGGTGGAACACAGGTACAGAGGCCACAGTCTCCCACTCCCAACATGCAGGAAGGTGGAGGCCCCAGTACAAGTGGTACTGCCAGACCTGTGCAGGGGACACAGGCACGGGGGGCTAAGGCAAGTGCAAGGGTGGAAGTGGGCCAGGGGGGAGGCCACAGGATGGATGCAGCAGCCCAGGATGTGATATCAGAGGTATTGGGGGCCTACCAGCATACCCATGACAGGTTGGTACAGATTGTGTCCACCCTGGAGCACAGTCAGAGGATGCAGCAGTGTTAGAAATGGGGTTTTTGGTTGGCAGTTAGGTTGCCCTCTGTCCAAGCAAGAACCCTCACTCTAGTCAGGGTAAGTCACACACAATCCAAAATCAGCCTGTGCTCACCCTCCGGTAGCTTGGCACGAGCAGTCAGGCTTAACTTAGAAGGCAATGTGTAAAGCATTTGTGCAATAAATCATACAACACCATAGCATAACACCACAAAAATACACCACACAGTATTTAGAAAAATATATAATATTTATCTGGGTATCTTCAGGTCAAAACGATCAAAGATGCAATATGAATTTGTAAAGATATCACTGAAAAGTGATATAAAGTGTCTTAAGTCTTTAGAATGTAAACAGAGTATCTTTCAAACACAAAGTACCTGGTTTCTGGTGGAAAATCTCCTCAGAGGGCCACAAAGGAAGAGGTGCGTGGAAAAAGGGTGTGTGCGTCGATTTCTCCCCAGCACACACGGACTTGCGTCGTTATTTTCCACGCGGGGAAGTCGGGCGTCGTTTTCCGGCGCGCGGACAGTCTCTTTCTGTGGGTCGCGGAATTACCAGATGTCCCGGGTCTGTGCGTGGATTTTCCTGCTTGTTTTCTGGCTGCGCGTCGTTCTGCGGGGCTGCGCGTCGAAGTTTCGATCTCACGGCAGGCGTTGCGTCGATTTCTCCTGCGGAGTCGGGCGCCGTTGTCCTTGCGAGGCCGTGCGTCAAAGTTTTGATCTCACGGCAGGCGTCGCGTCGATTTCTCCCGGGGAGTCGGGCGGCGTTGTCCTTGCGAGGCCGTGCGTCAAAGTTTCGGTCGTCCCGAAGGTGTCGCGTTGATCAGCGTCGGTGTGCGGCGTTTTTCTTGCCGCGGAACAAGCTGTGCGTCGAAAAGTTCGGCGCACGGAGCGTCCAAGAGGAAGAGTGAAGTCTTTTTGGTCCTGAGACTTCAGGGAACAGGAGGCAAGCTCTATCCAAGCCCTTGGAGAGCACTTTTACAGCAAGGCAAGAGTTCAGCAAGGCAGCAGGCCAACAGCAAGGCAGCAGTCCTTTGTAGAAAAGCAGACAGGTGAGTCCTTTGAGCAGCCAGGCAGTTCTTCTTGGCAGGATGTAGTTTCTGGTTCAGGTTTCTTCTCCAGCAAGTGTCTGATGAGGTAGGGCAGAGGCCCTGTTTTATACTAAGTTGTGCCTTTGAAGTGGGGGTGACTTCAAAGAGTCTCTAAGAAATGCACCAAGTTCCCTTTCAGCTCAATCCTGTCTGCCAGAGTCCCAGTAGAGGGTGTGGCAGTCCTTTGTGTGAGGGCAGGCCCTCCACCCTCCCAGCCCAGGAAGACCCATTCAAAATGCAGATGTATGCAAGTGAGGCTGAGTACCCTGTGTTTGGGGTGTGTCTGAGTGAATGCACAAGGAGCTGTCAACTAAAACTAGCCAGACGTGGATTGAAGGGCACAACAAGTTTTTAGTGCAAAGAAATGCTCACTTTCTAAAAGTGGCATTTCTAGAATAGTAATATTAAATCCGACTTCACCAGTCAGCAGGATTTTGTATTACCATTCTGGCCATACTAAATATGACCTTCCTGCTCCTTTCAGATCAGCAGCTGCCACTTCAACAGTGTATGAGGGCAGCCCCAAGGTTAGCCTATGAAAGGAGCAGGCCTCACAGTAGTGTAAAAACGAATTTAGGAGTTTCACACTACCAGGACATATAACTACACAGGTACATGTCCTGCCTTTTACCTACACAGCACCCTGCTCTAGGGGTTACCTAGGGCACACATTAGGGATGACTTATATAGTAGTAAAAGGGGAGTTCTAGGCTTGGCAAGTACTTTTAAATGCCAAGTCGAAGTGGCAGTGAAACTGCACACACAGGCCTTGCAATGGCAGGCCTGAGACAGGTTTAAGGGGCTACTGAGGTGGGTGGCACAACCAGTGCTGCAGGCCCACTAGTAGCATTTAATCTACCTGCCCTAGGCACATGTAGTGCACTCTACCAGGGACTTACAAGTAAATTAAATAGTCAATCATGGATAAACCAATCAGTAGTACAATTTACCCAGAGAGCATATGCACTTTAGCACTGGTTAGCAGTGGTAAAGTGCCCAGAGGTCAAAAGCCAACAACAACAGGTCAGAAAAAATAGGAGGAAGGAGGCAAAAAGTTTGGGTATGTCCCCGTCAAAAAGCCAGGTCCAACAAGCAGGAACACCACCAACAGGCCATGGCGCAGTGGAAACAGCACAACGTCACAATGGCCACCATAGCAGGAGCACTGCTGCAGCTGGTCCAAAACCAGTCTGACACCCACACCGGACACCCACCAAGAGATTACACCATCAGCAGAAACATCCCAGGAACTACCCTCACAGGAAACCCAAAGGCCTACCATGTCATCCCCTGAAGATCAACAGTAGGCGCCCAAACAGACCCTCAGGCCAAGATTTGGCACTGGAACCCCAGCAAAGAACAGGCCCCCTTCAAGAAGTAACTCAGCAACAATCTGCACAGCAACCATGCCACTCAATCAGCCACCACACATTGTTAAGAGGCAATATGAACTAATGTAAGAAAAGATGGACCCATCATTAGTACCAACAAGGCTGCCACCATGTTGGTCTTGAGGACACCCACCTGTGCCATGCAGAAGTGGACCATGTTTCAGCTATCATTATCAACCCCCCCCTATATGACTGAGCACACTGACAGTTTGTCACAAACCCCAATGTCAGGCCCAAATCCCACACAGTTACTGGAAGTAGAGTTGTATCAGTTGGGTCCTGGAATTGACATCTTTCCCTTCCTCATCATCACCATCACTCTCCTCACCTCTCTGAGGTAGCTGGTCAGGACATACAGCACCCTCCACCTCCAAGAGGGGAATAGAATGTCTCACTGTCAAGTTGTGCAGCATGCACCATGCAGCAGGCCACCACTATTCTACACACCTTTTCAGGTCCATAGGCCAGGGAACCCCCAGAGATATGTAGACAACGAAATCTAGGCTTCAGGAGACCTATAGTTTGCTCTATCACCCTCCTAGTACGTCCATGGGCCTCACTGTAATTCCTCTCTGCATCCTTCCTGGGATTCCTCACTGGTGTCAGGAGCCAACGCAAGTTTGGATAGCCAGAATCACCTAGAAAAAGGTGCAATACAGAGTCGTCATTGTTAGGCCCCTTAGTCAGACAGCCTGGCTGTCTGCTATGTGTCAGTTAGTGACAGGCACACTTACCTATGATCCACCCTCTGTCCTCTTGGAGTTGTTCCATCATGTGTGGCACACAACTGTTCCTCAACACAAAGGAATCATGGACTAAACCTGGGAACATGGCATTCACATGTGAGATGTACTGGTCTGCAGTACATTCCAATTGGATGTTCATGGAGTGAAAGTCCTTTCTATTTCTGTACACCTGTTCACTCACTCTTGGGGGTATGATCGGTATGTGGGTGCCATCGATGGCACCCATCACATGGGGTATGTTGGCAAAGGCATAGAATTCCGATTTGATGGCAGGGAGGTCAGTACTTTGGGGAAACCTTACATAGGACTGCAGGTGTCGTACAAATGCATTCAGTAATCTTGTCAGTACCATGCTGATTATTGGCTGTGAAAATCCAGCACCCATGCCCACTGTCACTTGAAATGAGCCCATGGCCAGGAAATGGAGTGCGGAGAGCACCTGCACTTCAGTAGGGATGGCATGCTGATTACGATTTCCCAGGGTTAGTGCAGGATCCAGTAAAGCACAAAGTTCCTGAATTGTTGCACATGTGAGTCGGTAATTGATTATGATCTGACGCTCCACCATGGTCCTCATATCCACAAGTGGTTTGTACACCGATTGTGCCCTTCCTCGCCACAAGGGTCGGTACCTACAAGGGGTTTCAAAAAGGTGTGATGAAGACACATACATAGGCACTGTTGGAAAATGGTTCATTGGTAAAGGTAGGTAGGTACCTACACTTAGCAATAGGTCACTAACCTCCACTTAGGTCCAGTTAGGTCTCAGTAAATTAAACCCAGCTCAACCCTTGGTAGCTTGGCAACGAGCGACAAGGCTTAACTTAGGAGACAGAGTGGAAAGCATTCAAATATCACAAAACAGTAATTAAATAAAGCACAGGAAACAGTTTAAAAATCCAAAACCAATTTATAAAAATAGATTATATTTTTATCTTTAAAATGACACAAAAACAAATAGAATCGGATAAGGGGAACCGGAAATATACATTTTTGAAGAATTATTGTTTTCTAGCACCTAGAAACAAAAAAGCACCAATCTCATCATCTGGTCGCACCTCGACTGGGGCAAAGTCAAATTTTAAGGCCGACCGCGATGGAGCCCGGTTCGGATACAGCCCGTGGGAGGCCTTAGTCAAAAGTTTACCTTCGCACTTAGTCGTTTTTCAGAAGATTTTCTTCAGCGGGACGAACCTGCCAGTCCAATCCGACCTCCTGGAACTCTTCTCCGGATATGCGTCGCGGGAGCCCTCGGTGGAGATTCTTACCTTCGGACGTAGTCATTTTTTTAGGTGAAAATCCTTCGACCGGGGCAAACCTGGATCTTGATCCGCCATCCTTGGAGCCCTCCTCGGATACACTGGCTGGGAGGTCCCGGTCAACTTCCTACGTTCGGACTTAGTCTCTTTTTTGGAGATTTTCTTCACCGGGACGAACCTGCAAGTCAGGCCAGGTCGCGGTTAAGGCAAGCCGGCTAGAGTTGCCACAGTGGGTCGGTCCCTCTATGTAGCTTTTTTTCAAAAGATCTCCAAACTTCTGGATCTTCTCCCAGATGTTCCTTTAATGTTCTTTTTCGGTCCACCGCTCACCCCAAGGTTCCAGAAGCTCTGAGATGCTCCTTGGGGGTGTGGACTACAACTCCCAGAATGCACCTGTCGCAAACTCCTTTTTGGCCACTGGACAGTGGTCAGCTGGTTGATTTCTTCAGGAGTTGGTGCAGGGGACTCTGGTTAGCAATTTTTTACCTGTAGCAAACAGGGAGTCCCTCCTTGAACCAGTTGAGGCCAGGCAAAGTCCTTCTTGTGGTGAAGCCCAAGTGTGCAGCTGGTGCAGTCCTTCAGAGTGCAGGGTCCAGGTGCAGGCCAGGGGTCCAGCAGGGCAGTCCTTCTCCTTCTGTAGTTCTTCCCGGTAGGGATCTGGTAGGGAACTGAGGTGTAGGTGCAGGTCTGCCAGTTTTATCCTTGCTCCTGGGTGAAAAGCAGGGGGGTCCTGGTTCTCCAATCAGGTGCAGGGTCCTTCCCCCTGTGATAACCACTTCCTGGGAAGTGTGGCAAAAATCAGTCCCAGGAGGCAACATTCCTCAAAAATCCATCATGGCTGAAAGTGAATTTTGGAGGTTACATCTGGCTGAGCCCACCCACTGGTGTGGCTAAAAATCATAAACACACCCCTCTCCTTCCCTCTCCTAATCTAATCAAGGGGGCACCTAGTTGTCTGGGGTTGCAGGATGTTGGGGAGTTGCTGGGTTGCTCCAAATGTCCTTCCCTGCCTTTGAAGACCAGTTTAGCAGCCCTCCCCCTTCCTGCCTCACCATCTGCTGAAGGGAGATCCCCTCCCACAGGCACATCTCTTTATGTGAAGCTAGGCCACTTCACACCTCATCAAGGCAGCCTGGTCAGGCTGCCAGAGGCTGGCCAATCAGAGCACAACAGCAAAAACAATGCAGGGCTGAAGTTGACAGCTTTTCAGGTAAAGTTTAAAACTCTTTTCCTGAACAAGTTATATTAAATCCCACAACTGGTAGTTGTGGAATGTATTATGACAATTAATGTAATACCAAACTCTTTGTATCTGTCACTTAAGGGGACTTTAAAAAATAAAATAAAGTCTCCCCATTCTAGCCTATGAAGGCCATTCACTACAATGAGGGAAAAACTAATTTGGCTGTTTTTTCCTCACCAGGGCTTATAAAAGTATTTTTATAAGGTCCCTGCTATAGTTACATGGCACCCAGCCCTAGGGGCAAATAGGGCACACCTTAGGGGTGACTTATATGTAAAAATAAGGTAGTTTAAAACTTTGGAACTACTTTTAATTCCATAGTCGAATTTGCATATAACTTTAATTTAAAAGCAGACAGCAAGGCAGGCCTGCCTTTAAAATGACACTGGGCACCTCAGCAGTGCACTACATATGCTGGGGTCCCTAAACCTACATGCCCTACCATATACTAGGGACTTATAGGTAGGTTCACTTAGCCTATTAAATTAGCCTAATTTGCATACTGATTTTACACAGGCTGGTTGGCAGTACCCAGGGCAGCATCAGAGTCAGGAAAACACCAGCCAAAAGTGGAAAACGGGGGCAAAAAGTTAGGGGGCCTCTGCAATCAGCCCTGTTTTCTCACAGGCACACATTTCATCATTTGTGCACTGCACAGTTCATTGTAGTGACTCTACATTAACTGCTTCCTGACAGATCTACATCTACATCACATTGAGGGAACAGAGTATTTAATGTGTGGTATATTACGGAATGGACACATGCTTAGGTGCTTCATGTGGCTAGTAGGGCCTGCATTGTGCAAAGTTTTATTTATAGATGCGTAGTTACTGCCAAAATGTCTGCCCACTGTAATCCAGGCCTTTCGTTGTGGAAGTGACCTCATACCGCTAGCAGTTGACGTCACAGTGTAAGGCGGTGTTTACCGCTGTTCGTACCGTTATTGGTTAACATGGATGCCAATGGGAATCCTGGCGTATCATGATCGCCGCCGGCGGTGACGGTGCACACCGCCGTGGAACGTATGCAAGTTTGTCATCGATTATTCACTTGACTCCCTGATCTCGTGCGGACAGGTACACCACTGTGTGTACTGCTATGGCCTGCTTCTGGCAATTGATGTGGCTCGTGTTGCAGGGGAAACCGGCCTTCACCCAGGAGGAACTGGAGAGGCTAGTGGACGGGGTCCTGCCCCTGTACGCAAAACTGTATGGATGGCCAGAGGTACAGGTGAGTCTGGGTTTGGGCAGCACTGTTTGGGTGTAGTGGATGGTGTTGAATGGACATATGTGTGCACCTCTGAGCCTGCATGGGCTGTGGTGAATGACATGCTGCGTGTGTATGGCCTGTAAGTCTGAGAGTACTGTCTGTCCCCTAGTGGACAATTAGCCAGCTGTACCTATCTTGCAAGTGCCTGACCTCTGTGTTCCATATCTGTGTCACCCTTTTAGGTCAGCGCCCACCAGAAGAGGGCACTTTGGCATGCCATTGCCAAGGAGGTGCGGACCCTGGGGGTCTACAACCGGCAGAGCACCCACTGCAGAAAGAGGTGGGAGGACCTGCGGCGCTGGGCGCGTTAGATCTGTGAAGCCCAGCTGGGGAAGTCCTCCCAACGTGGAAGGGGTGTCCATTGGGCACTGACCCCCCTCATGCGACGTATCCTGGCGGTGGCGTACCCAGACCTGGATGGGCGCTTGAAGGCTGCACAGCAGTCACAAGGGGGTGAGTACTCATTTCACAAACATCAGTCTGGAAGTGGAGTGTGCATTAGGGTTCATGCTGCTTAGAGGCAGGGACTCTGACTGGTGTCCATCTACTTTATGGTCCCCAAAGGGTGTAGGGGTGTCTTTGTCAGGTCTCCCACACGTCCCCTTCTTAGGTAGTCCAGGGGATGGGTGTAGAGCATTATTCTGGTCAGTAGTCAGGGGCATGGCCATGGCCATAGTGAATGGTGATCCCTGTTGGGTGTGTTTTCTGGGTGGGTGTATGTCTGGCCATTATGTACCTCCATTCAGCTTTTTATAATTGTCTCTCCTGTTTTGTCTCCCCATCCCAGTTCTCTTGTGTTGGTTTGGTACAGCAGCAACATCTGGCAAGGAAGCTGAGGCACCGGCAAGTGGGGAATCAGAGGCCCACGGATCCTCGGAGGCAGAGACATCTGACGCCCAGGGGACCAGTGGGTGGGAGGGCGGGGGAGTTCCACAGGGGAGGCAACTACCACAGGAGGTAGTGGCTCCGAGACCTCCTCCGAAGGGGACTCCCCGGCGGTGGTGGACCCTAGTGGCCACACCACTACAGTGACATCTTCCGCCACCCCCCATTCCATCACCGCCCTCCCTTCTGATCCCCAACGAGTTGACCGTGCCCGCTCACCCAGAAAGGTGGGCGTCTCCTTCGCCCCAGGCACCTCCTCCCCTGCCCCAGTCAGCCCTGCTGCCCTTACAGAGGAGGCTAGTGACCTCTGAGAACCATCTCTGTAGGGCAGGCAACCATTGACTGTCTTTTGTTTGGTTCATTATTTGGCAGTCCGGCCCGCTCCTCTGTTGGCGGTTTTACCGCCGGCAGGGCGGAACGGACTGCCGTGTTCATAATGAGGGCCTAAGTGTTCCTTCTAATGTGAAAACCACTTGGTCTCCTCCCACATCCAAAATAAAATGGGGTGGGGAGGCCAGGGCTGTGAGTGCTTGATCCACTCACCTGCTGAGATGTGACATTTAGGGCGAGCATGATTCCTGGGACCATTCTGAGTAATCAGGTGGCAGAAAAGTCTGGCATCTTCTCCTGTCGCAGCAGCTAGGAGGTCCTCCCCAACCTTACATTCCCACTGGGACGTGCTAGACTTCACTGCCTTAAAATAATTTCATTAGCCTCTCTACAATGGTGATTGAACCACTCAAGGGTTGCTGGATGCTTTTTACGTATTGTGTGCTCTTTAATTAAAAATTATTTCACGTTTGAGAACAAGTCTTTATGTACTTCCATTATTTTGGAAGTTGTGGGATCCAGATCTTTGAGTTTAGTCAGAACAGCACTGAGAATTTCGTAGATCTCTTTCTTTGTGCTCTCTGTCCTACCTATGTCAACCCATTTCACATTTCTTTTGTTGCTGGTCAGGGCTTTCAAGTTCAGTTTGATGGCACAAGGCATGAAAATGCTTGATTGCAGAACCTTTGAGTTTGAGCATAAGCGGAAAATGATCATTATCATGGCGGTCAATGATCTCCATGGTTGCATCTCATGCCAAATTCTGACATCTAGAAGTATATAATCTATATTGCTTTAGTAGTCCCCCCTCTTAAAAGTTGGTCTGGCCCTGTAATCTGAATTTGAGCGACTATTACACACTCTCAAACCATAAGATACTGCTATATCTACGATCTGAAGGGTGGCTGAACTCATACTGACATGTTTCTTGGAGTTTGGATATGAGGAGATTCCCCAGCATTAATCTTCCCCCTGGATCAACTCGGTCATAACTGCTGAATTTCTATGGTTCTGTGTAGATAAAACATCAACCCAACTATAACGTCACTGTAACTTTTGTTTTTTTCCATGAATTTCTAATTTTTTTAAATGCACACATTAATATTTCTGTCAGGTTGTGGTCAGCCAATCAGGGCCTATTTTTTCCCAGGATCTGGGGAGGATCCTCGAATCTGTGGATTGGCTGAAAAAAACCTGGTTACCTTAGGGCGCGAGTTATAGTTAGTTCAAATAACTCTAACTATACCAGCTGAATTACTATGGTGTTGTACATGTAAAGTCTGAACCTAACTATGAAGTCCCTGAAACCTTTGTTTTTTAGTGAATTTCGAAATTAAAAAAAAATAAAATTCCTAACTATTACGTCCCTCTAACGTTTGTTTTTTTCAGTGACTTTTGAGGGTTTTTGAATGTATGTAAAATGCCCATCGCAATGCACCGTGGTAGAGTTGAGCTGTACACAGGGCCTGGCCTGGCATTGTGCTGTCCTCACCCAAGCTGATGCTCCTGCCCACCCTTACTCCTTGGCATCCATTACCCAAGTCCATGCACCTGCTCCCTCATTACAGCCTTGAGTGGCTGTTATGCTGCCATGGCCCTTCCCGCCTGCCCTGAACAGTTAGCTTGCTGCCCCACCCACCTCCTCCCTACACTCTGTTGTCCGAGCCCATGCACCAGCCCCCTACCTCCTGCCCTTCATGGCCTTATGTGCTGCGAATGCCCTCCATTTAGCTTGATGTTCCTGCCCACTTATCCTGCCCTATGTTGCCCAATTCTATGCCCCATCATTGCCCTCCTGTTTAGCCTCTGTGCTTAGCTTGCTGCTCCTACCCTCCTACCCCCTGCCCTCTCATGTCTGTGTGCTTACCCCTCTTTTTTGCTCACCATGTTGCAGGGACTTGTCACTGCCCCTCCTATCTATTCTGAGTGTTCTGTTGAGCTGCCACTGCCCCACCCACCTGCCTAGCATGGTCAGATGACTGCTGTTTGTCCCTGTCACCCCCACCCTGCATTACAAGTTCCATGCCCCTATCGTCTCCCTCCTGTTCTCCATGTTCCACTTTGCTGCCACTCCCTTCTCTCCTCCATGCTCTGTTGTGTTGCAATTGCTCTTCATGCCTACCCTGCGTGTTCTGTTGTGAAGCTCCTTCCCTGCCCTCTCTTGCCTGTGTCCTGCCCTTAGCCATCCCTTCTGTCCTCCATTATCCTTTGTGCATGCCCCTGCCCCCCCCCCTCCTACCCACCAATGCGTTGTGCTGCCACTAACCCTCCCGCTTGCCATGCATGGCGTTCTGTGCTGCCACAGCCCCTCCAACCTGCCCTGTGTGGTCAGCTTCCTGCCCCTGATCCCCTCCCACCTTCCCTCCGTTGTCTTTGTGTATGCCATTATAGTCTCACTATTGCCCTGCATGGTGTGTTGTGCTTCCAGTGCCCATATGGTCTGCCCTCCATTGTCAGCTTGCTGCTCCATCCCAATGCCCTAGCCCCTGTTAACGCAGATGTTTTTAATGAAATTATTAATGATTATTCAGTGTTGAAATTGCATAGAAAAGGTAGTAACATAGGGAAAAATAATGCACAGGTTTGAAGGTGCGCCCACCAGTGTGTCCGCCAATGTTTACGAAGTGTACTTATTAATGGCTTATTAATAAGAAATGATGAACTTATGTTTAATTAATGTAGTAATATGTCATATTGAGGGTTATGCATTATGTATTAGCTTTATTAATTGTAGCCCTTAATTTAGCGAGGTCTTGGCCTAGTTGCCCGACATCATGTCAAGCTACATTGCTTAGGCGTTTTATAAAATGGATTCTTAGAGAATTAAATTGTGATTTTCCACTGTGCTGACCAAATGCCTGTAGCTAAAAGTCCTTCTCATGAGAACTGCTTGTTAGGGGATGATGTATTTGTTAATGCAACAATGTTTAATGTAATGTGTGCAAGACTGACTTTCTCAGGAGAAAACAAAGAATTCACTGACTGGAGTCTAAGCTGCAACAATATTGTTTCCTGATGAGCGCAATGACGAGAAAGGAAGATATGAGAGCCATTCATCAACATGTGACCATGTACTAGTAGAAGTGTAGATTTGAAATTTTAGCTTCATTGGATTAAATGTAATCATGTGATTTTTGAACCAGTAGGGGCTTGGGAAGTAGTTTTAGGAAAGTTTTGCCCATTTTCTATCTTGCCATAAGGCTATTATTTTCTTGACCATATTGAGATGAGACATGCTTAACTTTATTGCTTAAAGAGACTTTGCCTTTTCTGAACTTTGATGCTGAAACCAGATGTCTAGCTGACCAGACTGATGTCCCGAGGATGAAGACTATCACAGCTTGCTGATCCAAACTGAGGATAGGTATAGTGACTATGATACTGTTGGCTATGTCTATTTGCTTTTGTTTCTAGGTACCAATCGCTATTTTGATAGCACCACAGATAGATGTTTTTCCAAATTTGTGTTGACTAAATTGTTTTGCATGAAGCCCAAACATGCTATTCTAAACTGATGTGAGTTAGGATCCTCACTAATGAAGTTCAATACATTTAAGAACATTTGATTTCTTTTCTTTGCTGAATCTAACTGTATGCAATAACGTTTGTGCACTTATTCTTGGTATTAATGTGTACTGTAACCTTAGAATTCTCGAGCTTTGATTAGATTGCGATTCTTTTCCCGCTTTGGTCAGCCAGTGTTATTCCTGCATGTTTATCATTTGATTTTGAGAATGAGTTACGTGACATTAGCATTGTTAATACAGGGAAATAAACATTCTAATTTTTACCTAAAGGTGTGTTTATTCATTCTGCAAGGTCATGGTGTGTGACAGTTGCTGACTTCTATTGAGTATTAATGTTATTGATTATTATTGATTCTTGATCTGCATGTACATGATATATGGTGGTAAAATGGTGAAGCGAGTCAAAAGGTTCATCAACCTATTTGTGTTTCCTTTTAAAGTTTACCTATTAAGGTACGATGCACTAGCAGAGATGGTAGCAGACTGATGATTTGTCTCCTTAAGAGCCCATCATAGAGGCCCAGTGCATGGTTTGCCTTTCAAAAGCTCATCAATCACTGAGATTTGGATTTATTGTATGCAATGATATAAATTGGAGAGAAAATGTGCCCCTAAGTACGTAAAATGACTTTCCCAGAATCTTGAAGCTTGCCAGTGATTGTCTGAGGATGTTCTTGGCGTTCAAGTGATAGTGTGAATGAAGTAGGTTTTGCTCTTGCACAGCTTATGCACATCGCAGGTGAATTGTGGTGTTTGAGAGGGTTTAGGGAGTTTGCGTACTCCAAATGAAGTTGTAGAAGGAGTGTGCTTACTCCAAAGTGTGAGAGTAGGGAAGTCGTTGAACTTCACATGTGCGTGGCGCTTTGCGCTAAAAAATTGTCCACATGGTTGTTGATATACGGACCCTGCATGGCCAAAGACTCCAGAGTATATTGAAAAGTGTAAGAGAAACTTGGTTTTTGTTGTAATTTGTCTGGTTTAATAGGTCGATTGGGCGTGGTCAACAAGTGAGAGCGTGAGTCAAAGTGAAAAAAATACTTTTTCGAATGAGATCTGGTGAGTCCTATGTGCACCAGGTTAGATTCACTGATCAGTTGAGAGTAAAATTTGCGGGTCGAACTTTGGTTTCGAATCAGGGAAGCTGAGAAAGAAGGAGTAGCTGCTAGAGCAAAAAGCCATCAGTAAAATATCCATAAAGTTTCTGAAGCGATTGCGTTACCTTACCTGTAGTAAATGGACAAATTTGGATTTTGATTTTGGTTATTGCTCGCAATAAGCTGCATTAGTTTCGTGTGAATTTGACTTTAGGAGGACAAGCCGCAAGACTTTGTCAGCCTCAGTACGTGTGAGTGTTCCCTCACTGGAGCCGCGCTGGGATAGGTTGGTTAGTGAGAAGGGTCACGCACGGATTGGCAGCCGTCCGTGAGGTGCAATTGGTTGAGAAGGTGGGTGAAGAGAATTCTGGGATTAAAAGTCACTTCCTGATTTGATTTAGAATAAAAATAAAAGTTGTGGAAATGAAACTTTTCAAAGCTTTAAAGAGTGCTTTACAGGAAGATACATACATTAAAACGAGTATAGGGGATATTGCACCGCCATAAGGTACACCAGCTTACATTGTAATTGAAGAAAAGGGCGCTGCGCCATGTCTTTGGCTAAAGCAATGGTGCAAAGTGACAGAGAAAGATGGGTGCTTAGCGTTTCCTATCAACAAAACATTTAATTTAAGGAGTTTAGAGAGTCTGAGGAGGGTGCTGTATGATCTGAAACCCCATCCGAGACAAGCACAGTTAGAGGCGTTGGCGATATGGGAACTAGTAGCCAGACAGCAACAGCGACATAAATTTGAAAGGAGAATGAAAAAGGCAGAAAAGGCACTGGCAGAGGCTAGATGGGACCGTGATCAGAGATTTTGTAGAACTGAGACTTTACAGGGGATTAAATTGTTTCCAGCGATTACACAGCACAGTGAAAGAGAAGGAAGAAAAGCTACTAGAAGGACTAAAAGAAGCTCTTCTGAAAGTGAGGAGGCTAGAAAATCTTTGACATTGGAGAAGGAGTCAGATGATAATGGGTTTATCTTGCAGTAATTGAGAAATCGTCCTCTACCATATGCAGCCCAAGAGAGTCTTCCGAGCACTAGTGTAAATGCTTCAGCTCCGACACAGGTTAATGTGACGAGTCCGGTGCAGGGTAATCCTAGCCCGACACAGAGCCCAATGCAGAGCAGTCTTAACACACCTACTACTCAAGTAGTCCAAATCAAGTGCCACAGCCAAATACCCAGAGAATTTACCCTGATGTGTCCACTGTGGAAACTGCCACCAATCTAATAGTAACTACAGGACAGATTTTCCCGAGACCGACATTGGTTCAGAAAGAACCAACTCCACTTTTACTGCCTCAAGTGCAGTCACAAACGATGCCGAAATGTACTCCAATAACAGGGACACAGTCAAATATATCTGTATTGATGAACCAGAATGGGGAATTACACTCCCACAAAACTTAAATGTCAGACCAAGCCCAGATGCTGTGTTTGTACCAGTCACCATTGGTACAATTGTACCTCTGTTTGCAAAAGAGAAACCCAGTGCAGATGGACAGGGAGTCCTGAGTCAGAATGCCATGAGGGGAGGACTTACTGAGAATATTTGAGTAGTCTCTCCTATGGGACAGACCTTTGACGGATCGAGATCACTGATAGACCTTAGTCCATTCGGAGTTCCTCCGGATAGTGTCATAGGGTCACACATTAGTCAGGGTTTGAAATTATTGACACTTCAGACCCCTAATACAGTTGTACAACAGGCACCACATGCCCAGGCCAGCAAGATTTTGTTGCAGGGTTTGACTGCCCAACAATTGACTGAATGGTTAGACAAGCTGAATACCTTGCAGAGTGCTCCTAAGGGAGAGGAGTACTTGAATTACACAAGACTAGGAATGGAAGCGGGTGAGTTAATTGAAGGGACTATGGGTGTGAACAGGTTAGAGTCCTACACAGAAGCAGAGTTGAGATATCTGTGCCCGAAGATTACAAGAGAAGTGAGCAATGAGCATCAGAAGCTAGCAGAACTGGCAGAGAAGTATGGCATAGAAATAGAGAAAGCAAAGCATTTGAAAATGAGTTACAGGTTAGATTTTGAGACCAAATATTTGGAACACATGAGATCTGCCTGAATGAAGGCACACCTTAGGGAGTTACTTCAAAGTACCTAGACCTGGGGAGCATTAGACAGATGGGAAGGTAGATGGGTAAAGAAAAGAGATAAGCAAAAAAGGGATTTTGCGGAGCTGACTGCAAATGTGCAGCAGGGTAAGGATCCATTGAAAATGTTACCAATGAGAGAGATTCCAGGAGGGAATTTTGTTTATGTCCCTTGGAGCAGAGGTGACATTCTGTCTTTTACAAATGATAATCCTAGGTTGGGAGAGAAGCTAGTAGAATGGTATCAGCAGACACACAGGTCCGTGAAACTTGCAAAGTGCCTTTGGGAATGGAGTGCAAGAGGAGCATAGATTGGCCAACAAAAGAACCAGAGAGAGATCAGGTTACAGGTGCTCAGTCTCCTGAGGTAATGAAATATTATTACAAGGTGATTTAATTCCTGAAGACGAGAATTTCACCCAAAAACATTGCTTGGCAGAGAATAGATAGGACTGCCCAGGAAGCAAAGTAGTCAATACATGCGTATTACGAGAGATTGTTGCAGGCATTCAAGCATTACAGTGGTACAGAGACAATTGAGCCGAAAGACATGATTCATTTTGTATCCAGATTTGTGGAAGGATTGAGACCTGAAATTAGACAGATGATTAAGAGGCATTTGATTTGCTGGCAAGCCGAGCCGATTGATGAGGTCTTGCAGTATGCAAAGTACTGTAGTGAGGAGATTGAGTTGAAGCAGAGAAAACTGAAGGAAAAGGAGATGGTGATGCAGATTAATGCTGCACAAACAGGGATGCAGGGAAATTTTCCACAACTACCGCAGCAGCAGGGAACTGTGGTATTTCAAAATCAGATGAGAGGTAGAGGTTGCGGAGGAAATATAAATCGTGGTCCAGACTTGAGTACTGTAGTGGTTCAGAATGATATGCGGTCGGATATTGGAAGCGAGAGTGTCCGATGTTGGTAGAAGAAGGTGTTCAGCAAACAGGTGACATCAACTCGTTCCAAAACATGAGAGGACCGAGAATGAGAGGTCATAATCCGAACTTCCAAAATAATGTGAATCAAATGCAAGGTTTTCAGCCCATGCAGCAAATGCAAATGCCAAGTGTACAAATGTCACAGTTGCAGCCGATGCAACAGCAGGTTTACATGGTTTTTTGACAGCAAATACAAATACCTCAAGCCCCAATAGAACAGCAGCAGGTGATGCTTCCTCAACAGGTCACAGGTCAGAGGTCCAAGCAAAGTAATAACACAGTACACCAATTTCCATTACACAGTGAGATTTAAATAAACAATGATTGGATGAGTGAGAGTTCAGATGAAGAGGAATGTGTGCTCACATCTTGTGTGGAAGTAGATCAGAAAAGTCCCTATGTGAAGGGAAAAGGCATGGGTCACATAGTTTCATTCTTGGTTGACACAGGCGCTACACGCTCTACAGTGAGAAGTGCAGAAGTTGCAAATTTGCCCCTTTCAGGAAATACAGTCCAGATTGTAGGAGTAGCAAATTGATAGTTGAACAACCCAATTACAGAACCAGTTCAGGTTAAGATTGGTAACTTTCAAGGATTGCACAAATTTGTAGTCTGTGATTCAAGTCCAGTATCCCTACTGGGAAGAGACTTGCTGTGTAAAACCAGGTGCTCGATTACATGTTCAAATGATGGAATCGAGGTATAGATGAATAGTGAAGATGAAGATGACCCGGTACCAGAGGCAGACTATGCAACAAAAAGTGAGGAGTACCCTCTTATTAACTTTTTTCCAGTATTCACAGTGAAAGAGCTTCCTCCTGATTTATAGGGAACAGTTAAAGAGATAGTGTGGGATCTGACAGGAAAGGATATAGGAGTGATAAAGGGAGTTGAGACAGTTAAAAAAGCTGAATGAGATTTTTCCTCAGATTCCCCAGTACCACATTCCACAGGATATCCTTAAAAACGTTGCCCAAATAATTGCAGGATTTGTAAACCGAGGGATTTTAGAAGAGGTGTTGAGCAGCCCATGTAATTCACCGATAATGGGATTGAAAAAGCCCTGTGGGAAAGTTCGAAGTGTCCAGGATTTGAGAAAAATGAATGACATTGAGATCAAATGTTGCCCAGGGTGCCAAATCCAGCTGTGATAATGTTTCAGATTCCATGTGATGCTGAATGGTTCACTGTCATAGACTTGTCACAAGCCTTCTTTTCTGTGCCTCTTCATGAGGATAGCCAGTTCATCTTTTGTTTCAAATGTTTGGACAGAGTTTACTGTTGGTGTTGAATTCCTCAACGGTTTTCAGAGTCACCTTCCATATTCAACCAGATCTTGAAAAAGAGGCTGGAGTTGTTGGAATTGTCTTTCCAATCAACCTTGGTACAGTACATTGATGACTTATTGATTGCATCCAAAACGAAGGAAGAGTGCAAGCATGAGACAATTGCCTTACTGAACTATTTGGGAAAGAATGGTCATAAAGTATCAGCACTTAAATTGCAATACTGTCAGAAAAAGTGAAACACTAGGGTCACCAGATTGAGAAGGGATCAAGGGAAATATCCAGAGAAAGGGTCACAACCATATTGCAGAGAAGTCCACAAGCCACCCAGAGAGATGTCAGGATGTTTTGAGGTATGGTAGGCCACTGTCATCAATGGATTCCCAATTTTTTGGTCATTTCCAAGCCCTTGCAGAAGTTGACCCACAAGGAGGTCACTGATCCCCTAGTGTTAGACCAGGCTTGCTTAAAAGCGTTTTCTGAATTGAGAGAGAGTCTGTGTAAAGCTCCGGCTTTGGGTATGCCTGACTACATGAAGTCCTTCACATTGTTTTGCCATGAGCGGGATGCTTGTTCTTTGTCTGCCTTGACACAGGTCCATGACGCAGGTCCATGGAGGTGTAAACCGCCCAGTAGCATATTTCTCAGCTACTTTGGACCCGGTTGCAGCAGCCTTACCAGGTTGTTTGTGTGCGGTTGCAGCTGTTGGACAGAGCCTCACACAGTGTGAAGGCATTGCGATGGGACACCCCTTAACTATCATGGTCCCTCACTCCATTGATCCTACTTATGAAAACCCAAAACCTAACAGGTGTAAGATTGACCAGATATGAGACAAGTATTCTAGGGTCACTAAATGTATCTTTGAAAAGATATTCAGTGCTTAACCCAGCAACCTTACTCCCAAATGAAAATGTTGAAATTGAAAAGTTGGAAGGCATTGAGCATGATTTTCTTGAAGTGACTGATCTGTGCACAAAACCAAGACCTGACATTAGAGACACCCGTTTGGAAGAACGTGACCAAATTATCTTTGTTGATGGTTCCTGTCTAAGAGACAATATAGGAGTAATGGGAGCAGGATATGCTGTGTGCACAATTTCTGGTATCCTGGAAGTGTCTTAGCTTTGAGGAGTATATTCTGCACAAGTAGCGGAACTGGTAGCCCTTACTAGAGCGTGCCATGTTTCTGCTCAGCTTAAAGTTACCATCTATATGGATAGCCAGTCCATGATTCTGGCCAGTTGTGGTCCTAGAGAGGTTTCATGAACTCTTCTGATTCACCAGTGAGAAATGGTGAGAGAATTAAAGAATTGTTGCATGCTATCCAAATGGCCAAAAGATTGCCGTGGTGAAATGCAGTGCACATCTGAAATTGCAAGATATTGTGTCAATGGGAAATGGATATGCTGATCAAGTCTCAAGGTTTTGCGCATTGAACTGTATATCGTTGAAAGATAAGTGGGAACTGTTACCTGAAGAAGATTAAACATGTCCAAGTTTAGCATTGCATGTGATAGATACATTGGAATAATTGAAAACACTGCAGAATAATGTTGACATTACAAAACGTTCATGGAACAAAATGAAATTTATACAGCGGCAAGATGAATTGTTGGTTTCAGAAGAGGATCAATTGGTTCTGCCTAATTGTCTGTTGTCTCAAATGGCTAGATTTTATCATGGTCAAGTACATGTTGGGAGGGATGCCATGATTCATTTGTTCAAACACAGTTGGTTCAACCCGAGGTTTAGACAAGTTGCCGAAGCAGTTTGCCATCGTTGCTTCATCTGCCAGCAAATGAACGCGGGAAAAGGGACGGTGGTTAATTTGAGCCACATTGGAACAGCAGGAGGTCCATTCAGCAGAATGCAAATGGATTTTATTGAGATGCCTGTGTGCAGAGGGTTGTGATATGTGTTGGTGATTGTCTGCATCTTTAGTCACTGCATTGAAGCATACCCTACATGAAGAAATGACAGAATATGTGACAGAACAACTAGGTCCTAAACAACTATAGCCTAAACCACTACTGCTAAACAACTAAAAAGTCTCTACAACTAAGTACTGAACAACTACTGCCTAAACAACAATTGTGCCTGAATAACAATTGCCTGAACAACTAATATATATATATATATATATATATATATATATATATATATATATATTCTAAACAACTAATAAACATAAAAACCAAAAAGAAAACCTTACCTTAAAATTAGTTGTTCAGGCAATTGTTATTCAGGCACAATTGTTTAGACAGTAGTTGTTCAGTACTTAGTTGTAGAGACTTTTTAGTTGTTTAGCAGTAGTGGTTCAGGCAAGTAGTGGTTTAGACCTAGTTGTTCAGGATGTTTCCCGAAATGACAGTCTAACAGTAGCAAAACAACTGTTTAGGGAACTGATACCACGTTTTGGGTTTCCGATTTCTTCATAATCAGATTGGGGAAGTTACTTCATCAATGAAGTAACTAAATACTGTGTGCAGCATTGAACACTGAGCAGAAGTTGCATTGTTGTTACCGCCCTGAAGCATCAGGACTAGTGGAATCGACGAATGATACCATGAAATTGACAGTGGCAAAGATGTGTGCATCAACAAATCTGAAATGGCCTGACGCACTGCCTTTAGTTCTGATGACAATGAGAAACACACCCAACAGGAAGACAGGATTGTCACTGCACGAAATCCTCATGGGCAGAGCGGTTCCTGCAAATGCGCTTGAAAGCATTACAGATGATACAGTGTTGGACTACTGCAAAGGTTTGGCTAATGTGGTTCACTCTTTCTCTCAGAAGGAGGAAGCCACCACACTGCCACCGATCCATGACCCAGGACACAACCTGAGAGCTGGTGACTGGGTTGTGGTCTGGAAACACATGTGGAAGACGTGTTTGGAGCCTCACTGGAAAGGCCAGTTCCAGGAAGTTCTGATTACTACCACAGCTGTGAAGTGCGCTGGAGTTCCGAACTGGATCCATGCCAGCCACACGAAAAAGGTGGCATGTCCTTTGGGCACTGAAGACGAGTTGTTGCGAGTACCAATGACTACAACAAGACAAGCCTCAGAGTCAGAATGGGAACAAAGAGGAACTTAGGCCGGATCTGAGCCAGTTGAGGACAGTTCAGTCACTCCTGTGATGAGACGAAGGAGACTACCTCCAAGAGGTTGATAGTGTGCCAGTCTCAATTGAGGCAGCAGGAGCATCTAGACAGAGGAGGGTTCTCCCAGAAGTAGATGATATTGAGAGGCAAACAGAGTAATTGCCAGACCCCGAGGGAGAAGGAGTTGAGGTGGATCAAAGCCAATGTGATCTAACTCCTCCTGAACCTGCTGCAGGTCCGTCAAGAGAAAATCCTGCAGAACAAGAAGAAGTTACAAGTTCAACACTAAAAAGAGGATTGCCCAAGGATCCACTGAAAGTAGATAAGTGGCCGGAGTCACAGGCAAAGAGAAAGGAAGGGGTTGTTGTGACAACAATCGAGGAAGAAGTAGATACAACTAGGAGAAGTATATATAAAAAGGAGAGAAGATCTAAGTGAAGGAGAATTGAATGGATATCGAAAGTTGAAAAGAAAGAGAATAGCAAGTCGAAGGCATGCAGGTCCTGAATAGGGAATGCAGCAGCAAGTGAATGGCAGAAATAATTTTTGTCTTTTGTTTTGATTGAGACATTCCGGGTGAATATTTTGGAAGGAAGCTAATTAACTAAACTGTTGGGACAAATTTGAGAAAGTGCAAAGAGAAAAAGAGACTGTTGAAAGTAACCTGGAAAGACTTTGAGAACCTGATTTGACTTTTGAAGAAACAGATTTTGACAAGCTGCTAAACCGTTTTTTGACAAGAGATCCTGTGAGTGAGACTGAAAGCTGCAAATAACTGCTGAAAGAAGATTTTTGTTTTTCTGTTTGCTGCATAATTGCCAAATTTTTCTGTTCTGCTTTTTGATTCTTTACAGATCATGAGTAACATTAGCCAGCAGGGTCGTAAGAACAGGTGTTGTAAATATATGAGTATTGGTTTGCCCATAGTGTGTGATATTATTTGTGATATTGATCATGGGTACGGCTGTTCTTGACAAGAATAAAGCCAACCATACTTCAGCTTTAGAGACAACTACTGCATTAACAGCATTGGAGAAGTTTAGGGTAGATGAGAAGTATCTGCATATAGGTAATTCACAAGGGTAACTTTCTTCTAATATCTTCTATCGCTTATTGAGTGAGTATGTTGAGACGATGGATGCGAAGAATTGCTTTGTGTGTACGCAGATTCCTTCATCAGTCAAAGAAGGAGTTACCTATCATAGTTTACCTCTTACTTATGGGATAAGTTGTAGACTGTCACTAACAAGATTCTATAACCAAGAATACATTCAGTATTTCTACTTCAACCACGATGTGGTGTTTTCGTTTGTCCCCATAATTAGATACCTGAGTAGAGTATCTAAGGACATTGACATAGCATTAGTTAGAGGTTTCTTTGAACCTACATTAACTTTTGGCACAGCTTACACTCACAAAAATAACCCGACATGCTTGCTTCCACCTTTACAAAAGAGCTTCTTAGATCACACAGATGATGGGAGAAAGGCACTGAAGGAGAAGTTAGAAAAGGGTTTAGAAAAACTGACTTTTAGGAATGATTATGCTTACAGTGCAATGAAAACTCAAGGGAAATTAGCTTTAGATGCACAACACGTAGGGAAGCTTTGTTTATATAGGCCTAAATCTCGCACTGACACTTTATTTGTGGGAATGAGTGAATGTAGACATGTGTTTTTGTTTTAAAGTAAATGGACATTTATGTTGAGTGGACAGGATCCAGCGATTCCTGGTATATATTAAATTTATGGGCGTAATGCTTATTACTGTCTTCCAAGAGGATGGTATGGTACATGTTATTTGGGGATAGTTTTCCCAAAGATATTCCAACTTGATGATTTAAAGAAATTTCCAAAAGTGACTGAATTACATTGCATTAGACAAAGGAGAAGTCCCCTTCTGGTATAGTGGGAGATATATTTGGAGCAATGATTCCTTCAGTAGGAGTTGTTCTGAATTTGATAAAGATTTGAAAGTTGTCTACTATTGTGGATAACATACTGACAATATTTTCAGGAGCCATACTCCTGATAGATACTGAATTAGCCGGTGAAAGAGCTATGACTCTTCCGAACCGCCTTGCGTTAGACATTCTTTTAGCAAAATATGGCAGAGTTTGTAAAATGCTTAATTCTAGGCATTGATGCTCATTTATTCCTCATAATAGTAAAGAAATTAGAAGCTTACTTACTAATCTGACTAATGATAGTGATGATTTGAAAGAATTGAAAGAACCAGGTGTTTGGGAGAAAGTTGGCAAAGGATTTGCTTCAGTGGGAAATTGGCTCAGCAGCTTTGGAAAGGGGATGCTATTGAAAATAATACAAGGGATATTAATTATTGTGATTTTCATAATTGGAGCATGGGGAATATGACAATTGTGTAATAAGATCAAATTAAAGAAGACGAAGAGTAATCAGAGGAGGGAAGAAATGAAAAGGGAAAATTTGTTTAGAAGAAATTCAAAAAGAGGATGAACTTAGCACTGTTAATATAGGGAAATAAATATTCTAGCTTTTACCAAAAGGTGTGGTTATTCATGACTGTAAGGTCATGCTGTGTGACAGTTACTGACATCTATTGATTATTAAGGTTATTGATTATTATTGATTATTGATCGGCATGTACGGGATATATGGTGGGAAAACCTCGAAGCGAGTCAAAAGATTCATCCACATATTGGCATATCCTTGTAAGTTTACTTATTAAGGTCCGATGTTCTAGCACTCCCTATCCTCCTTTTTCCATGTGCAGGTTCCTACCACCTCTCTCCTGCCTTGTGTGGTCCGTTGTCGTGCGCCTGCCCCCACCTCCTGCCCTTCCTGGTCTGTAATGCTATAACTGTCTCTCCTGTCTATGTGGTATTGTCAGCTTGCTGCCCTTGCCTCTTTTCCCTCTGCTCTCTGTTGTCCATGTTCATGGCCCTGTCCCCTCCACATTGCTTTCCATGATCCGTTGTGTTGCACTGCCGCCTGCTTGCCTTGTGTGGTGTATTGTGCTTCTGCAACCACTGACACCTGCCTTGTAAGGTCAGTCTAGTGCCCCTGCCCATATCCCTCCTGCCTTCTGTTATCTGAGTCTATGTCCCTACTCCATTCCTCTTGCCCTCAGTGATTCAATGTACCATACTTGCCATTATTTTGAACTTAGTAAGAAGGAGATTTTGAAAAAAAAAATGGGGAATTGATTTTCCCCATTGACTTACATTGAAAAAGAGGAGATTTTAGGCAGAAGACAGAGCCTGTTTGGGCTTAAAAACATTGTGAGTCTCCTGCCTGAATCGGGTCTCTTGACATGTATGGTTGTACTGCGGTAGCCTCTTCCTTCTGCCTTCAATGGTCTGTTAAATTGCCACAGCCTCTCTTGCCTGTCCTGCATCATTGGTTTGTTGCCCCTAACCCCTTTCCCCTGCCCTCCATGGTCCCTTGTGCTACCACTGCCCCTCCCTCTGCTCAGTGTGGTCAACTTGTTGCCTCTGCACCCTCCTCCTTGCCCTCAATTATCTGAGTCTGTGCCCCTGAAATCTGCCTCCCCACAGTATTCCGATGAACAACTGGATTGCTAGCCTTCTACATTTATTACAAAAGTGTGGCTCACCTGAATCATCTTGATGTAAAAACTGTAACATCTAAAGCATTTTCTATAGAAATAGAAATGAGAGGGTCTTATTCCCATAAAAAGTATGATTAATGCTCTAAAAAACTAAAATGAGAACATATTTTCTGTGTTCTCAAATACAGATGAGGTACTTTTAAATTATTTGCTATCGTGATGTTTTTATTGCACTGAGGGAGAGAGAATGTGGTGTTACAGCCAGAGGTGCAGATATTGCAACTGGGTAACCAGGTTCGAGTGTCAGTGCCAGATTGACATTCTGTGAGTCTGGGCAAATCACATAAACTCCCCATGCTGAAAGCCCCAAAGGAATATGTTCTTGTGTAATGTAACTGATGCCCATGTAAGACTCTTCAATACCCCTGGGTCAATTATGTGCAACACAACACTGCAAACACACAGAACAAAACTAAGGGGCATATTTATACTCCATTTGCGCCGAATTTGCGTCGTTTTTTTCGACGCAAATTCGGCGCAAAACTAACGCCATATTTATACTTTGGCGTTAGACGCGTCTAGCGCCAAAGTATGAGGAAAGAGCGTAATTTTTTTGCGTGAACGCCTTCCTTGCGTTAATGAGATGCAAGGTAGGCGTTCCCGTCTAAAAAAATGACTGCGACGCAAATGCGTCGTATTTATACTCCCGGGCAAAAATCACGCCCGGGAGTGGGCGGGGCAAAAAAACCAGCATTTGCGCCGGATTTTAACGCCTGGGTCAGGGCAGGCGTTAAGGGACCTGTGGGCTCAAAATGAGCCCACAGCTGCCCTCCCATGCCCCCAGGGACCCCCCTGCCACCCTTGCCCACCCCAGGAGGACACCCAAGGATGGAGGGACCCATCCCAGGGACATTCAGGTAAGTTCAGGTAAGTATAATTTTTTATTTTTTTAATATTTATTTTTGGCATAGGGGGGCCTGATTTGTGCCCCCCTACATGCCTCAATGCCCAATGACCATGCCCAGGGGACATAAGTCCCCTGGGCATGGCCATTGGGCAAGGGGGCATGACTCCTGTCTTTACTAAGACAGGAGTCATGTAAATGGCGTCTGGGCGTCGTTAAAAATGGCGCAAATCGGGTGGAGGCGATTTTTGGGCGTCAACCTGACTTGCACCATTTTAAGACGCCCTAACGCCATTTTCCCCAACGCCGGCGCTGCCTGGTGTACGTGGTTTTTTTCCACGCACACCATGCAGCGCCGGTCTGCTAGCGCCGGCTAACGCCATTCAATAAATACGGCGCCCGCATGGCGCTTCAGAATGGCGTTAGCCGGCGCTAAACTTTTTGACGCTAAACTGCGTTAGCGCAGTTTAGCGTCAAAAAGTATAAATACGGGCCTAAGTATTTTGCGCATTTCTGTCATTGGGCTATACTTGGGCTACATAAGGGTAATATTTGTGCTACATTTGTTCTCTGGTGGCCATCTTGGGAGACTCCTTTGTTGTGAAGCACCTTAATCTCCACATGTACTGCACTATCCTCAGTAGAAAATCTATCAGTTTTCCACTTTGATTTCATCACGATGGCAGTCAGACGTGCCACACTTTTGGCATAAATTCAGAATATGCATTTTTCGGTCTACTTGTCAGAGTGTTTTAATGAAATAGAAGAAGATATTTGAGAACTCACTTAAAACGTGTTCTAATTTTTCTCTGTACAGCTCTAGCCATAATTTCTATGACAAAACAAAATCCCTCATTTTCTTGCTTTCTAAATTAAATGTTTTAAGTTTTACCAGTTTGATTCAATCAAGATGACTTCAGGTGTGCCACAACTCTGTCATAAGTAAGCTCTCTAATTGTCATTTAGAACACATTGGAGGCTGCAGTAGAACACAAGGGGATCAATTGACAGGCTACTCCTGTTGAAGTACAACAGAAAGATATTTGAGAACTCACTTAAAATTAGGCCTGGGTTTAGAACTCCACTTCGCCAGTGGAGTTTCTGGAATTCGGGCACTTAGCAGTACGCAGAGCAAGGTGGTGCTCCCGAATTCTGCAATCCAGTGCAGACTAGAGTTCGTTTGGGTGTGCAATATTTTGTTGTGGTGCTCTCTCGCAAGCACCACAATACTCTTGGGCAGCTATCGAGCATACACAAGACTTTGGCGGTCATTCTGACCCTGGCGGGAGGCGGTTGCCGCCTGCCAGGCGGGAACCGCCATTTGGCTGCTACGCGGTCAAAAGACCGCTGCCGGCATTCCAACCTTCCCGCTGGGCCGGCCGGCGCTACCCATGGTAGTGCCGGCCGGCCCAGCGGGAAGAAGGCCTGCAACACAGAAGCCGGCTCCGAATGGAGCCGGTGGTGTTGCAGGCGTGCGACGGGTGCAGTTGCACCCGTCGTGCTTTTCACTGTCTGCTAGGCAGACAGTGAAAAGCTTCATGGGGCCCTGTTAGGGGGCCCCTGCACTGCCCATGCCAGTGGCATGGTCAGTGCAGGGGCACCCAGGGGCCCCAAGACACCCGTTCCCGCCAGCCTCTTCCTGGCGGTGACAACCGCCAGAAACAGGTTGGCGGGAAGGGGGTCAGAATCCCCATGGCAGCGCTGCTTGCAGCGCTGCCCTGGCGGATTCGCCCAGCCGGGGGAAAACCGGCGGGAAACCGGCGGGAAACCGGCGGTCCCGGTTTTCTGACCGCGGCTTTACCGCTGCGGTCAGAATGGGCATGGAAGCACCGCCAGCCTGTTGGCGGTGCTTCCGTCATTCGCGACGTCAGAATGACCCCCTCTGTGTTTGCCTTTGCTGCTCCCAGCCAGGTGCAAGAGACTTTGCATTTACCCTTGCTGCTTACGGCTGCAACGACGGCAAACGCACCTGAAGTAAAATTTTTACCCAGGATGCATCAAAATCTAGTCAAAAAGATGTTTTTTATTAGATTTTCTTTTCCAATGGACCCTTCAAGTTGTTTTTTAGTGTGAAAAGCCTTTTTCCTTTTTTGTTAAACAGGAAGGAAGAGCCGCAGAAACTCCAACTTCCTGTTTCTGTCTAGCAGGCTCCTCCCAGTGCTTTGTCCATCTCCTGGTCACTTTACACTTGGATTTCGAGGTGGAAGGATCACTCTTTTGGGCTTCTGGATATACCTTTCGATTTAAGGATTTGGTTTTTGTGAAATCACACAAGTAAGTTAAAAAACTTTTGAATAAGGATGTTGCTTGTTTGATTGAGCATCGGCAAGTATTTCTTTGTACTTTCATTCGATGGGCCTAGGTATTATTTTTTTGCATTTAATTGATTTTTCATCATTTGTAAAACAAAATTGTTGCACAGCTCTGTACCTTTTCTACATGTTTGCAACATTTGCAATATCATTTTACTATGTGGCCTAGACTTTCAAAGGGCCATCTAGCCACTAGACCCATTATTAGCAGTCATCTGTGCATAAAATAAATGTTTCAGTGGTATATGTTTTTAGAACTTAATTTAGGGCAGGGATGGCACTGGATTAAGTTTAAAATGTTGACTATAGTTTGCATTTCATTTTTGTTTTGCAAAAAGTGTATATGTTGTGGGGCATAGGCATAGGAGGATGTGTACTGTTGTTGTGAAATTTTTATAGCTCAGTTAACTTTTGTGTTTTGCATTGGTGAATTCATGTTAGTGTTTTCTTCAGTGTTACCACCATGCCTCCTTATGACCAGTGTGTTTGTGTATGGGTGTGTTTGTCATCGTCCACTATTTGTCTTTGTTCTCCATGCCGTGTGGCCAGGGGCCATTTTGTGTAGTCTATGTCCATAGGCTTGCATATGTTCTTTGTTCTCCATGCCTCCTTGTTAACAGTTGCTATTTGACCATGTACATGGTGGCCATTTAGTTCCTTCAGCCAGTGTGTCTTTGCAGTAGGCTTTCATGTGTTCTTTGTTCTCCTTTCTCCTTGTTGCTGTATGCCCATGTGGCTGGCAGCCATTGTCTGCATCCAGCCAGTGTTCCTTTGTCTTTGTGTTATTTGTTTGCCATTCCTCCTTGCTCCTTGTTGTTGTTTGACCATCAACTATTTTGTGCATCCAGCCAGTGTGCCTTTGCCATAAGCTTGCATGTGTTCTTTATTGCCAATTCCTCCTTGCTGTTCTTTGACCATGTGGCTGGCGACCATTTTGTGCATTCAGCCAGTGTCTCTTTGCCATTGGCTTGCATGTGTTCTTTGTTCTCCATGCCTCCTTGCTCCTTTTTGTTGTTTGACCATGTGGCTGGTGTCCATTTTGTGCATCCAGCCAGTGTCTCTTTGACGTAGGCTTGCATGTGTCCTTTGCTTCCCACGCCACCTCGGTCCTTGCTGTTGTTGTTTGACCATGTGGCTGGTGGGCATTTTGTGCATCCAGTCAGTGTCCCTTTGCCATAGGTCTGCCTATGTTTTTGTTCCCCATGCCTCCTTGTTGTTGTTTGACCATGTGGCTGGCAGCCATTTTGTGCATCCAGTGAGTGTGTGTTTGCCACAGGCTTGTATTTGTTCTTTGTTCCCCCATGCCTCCTTCTTGTTGTTGTTTGACTATATGGCTGGCAGCCATTTTGTGCATGCAGCCAGTGTGCCTTTGTCATAGGCTTACATACAAACATCAGCAATTATTGATCATTTTTATTTCAATTTTCTATTCATTGTTCTATTTATGTTTTATTTTATTTTAATATTTACTTTTATTTATAATTGTAATTTTTAAATTTAATTTGTTATTTTTTTAACTTTTTAATTTTTAATTTAATTTGTAAATTTTTTACTTCGTTTCTTTAAATTTTTTCTAATTTCTTGTTTTTTATTTTCATTTTTATTTTAGTTTTTTGTATTATTTTTTTATGTTTTACATTTTTTACTTGATTGTACAGTTTGCCTTGATCCATCCATCTAGCCATCCATCCATTCCTCCATCTCGACATCCATCCACTGAAGGCGCATAGCTGCGAGCATTTAGTTTTTTTAGGTGTACAAGAATTCCATTTCCTCCTCGACATCCTGGCTTCGGTGCACTCCAGGCACATCAGCAGCATAACTAATTTGTTTATGATTATTATTTTTCTCCTGGACCACCCTGCTGAGATAAGTTTTTAAAGGATTATTCCATTTACCCATGCACCTCTCTCTGACTACCACAGGTATCTCATTTTCAGATTGAGATAAAGCAAAGAGCTGTATCTGCATGTTGTACACCTGATTTGAAATGACGTTTTATGGTGTGGTCTGACTTTACAATGTTTGATTAAATTGGTATTAATTATATAAGTAAGCAACCACACTTTATATAAGTAAGCAGCCACACTAATATTGCATTTGTCTGTACTATTTTACTCTGAAACAATGCTAAGTTTCACTAACTAAATGTTTTTATTGCTTGTGGCTTTTAGGTGCACAAGAGAAGAGATGTCACAGCACCTGCAGTACTGCCAAAGAAAAGGCCTATACAGCTAGTCCTCCAATCTCTTCTGCAGCTTAGTGCCACTGAAAACTAAGAGCTTTAAGATGGCCCCAAAGAAAGTTTCTCTGAAGATAGTGGTCAATGAGAAGAAGCTGCTTTCCACCAGTGGTGTGCTGACCGCAACCTTTTTCGAGAGACGTGTGTCTGCCAAACCGGCCTCTGAGGAAGAACCTGGGAGCAGCACTCCTGCATCAACAGCACCACCTCAACCTAAGCACAAGACCATGTCTGTCAGTGAGGCAGCCACTGCAATCATGGCAACGTCGACAAGGAGTGACGCTGAATTTGATTTGTCCCTTTCACAAAGTAGTACCCAATCATTTCAGGAAAGAAACAGAGCAAAGTGGACATCAGCCGCAGCCAGCAATAGTAGATCTTATTGAAGTTGGAGCAGAACAGTAGGTTGAGCTTCAATGCCTCCCAGATCTCCAGCAAGAAAAAGGAAGGGTACTACTCCACCATTTTCTCCAAACACCATTTCTAATGACAATGATAGGGACATGCATTGGATACCAGCAGAAACCAGGAGACGCCAGGGGAAGCAGGGGGTAGAAAAAGTTCCAGAAAGCCTTAGCTTCATGGAAGGTGCGGAGAAAGATGACGACGCACCAGTCACTGTGGAAGCTGGCACAGAGGAGTCCAACATTACTATCCGACCTGCTCAGAGGGATGTGCCACAGGCAGCACCTCCAGCTCCCATATTTGTAAAGCCCCAGCAGAGACCTGCACCAACCCCTACCTCAGAAGAAGTATGCACTGCAGAGAGGCAATCGGCACACCCAACTACCTCCAGTTCTTCTTCAGGCATTGACAGTGGCCCAGTAAGAAAAAACTTCTCCCCACTTTCGGACTATTTTTATGATTAGCAAACAGGAGGAGAACATTGCAATATACTCAATTTGTTAAGTGATTGTTCATCGAAGTAAGCCTGGTTCACATTATAGCACTAGAGGACAGATGACCATGTGAAAAACCATCACGCAATCTGGTGGGAGGAGCACCAAAAACAAATTGCTGAATGTGGTCATGGTGGTGAAGGTGAGGAGAGCCAGGAAACATCAGCTACAACTGGTCAGATCATGGTGGAAGATGAGGAAGAAGAGGGTGACATCCTCACCCACAGCAGCCCTGTTCCCTGCAGTGTACCAGAATCACCCACCTCAGCGACCTCACAATGATACAGGAAGTCTCAGAGTCAGCTGGAGACACCACAGCATATGGTAATTGCACTATGCTGCATATTGGGTTCACCACCACCTGCTTCTCGAAAGTTACCTGTGTCAGTGGCCCGAGAAAAGAAGAAAATCCAGGATACTATTAAGGGCATGTTTAGGTTGGAGGGGTCCAGTGACCGCAACCAACCAATCTCACATTTGTACAATGGGAAGCTTGCAAAACTTTTAGTGCTGATCTTTCTCCTTTTTTCTTTTGTGGGAGAAGTGGGATTCTTAGAATTTGTGGCAGCCATCCCCCTGAAATGGAAGGTTCCAAGTCAGACCTATTTTGCCAGATTTGCTGTTCCAGGGCTGCATCACAATGTGCTACAGTTGGTTGATCAAGCTTTGCAGCATAGTGTTGTCCATCCTACCTACCGGACGACAGTCATGTGGACCAGTAGTCAGCTACTGATCACATGTGCATCACTGCACACTGGATCTCTTTATCGGGGAAATGCAAAAGCTATCTGCAGGTGTTGACCCTGAAGAATTTCTTAAGAGTTTTTGGTGGCATGCAACAGTAGCCATCTTCACCTTGGAGAAATCATATCCAGCTGTAAACATCTTGGAAAAGTTATTAGCCAGGTGTCCTAATGGCTGTGACCCAGAGTTCTCTGAATTAAATTTGTTGCCATGAACATTGGCAGTAACATAGCCAAGGCCATGGCAGGCAGTGGCTATTTCAGCATCCTATGTTAGGCGTACTGCATCCACCTGGTTGTGCAAGACTTTCTCAGAAAAGAAGACATAGTCAGCAACATACTGACCACCTGCAGAGGAATCTGCACTCGTTTCAGCCATTCCTTTAAAGCCATGAAGCAGTTGCAGATTATTCAGCATGGCAACAGATTACCAGTTAAAGCCCTAATACAGGAGGTGCCAACATGTTGGAACGCAACCTATTATATGTTGCAATGTCCGTTTGAGCTGTACACACATATCAATGACTATGTCATTCTAAGTCAAATGCCTGACAGCAATGCTGCTCACTTTTGAGGTTGTCACGTGGGAAGTTAGCAAGGCAGACAGTACGATGGACCAAGCTCTCCCGTTGTTGCATCTGCTACAGGAGCAGCTAAAGGAGGTGTCTGAAAAGTTTACACTGAGAGGTGTGAATGAAAATTCAGAAGTGCATGTCTTGGTTGAGAGCCTAAGCTATCGCTTGACTTGTAATGCAAGGATACAAAACGACCTTTTCTCGTCCAAAGAGAACATTTGTGCCACCCTACTTGATCCATGCTACAAAAAATTCTTCCCACTTTCAGTTCTTTTTCTGAAGGGGATGTTTCAAAAGGAAAGAGGTGGATTGTTGAGCAAGTTGAAGAATAGGCAGAAGGATAGCTGGAACTTAGAGTCTCCCACTTCGCAGTTCTTGGTTGCTGTCTTCAACTTCCAAAGAGGGCAGTCTTGTCTCACAGCAGCCAACTCCAGCAACAAGAACACCGGCAACAGCATCATAAAAATTGGACCCAATCTTTACATTGGCTTGGGTTTAAGTGGCAGGTCTTAAGTCCAATGCAGAGGTGAAGGCAAAAGAGGTCGAGCAAGTGGCAACACCAATGACACTTCAGAGGATGTGCCAGGTTATCTGAATGACCCAAAAGAGATGCATGTGGATCAAAACCCATTGGTGTATTAGTATAGGAAAATGCACCAATGTCCAGAGCTCAGCAGGCTGGCAATAAAGTATCCCCCTTGTCCTGTAGCCACCATGTCTGGTGAATGTGTGTTCAGTGCAAATGCCATAGAAGACAGTGAGCATTTTAAGGGTGTGGGCAAAGGGACCACTGCATCTATTTTCTGCCAGCTTTTTCATGGCAGTGGTACCGCCATGAAAAGGCTGGTGGAGAACAAGGTTGTAATCAGCAGGGCAGTGCTGACTTCAGCGCCGCCCTGGCTGATTACAACCTGCACCGGCTGTCAAGATCCTGGCGGGGAGGGAGGTAGGTTGGCGGGTCTGCCTGCCAACCTCGTAATGTGGCAATTGGACTGCCGCAACCACGGCGGCCTGGCCACTGTTGTGGCATTGGCGGTCCTCAGAACGCCAATCAGGTCAGTAGTGTTGTGTGTTGCGTAAATGCTTAAACTTGTCCAACCACTCCTGACTCTGAGCCCACTTCTCCTGACTTAAGGATTTCATTTCTTAAGTTTAGTTTTTAATATTAGCTCCCCATTGCTCAGAAGATGTTGATATAGCTAGTTTTTGTAATCATATTGGCCCTCATTATGACATTGGCGGCAAATGCTGCCTACCATCACGGCGACAGCCGCCAACATACTGTTGCCGTGACTATCAGCGACCAACCGTATTATGACCATAGGCAGAATTTCGTCAGAAGGCTGGCGGAATTCCGTTGACGGTCATGGCGGCGGACATTGGTAAGGTGGCGCTGCTGTCAGCAGCAGCGCCGCGCCAGCAAAACACCGCATTCCGTATCATGTTCCATGATATGGCCTGGCTGTGTTTTGTTGGTGGACGCTGCTGCTGGCAGCAGCGTCGTGTCCCGTCTCCTGCCGGAGGACCCCCTGCAAGCAGGTAAGTCTGGTTCTCCGGCAGAACAGGAAGTGGGAGGTGTTGTGTGCGTGTGTGGGTGTGTGTGTGTGGGGGTGTGTGTGTCTGTTTTTATATGTGTACATGCGGGTGTGAGTCGTGTGTAATGCATGCGTGAATGACTGAATGTGAGTGTATGTTGTGTGTTGTGAATGCATGTGGATCTCAGGGGGTCGGGAGGGGGAGGTCAGGAGAGGACTCTGAGGAGTGGGAGGGGGCGGGGAGACCCCTGTCAGAGCCAGGTAAGGAATTCCCTGGCACTGATAGTGCCTACCGCCATGGTTTTCTTGACGGTAAAATTGCCACGATAACCATGGCGGTAGGTGGGGTCATAATCCCAAGGGTGGGATTGTGACGGCCGCCTGGCTGGAGAACGAAGTCTCCAGCCCGGCGGCTGTTACCACCCTAGAGGACGGAGTGGTACATTGACGGTTTGGCTTGAGCCAAACAGCCAATGTCATAATTTGGGGAAAGGTACCGCCAGCCTGTTGGCAGTACCTTTCTCCAAATTACCACCATCGCCAGGGTTGTAATGATCCCCATAATGTCTTATTTGTTGTGTGTCAAATACTGTCATTGTGGTCATCTGGTCTGAGCCTTCCGAAATTTATGAAATAATATATGACCCACTAATTCTCATTTTTTTTTTCACTCTGGTTGAAATGATGGATAACCCTTTGATTAACCCTGCAGTTCGCATAGATGTGTGTGGCACCTTGTGTCTCCCTGTTAGTGCACTAGCCTACTACTTCAACTATCCCCTTAAGTTTAGATAAGAAACCACCTTGGGAAAACCCTGCAGTAAGAAGAATTAGGTATCAGCCCTCGCTTCATCTATTCAGGTAAGGGAAGAATGATGGATTGAAGTGAACTTGTTTAGTTAGGAATGAACTTCTACTGAAGAAGATGTTGTTTGTGTGTATCTAGGATCTTGTAGGCAAAATAGACAATGGAATCATCCCCTAGTAGTCACTATAGTTACAGAGGGCAGTAGAGCAAGGGTATGTGTAAATAACATACACTTTTTAACAGATTTTTTTTAAAAACAGGCTGCACTAAAAGACAGCAGAACAAACTAAAAGACAAAAATAAACATTGGAGGCATAAATGAAGTAAAATAAATTATCTTCTTTTATTCTTTACAAATAAGAAAACCCACTCTTTTCACCCACAACAGTCCCAACCTCTCCCCAAACAAATGGCCCCAGCCCGGTTCAACGAATGTCCAAAATAAAAAACCTGGTCCCAACTCCCTTCCCAAACTCTCCACCCACAACAAGTCCCTCCCACCAAAACAAAAAATTTAAAAAAGAGCTCAGAGGGCATTTTCTATTTGGGTGCAGAGTTGGTCCATGCTTTGTTGTAGCCTGCTGAGCCAGCTCTCCATTCTGTTCATCCACTGCAGGATGCATTTAAGCAATGCCCTGTGAGTGGGAGGAGGCAGCAGCAGTTATTGTCAGGGCCCGGACAGGTGGCGATGGTGCCCGAGATGTAATGGCAGGGGAAGGCAGCTCAAATGGGGCCTGGGTCAAAGGCAGCTATTTCCGCCTCTTCATCCTCCAGGCCACCAGCCATCGAAGGCCTCCAGCCTCTGCTACCACAGACTGTCTGCTATCTCCTACCTGGTGGGTGGTGCTGGTGGACCAGCAGGCGTAGCTATATGAAGAAAATCAAAGAGAAAAAAGAGAGATTGTAAATAATACTCTGTGCAAACACCTGTTAAAAATTGAGTAGTGGGTGGCACAATAGCAGTACATTGCTGGTCCCCTATGAAGAGATTATAATTTGATGTGATTATGATTAGGAGAGTAACAGGGCCACTTTTATTTGTTTATCCACACGTCTCACAAGCACTGACTGTCTGGGAGAAAAGAATTAAGGCAGTCACACCAGGTTGAAAAAACAGTGATTTGATTTTTTTCTTTTGAAAGCTTTTCTGGTAACTACACATTGAATGGAAAAAATAAATACATTCTCATTGATGAGTAAGGCATTATGCACTATGAAGGACAAGTTGTTGTGCTAAATTGAGGGGGGCATGCTTGCCAATGCTTTGGACAATTGTTTTTTTAGTTTTGCAATTCTTTATTTGAGAAATTAAAGAAACATCTTACATAACAATGCGATGGAGCGAGCATATGTCACTAAAACATGGACATAAAAAAGCATCCGTAGATTGACACACTGCCATAGGTAACCGTAACAGTGAGGTCAAGACCTTGTGTAAATGTCGATCCGGGAAGAGCAGGTCACTGCTCAACACTGAATTTGGCCACTGTGGAGTAATAATTAGGGTCACTGCGAGGGTCCTGGTACGCTTGGAAGACCCTTAATTTGTCGGCCTGTCATGGGCCTTCGCTTATCTTAGGACAGTGGGGGATAACGCGAAGAGAAGGCAAAGATGCTGTAGAGAGGATATGTTAGGTATAGGACATTGTCAATCATAGGGACGTCTGTTCAAAGATCAAAAAGTAAGGAGGGGTATACACATGAGGTGGATATAGGGGTAAAAGGGCAAAGAGAGTAGGGTGGTATGAAGGGAAAAAGGGGGGAGAAAAGATAGGAATAAGAGGGCAGGAAGTGGAGAGTGAGAAAGAAAAGAGATATGAGAGGAAGAAGAAAGGAAAAGTAAGGAGAGAAAGGACAAGGAGAAGAGAGGAAAAGGAAAAAGAATGAGAAGATGAGGAGGAAGAAGAGGAAGAAGAAGAAGTAGAACAACAACAACAACATGATGGGGAAAGGGGACAGGTAGGGAAGAAGGGGGGTTTAAGAGATCATGTTTGTGAGGGAGAGTCAAGGAGAGGAGGGATGGGGGAAGGAAGAAGATGAGTGCAGCAAAAGAGTACCACTGTAGGCTCTGGCGCATGCTTGTTTGGGGTTAGGAGGACATGCTAGCGGTAAGGGAGGTGTAAAAGTTTACGTATTCATAGTCGGGAGGTATTGCAGTCATCCAGGGTATGGAGGAAAGGGGCCTGAGTCTGAAGGAATACCTCTGTCGTATCCTGTAGGCTGTAAATAATTTGTTCATGGGAGGCAGTCTGGTACATTGTCGAGAGCCATTCATCATAGGTGGGGGGCATTGTTGTGCGCCAGTGTCTGAGGATACAGAGTTTAGCCGTTGCCAATGCTGTGTACAAGAGACAGAGATGCGGGTGAGAGAACCCTTGGATGTTACCCATGTCGTGCAGAAGGAGTAGGGGTCAGATGAGAGAGGGCGGGAGCGGCAGAACTTCCCATAACATGTCCCCCACTGCCTTCCAACAAGGTTGGATATGTGGACAATCGCAGAGTATATTAAGTAGGTCACAGTGAGCCTGGGGGCAGTACCAGCAGTTCACATGGGACAGGAGTACCGCAGCCCTAAGTTTCTGAGGCATCCAGTACCATTCATGCAAGGTTTTGGACAGGCTGAATTTCATTCAAGTCTCCCGTGCCCCGCAGTCTCTTGCTTCTAATAGTTTTGTCCATTCATCCATCTCATATTCCACCTGTAATCGTGCCTGCCACTTAGCTTTGAGAGCAGTTAGGAAGGGTTAGGGAGAATAAATGTCGGTTCAGCAAGTTTTTCATGCCGTACACGACTCCTCTGGAGGAGCCCCAGGATTCCAGCTAGTCGAGCACTGGGAAGCGCTGGAGCGTCCATGGAAGGCCCCAATGCGGCGATGAAGGCAGTGCTGGATCTGAAGGTGACACCACAAGTGATGTACGGGATACAGAGGATACAGAGTTTATCCATTGCCAATGCTGTATACAACAGGCAGAGTTGCAGGTGAGAGAACCCTTGGATGTTACCCATGTCATGCAGGAGGAGTAGGGGTCAGGTGAGAGAGGGCGGGAGCGGCAGAACTTCACATAACATGTCCCCCACTGCCTTCCAATAAGATTGGATATGTGGACAATCGCAGAGTATATCAAGTAGGTCACAGTGAGCCTGGGGGCAGTACCAGCAGTTCACATGGGACAGGAGTACCGCAGCCCTAAGTTTCTGAGGCATCCAGTACCATTCATGCAAGGTTTTGGAAAGGCAGAATTTCATTCAAGTCTCCCGTGCCCGGCAGTCTCTTGCTTCTAATAGTTTTGTCCAGTCATCCATCTCATATTCCACCTGTAATCGTGCCGGCCACTTAGCTTTGAGAGCGGTTAGGAAGGGTTAGGGAGAATAAATGTCGGTTCAGCTAGTTTTTCATGCCGTACACGACTCCTCGGGAGGAGCCCCAGGATTCCAGCTAGTCGAGCACTGGGAAGCGCTGGAGCGTCCATAGATGGGCCCCCATGCGGCGATGAAGGCAGTGCTGGATCTGAAGGTAACACCACAAGTGATGTCAGGATAGGTCAAATTCTTCCCGTAGGGCCGTTAACGACGTTGGAATCCCATTATCCAAGAGCTGATCAATATGTAAGAGACCCTTCGACCACCATCCTTCCCAATCAGCCATTTTCCCCCCAAATAGCAAACCCGCATTACCCCAAAGGGACGCATGATTATGGATCCGTGGGTCTACTCCTAACAAGCAGTGTTCCCGTCACCAGGAATTCAACATGGCTTGTATCATTGGGTTGGCGGGTCGGAGTAAGGTAACTCCTGTGCCGTAGAGCATACTGAGTCCTGGTAGTGTTTGGGACAACGTGCGTTCAGTCTCTACCAATAGCGGTGGGTTACGCCCGGGAGCATAAAGGCAAGTTGATAGAGGTGTAGTGCCAATGCATAGTGCTCCACAGAGGGTAATCCCAACCCGTTGCATTCGCGGAAGGCCTCATACAAGGAATCCACTGTCTCTGCTCCCGTCCATTCATAAAATTCTGCCGGGAATCCGTCCTCCCCCGGGGCCTTATGGTAAGGGACTTTAGAGATAGCCTGCATTATCTCTTCCTTGTTTATCTCCTCCTTTAACAGTGTTCTGTCCTCATCTGTGAGATTAGGTATACATGCCCTCTTGAAAAACACTGCCAGCCAAGTGTGATCCTCCACTGTTTCGGGGGTGTAGAGTGTCTGATAAAAGCACCCGAATGTGCTAGCTATTGCCAAGGGGTGGGTGAGAATCGTGTCATCTATGTCCTGTATGGCTGCTATGGCTAGCGCTGCATCTTGCTGGCACACCTGGGCCGCCAATAGACGACCCACCTTTTCACTGTGCTCACAGTGGCATCCCTTCATTCTCTGCAGCGCATATTCCACCTGGGAAGTATATAGGGCGTTCAGTTCCATTTTGGCCTTTTTAAGGTGGCGGCGTGTGGGGGGGGGTGTCACCATATATTCAGGAGTACATGTTGCTGTAGTTTTCTCCAAGGCTTATTGGCGGGAACGTTTCTGAGCGTTAGCAATGGCAGCGTCTCTCATGAGCTTGCCCCTAGGCTTCGCCTTTGCTGCCGCCCACAAGAGCTGTGGGGAGACGTCCGGTCCATTATTGTTGGTCAGGTAGTTAGAGACGTGGGAGTGGAGTTGGTCTTTCCCCTGCGGTGTGCAGTATCATGAAGGGTTCAGACACCATGGCTTGCGCCCTGGAGTAGCCAGGCCCAGATCCAATGATAGGAGAACCGGAGAGTGGTCCGACAGCACGACTGCCAGTATCTAGGACTCCCTGACCAATGGAACCAGTCTGTGAACAGTGAATGAGTAATCTAGCCTAGACTGTGTCCCGTGGACCAGCGATACAAAGGTATATTCTTGGTCTTGTGGGTGGGAAAGACGCCAGTGATCTACCAGCCCATGATCTGAGATGTATGTCCCCAACGCTCTGTCCGCATTGTTTCCTACATCCAGCCTGCCCATGCAATCACAAGCCAAATTCCATTCCCCTCCTAGTAGATATTGTGAGGCCCCAATCTCCGTTAGGAGATGATTGAGAAGGAGGAAGAATGAGTGTTTGGATCCCGTGGGGGCATTTATAGACCCAACACATATTGTGTGATCTCCCAGTCTGAGTTTAGTAAGGATATACCGGCCTTCCGGATCAGTCTATGTCTTGAGTACCTTAAGTTGTAAGGCCCGGTGGAGAAGAATCGCAACACCACATTTTCTCCTGGAGCCAGTTTTCCCGGACAGTGTTGGCGAGGCACCACTATAAACCACTTGACCTACCCAATCTCTGCGGAGTTTCTCAGTTTTAGAGGGGAAAGGTGTGGTTCCTGCAAAAGGGAAGGCTGGTCCCCGCTCCGGAGTCGGGTGGGCAAGTCTGTGGAGGTCAAGTAACCTCTACCGGTTCAATGAAGTGTGAAGCGGTGGGTAAGGCAGTCAAGGAGGTCGGTATGAAGGGTAAGCGGGGGCAGGTGGGACGGGAACCCTTCGGTCAGATGAGAAAGAGGCAGACCAATCAGAGGAGAGGGAGGGGGGGTAAAGGAAGCAAAGAAGGAGAGGAGAAGAGAAACTTACGCATGGAGAAGTTGATCTGGGATCAGCTGGAAGCCGATGTAGTTACCTCGTGTGATCTAATTACCGTTGGACTGCGGGTCTAATCCTGCGCAGCCCGAAAGCCGGGCCCGCATACCGGTGGGCGGGGAGCTGATGGAAAGGTAGATGGGTTAAAACAGGACCAGCTCTGAAAGGTGGGGTTTGAGGGGCAGATGTAGGGGGAGGTAAAGGCGGGGGATGGGCAAGGAGGGGTCAACTGTACACTGATGGCAGGAAGAGGGGGGGAGAGCGATAGGGATGCCCTGGGAGGCCGTAGCACATCTGGACCTTCGCAGGGACATTGGGGTCATCAATGGATACAGTGATATGAATTATCGGTGGGCTTACGATGGCCAAGCATATCATGTATCAGTGTATCCCAGCCGGAGATCGGCAAAATTTGCCCCCACCATGCTCCCACCCAGGCCCACGATGGGGGAGATATGCATTGGTAACCACCACAAGGATCCGAGTGGGGGGTGGGGCTAGTGGCCCTACGTTGCCTGGTTGGGGGTCATTGCAGCAGCCGCTACCGGAATCAGCCTGTATCCCTGAGCATCCTGTAGCAGCAGCCATTCTCGGGGAGATGTGGGCGCTGAGAAAATCTTAGGCTGGAGTGTCAGGCTTGGATTGGAGAAGGGTCGGTATAAGGCCAGGTGGAATGTGAGCTAGGGTGGGAGGAGACATTTGTAAAGGAGAATTGGGAGGTGCTTGTGAGTGGAATGGGGCAGAAGGGAGGGAGAAGGAAAAAGGAGTGCAGGGGTGTGCCACCGCTGACAAATGGGCCCACCGTGTGCCAAAGTCTGATGGGGGGCCAGTTCGAGGTGTGGTGGTGGAGGGTATACAGACCTGCACACCCATACACATAGGCACCTTCACATACATACCAGCACATGTGTACAGATATGTCCCATTACATAAACACTTATATTTACAAGAAGACCCTTTTGGGCCCGCAGTCTGGCAGGATGTAGAGACAAGCAGTCCAAAATAGGGTGATCAGCATCTAGACATGTGCAATTACAGAACCAAAAACACATAGAACACATAATACATCATTGCCGTAAACATTATTCAGAAGGCAGTAGCTGCGTTACTAATCATAATGGCAGTAGGACCATTATGGACAGGCCCCCAGATCAATAGTCTAAACAGATAAGATCTTGCAGCATGTCAATCGTAATAACAATAACAATAACATTAACAATATCAGCGAAGAGGTCCAGCGTATGAGCGTCCCAAGCGTACGTGAGCAGTTTCTCAGCAATATCGATGGCCCCTCAGTGTTCGTACAAGTCAATCAGAAAGAGGCGAGGTTTTCAAGGGAGACCATGATTTGTCCCTGCTTGTGTCTTGGATAAGGGCCACCACAGCTTGGAGGGCGTTGTGTCTGCCATCTTGGGATCCTACTGGTTGGTCAAAAGTCCTGCTCTTTTCTGTTTCGCGGGGTTGGTGCGATGAGTGTTGAGGTCAGTCTGTGAGAGAGAGTCAAGCATTGTAAGGGGGATCGCCAGCATGTTTGTGGGCATATGTTCCATGGGTTAGGTGAGGAGGCGGTCTAGGAAGTAACACAGTTCAGACGGATCAAAGCAATCTCTGGACCTGCCATCCTGCATGATCCACATTTGAGTTAGTTCAAAGAGACCAAATTTGATGTTAAGCTTTCCCAGTTGGGGCCGGGGAGTCAGGAATGCCTTCCATTTAGTGCAAAAAATTGGTGGCAACGCGGATTTCATGTACCTTGAAGGTGTACGGGCCATGGGTTCTGGCAGCTGTTATCAACTGGCGCGCTTGCTCATGAAGGAGGAAGTATGCAATGATGGAGTGGGGCTTGCCGGAGTCAGCTTTACGGAGGACCAATCCTATGGGCCCGTTGTAATTCCTGTATCGGGGAAAAGACAACGCTTGTAAATTCAGGGAGAAGGTCCCTGAGTAAGGCTCTGATATCAATGCCCTCCTCGCATTCCAGTGTTCCAAAAAAATGGACATTATCCCTTCGACTCATATCATCTAAGTCTGTGAGTCTATTTTGGAGAAACTGTAGTTCTGGGTCACGTTACAGTAGGGTTACAATCCTGCCTTCGACATCAGTGAGATGATGATCCAGCTCTGTGACCTTGTCCTGGGTGCCCAGATCAATTTGGAGGCCGTGGATAAATCCATAATCTTGGAGTCCATGGCTTCCAGGCGGCAGCCCACTGCAACACTTTCCTGGAGTATGTACTCCATGGCAGTGTCTGAGCGTGTACCTGCTGAGGCGTCTGTAGGTCCAGTGTCTGCGGGAACCGCAGTAGAGGCCATGGGACTAGGTAGTGAAACACCTTCCTAAAATAGTAGCTGGTGGGTGGATTTACCTGTCGCTTTGCTGGCGGGCATCACCGTGTGAGTGTGAGTGGGGGGCCGCCTCTGGCAATGCTAGAGTTGGCGCTGGGGAGGGTGACCCAAGTTCCAAGGGTAGTCATGTCATGGTAGTCCTGTAGGCTCTGAGGACCCTCCGGGCCCCCCTTGTTGGTTTGACTATGGTACCCCATCACCCGGTAGGGAGGGTGGGGCGAGGCGACTCAGCAGAAGACAGAGCCTCTAGGTTGGGGAAGATAGTGTAGTAGCAGTGGCACAAACGTGCCCTGGGCTTGAGGTTGAGGCTTGCGGGCGCGAGTTTGTCTTGCTTTGCAAGTGAGCACTGGACACTTACTCACTGGTTGTACAGCCTCCCAGGGCAGAGGATGACTCAACAGAGGTCCCCCATTCCGGTAGAGCCCTGTGTAGACTCTAGCCACCTGGATATGGTTGTGGTATCCTCTGTGTGTCAAGGAAGGTAAAGGGTGGCAAGCTTCTGGTCATGGCAGAGCTAGGGGTGAGTCAGCTCCATAACTGTCAGTCAGGCAGGATGTTTTATCCTTTGTCTTCGCATGCCCCTTGTTATCCCTGTCCTGTGGTTTACGGGGTCGTGGGGTCACTCCTCCTGGTGGCACATCGGGACTGTAGTGATCCGGGCCGGCCCAGGAAAATGGTTGAGCAGACCCTTGGTGCCCCCTGAGGACTGCAGTCAATGGTATGCTGGCAAAGCAGGTCAGCGTGTAGTGTAGCCTTTTTTAATATAGCTTCATGCACGTTAGTTTAACATACTAGGCCGCTGTGCACTTTGCCCTAGATATATTTTATTCAGCTTTGCACTGTTATTTTACAATAACCAGTTTTACGGTCTTGTTTTAATTTCTTCCATCACACTGTTTAGCTTAGTTCAGCACTGTGTTCTCAAATAATGCATTCTTGATTGCCCTGTGCTTCAGTCAAGGCTACAGTCTGGTACATTGCCGGTAAACGTGGTAGAAGTTTAGTCTTCAGCATTCATAGAAAATACGCATCCTTACGTAGGGACATTTCTTAGAACATCTACGTGTTAGTTATAAAAACACTTCCTAGTCCTAATATAGGTCAAGAGGGAGATTCCAGCCAAGGCCCGACAACTAGATGCTGAATGCCCCGTTGCAGATGCTGATGCAGATTACAGGCCTTTGCTCAGGTATGAGGGTTGATGTCCTCCCGGGGGAACCTGAAAGGCAGGCTTAAAGCTTCACATGCTGTGCTCGAAATATAACTTAGCGAGAAAATAATCTAGTGGCACTATGATAGCCTTATTCTTGTGCTTCACTCTCATCGTTACTATTTTCATTTTACTGTGTTGTATAGTTCTGGATATTGCAGCTCACGCTTTGCTATCTAGAATGCAGTCGTTTTATTAAACCAATCTTTAAAACTTAAACTGCCTTTGTCATTTATATATGAGACTGTACTGTGTATGAGAGAACCGGTTGTGACCTGAGTGACCACGACTTCCCTGAGAAGTACTAAGATGTCATGCGTTCGGCTGGCCAATTGTCTCTACCATTCGGGAGAGATGAGGCACTGCTAGTTAGCCGGTCAAAACCCGAATTTAGAGTGACAAGTGTCATCCACCGTGGATCAGACTTAGTCCCCCACACTGTGAACAATCTTGCCGCTCAAAATCCAGTCGTCTCATTAGGATAATGAGAGCCTACGCGACATGCGGGTATGCACCCCGCCGCAGGTCCACACACTAACCCTCTTCGGAGCGTATGGGTTCAGCGCAGTCTTCTGAGGGGGGGAATTGAGGAGAGGGGAGATGCACCCCAAGGCTCCCTGTGTTCTTCTTGAACTCCAGGACACTCCTGAGTCACCACAGTGGCTGTGTGCGACGGAGCGCTGAGGCCCCATTCGGGGGCACGGGTCCGGAGGTAGGGCCCCAGGCTATAGTGCCCATTGCGATAGTGCTTGTCCACAGAGTGGCCAAAATCACTGTAGCCAAAAATGTAGAAAAGGAGTCAGTAAAACTACAATAATATCTGAGGCCACCCAGGACTCATGAGGCTCATATGGTAGAGCGCCATTAGGCCCACAACACAATAGATCATTCAGAAAAACATTCTGCAAAGAAAGCAATTACATTCTGGGGCCATCCCTCGACGATGGGTTCCACACTCACGCATCTGTGAGGCATGCCAAATTAAAAATAATATAAAAAACAGTTCCTGCAGACTACATTCAGTCTACAAATACATTTGCAAAACATTTTGATACAAAACAGTAAAATCATGGCAAAAATATGTTGTCTCCAAAATTAACCTAACATGAAATGCCTGTAGCAGATCTTATTTAAAATGGCATAAGTAGGACATGAATCAAACATCACACATGCACCCAAACAAACAGGTTTCACAGAATATGGTCAAATACATGTCTAGTAAGGGAAGAATGCATCATGGAGTAAAGAGGAAATGGTTGCCTATCCTGTTACGCACCCCAACAACAAACACATGCAGCATTTAATGACAAAGATTCAATAATAGGTCCAAATGTGTCTAGGCCTCTACACAGCTCCTACACTCATTCACACCTTACACAGTAAGACTGTAAAAAAATGTTTAAATTAAATTCAGTACCCATAGCCCACACATTATGGGCAGGAACCAGGACGCAAACATAACATTTAGACAGAAAATCAATACTACAGCAGTGAGGATGTAAAAAAAATCAGTTTAAAGTGAGAAAAAAATATTTGGTGAACAAGGATTCGAACACCAAGTCACAAGAAAGTCAGGGCCATAGTTACAAGCGGCTTGCACTGGTGGTCCTTCACTTTTATTGATACACCAATGGCACAGGCTGCAGGCCCATATCTAGAAGGCCACGCAAAGCCACTGTGCATGGCTTTTCATGGCCTTGTAGATATGGAGTAAGGCGATGCAGTGCTAGTCACTCTGTTGCCTTACTCTGCATCAAAGAGAAATTCCATTGGTTTTGCGGGGGCTATTCCCAGGCAGCACCCACGGATTTTGACGTATTCCAAGATTTACAAGGATTTGTAAACCTGTGAATATCTCCAAAGCCTACGCCTCCATAGGGGAGGCGTAAGAGAGGCACAATGAGAAGAAATACTTTTATTTCTCCTCGTTTTTTACCTTTTTCTGCATTCTGCAGTACACAGAAAAAGAGGAAATGCCTCTTGTGATTGTTTTTGTGCAGGAAGGTGGCCCTCCCTGCACAAGAACAATCATCTCCGCAACACAGACACCCTTGCACCATGGTACAAGGATGCCTGCGTTGGTGCAGGGCAGCCCATTGTGCACCAGCGCCGGGGAAAAGGACAGGAGTGCGCCATATCTTGTAAATACAGCGCATTCCTGACCTTTTCTTTTGACCCAAGGCGGCGCAGCAAGAAGGCTTGCGACGCTGCGTCAAAAGATTGTAAATTTGCCGCTCAATTTATAACAAAACAAGCAAAATTAAGACGTATAGCCATAGGCCTTCAAAACCACAACAGTTCCCATTGCCACGAGAAATCGACTCAATAAAGCATTTTTTGAGTACAGATAGTTTGTCTTTGACGTTTCCTTTGTCATTGAAAGCAGTCATTAGGTGTGATTCTACACATGTCTGATTGGGTAGCACATAAATTCTAATCATGACATTTGGGGGCATATTTATACTCCGTTTGCGCCGAATTTGCGTCGTTTTTTTCGACGCAAATTCGGCGCCATATTTATACTTTGGCGTTAGACGCGTCTAGCGCCAAAGTATGAGGAATGAGCGTAATTTTTTTGCGTGAACGCCTTCCTTGCGTTAATGAGATGCAAGGTAGGTGTTCCCGTCTAAAAAAATGACTGCGACGCAAATGCGTCGTATTTATACTCCCGGGCAAAAATCACGCCCGGGAGTGGGCGGGGCAAAAAACCCTGCATTTGCGCCTCTTTTTAACGCCTGGGTCAGGGCAGGCGTTAAGGGACCGGTGGGCTCAGAATGAGCCCAGAGGTGCCCTCCCATGCCCCCAGGGACCCCCCCTGCCACCCTTGCCCACCCCAGGAGGACACCCAAGGATGGAGGGACCCATCCCAGGGACATTCAGGTAAGTTCAGGTAAGTATATATATATTTTTTTTTATTTTATTTTTTGGCATAGGGGGGCCTGATTTGTGCCCCCCTACATGCCACAATGCCCAATGACCATGCCCAGGGGACATAAGTCCCCTGGGCATGGCCATTGGGCAAGGGGGCATGACTCCTGTCTTTACTAAGACAGGAGTCATGTAAATGGCATCTGGGCGTCCTTAAAAATGGCGCAAATCGGGTGGAGGCGATTTTTTTGCCTCAACCTGACTTGCCCCATTTTAAGACGCCCTAACGCCATTTTCCCCAACGCCGGCGCTGCCTGGTGTACGTGGTTTTTTTCCACGCACACCAGGCAGCGCCAGTCTGCTAGCGCCGGCTAACGCCATTCAATAAATACGGCACCCGCATGGCGCTTCAGAATGGCGTTAGCCGGCGCTAATCTTTTTGGCGCAAAACTGCGATAGCGCAGTTTTGCGTCAAAAAGTATAAATATGGCCCTTGGTCTCCTTGCATGTGTTCCGATTGAGCTGTTTCCGTATAAAATGGCATTATGGGATTCTAAAATCTGCGCATGGATTAACCAGCTTTGCATGAATTAAGGCTACTTCTGGATCCATTTGCATGATTGGTTTAAAATAAAGTGCATTATCTATGTGCCGTTGGCTTTCTTTTTATGTAAGTCACATGGTTGTAATTTCAAACGCATTGTGTCTATGAATTATGTTATCGCTCAATAATGTGAGCCTTTTAATTAATTCAGATGTATTCACAGAGGAAGAGCACTTTCATGTGCGAGATACTGTGGGATTATTTGATGATATGATGTTATGTGGATTGATCTAAATTCATTTTGGACCATTGCCTGCTTGAATATTTTTTTCCTGTGAAACCCTTGGTCCAATGCCTGTTATTAAGAACTTTCCTATAAATAAATAAGCATATTATAATGAAAGGACTCATCACCTAACTGTGCCAGAAAGCTAGGGAGTGCACTGATGTTGCCTGAGATAAACATCAATAGACATATGTTCCTAAAAGGATGGTTTAACAATCCTAGCGTCACATAATTTCGCATCCTCACAATTTACACCCATGAGACTAACATTGAATGCATGCATGTATAGATTATCTGCAGCATCCTTAAGATAATCAGATGATAGCAAATATTACGCTATTGTTGCATTTGATTAATGCTGTCCCCTCCCTGCCCATTCCCGCACCCTATTCCCATGTCCAACCACGCAGCCTCCATAGAGGTGGAACAACACAGACATAAGTCATCCATCATTGAGCATACTTTTTGCATCCTCAAATCGTGCTTCAGATGTATTGATCATCCTGGAGGTTTTTCAGAGCTCTCCAGAAGTGGTGTGAAGGTCACTGTAGTGTGCTGCGGGTTGCACACCATCACAAAGCAATGGGGCTTATATGTGGAACTTACCCCTTAAGTATGGCCAATCAAGGTTCCCAGTGTGAGGCACATATCAGAGGTCAGGTACGTGACATGCTAGTGAGCTCACATAAATGAGTTGCTAGTTTGGTTGGTGATCACAGTGATTGGAAAAGGTTAAGTCACTAATGACACTGTCCACAAAACCATTCTGTGGCACCATATGTGTTGGACTTTTTTGCTTATGCAGGGTCATCCCCAATCTTTTTGCCTCCTGCCTCCTATTTTTTCTGACGTGTTGCTGTTGGCTTTTGAACTCTGAGCACTTTACCACTGCCAACCAGTGCTAAAATGCATATGCTCTCTGTGTAAAATTGTATGTAATTGTTTATCCATGATTGGCATATTTGATTTATTAGTAAGTCCCTAGTACAGTGCACTAGAGGTGCCCAGGGCCTATAAATCAAATGCTACTAGTGGGCCTGCAGTACTGGTTGTGCCACCCACAAAAGTAGCCCTGTAATCATGTCTCAGACCTGCCATTGCAGTGTCTGTGTGTGCAGTTTTAACTGTAAATTCGACTTGGCACGTGTACCCACTTGCCAGGCCTAAACCTTCCCTTTTCTTACATGTAAGGCACCCCTAAGGTAGGCCCTAGGTAGCCCCAAGGGCAGGGTGCAGTGTATGGTTAAGGTAGGACATATAGGCCCTCATTCTGACCCTGGCGGTCGGTGATAAAGCGGCGGCCAACCCGCCAACAGGCGGTCCAAAATATGCAATTCTGACCCTGGCGGGAACCGCCAACACAGCCCGCCGCATTAACACTCCGCCCGCCACGGCGGAACAAACAAACAGCGCGGCGGTCCCCGCCAACAGCCAGGCGGCAGACAATGTACCGCCCACCCTATCACGACCCACCAATCCGCCACCTTTTCCGGGGCGGGAGCCCCGCCGATAAAAACACGGCGGAAACAGACTACGAACGGGAAAACGCTCACCTCCACATACTCCACGCGAGATTCCGGCAGTATGGAACCCGAGTTACAGGTCATCCCCACACTCCTATACCTGCTCCTGTACCAGGAGCACGCCCGGCGGCGCGGAAGACATCGGTGAGTACTGCACCTACGACACAGGGGAGGGAAAAGATTACCGGCACACACCCACCCACCCACACCCACTACAACACACACATCAATGCATTCCCACAGATCACTGTCACAACCCACAAACCCCCCCCTCCGAAATAATGCAAAGACCAAAAGAAGAGATCTTAAACGGGCAGATATATTGAAAAATGGACAGCAGTAATCCAAATAAATAAATAAACTATGTACAAAATATATACATCTACTATATGTAGTCCAACCACTGTCCGTGGACCACAGGGGTCCTGAGCAAAGGGGCAAGGCCCAGTCCCACGACAAGAACTCCACGGAGAGAACACTGCAGGGGCATCAGAAAGAAAAAAGGACAGGCACCTCAGGGGGAAGGGAAGGGGGGGGTACCTCAGCCACTTGAGTACACGACGCCAGATCCACGAGGGGACTCCATGACCACTGGCCCATCCTGGGGAGAGCAAAGCCACAGTCCATACAGTCCATACAGTGGGTGGCCTGCCCACTGGGCCATCCTGGGGAGTGCAAAGCCACAGTCCATACAGTCCATACAGTGGGTGGCCTGCCCACTGGGCCATCCTGGGGAGAGCAAAGCCACAGTCCATACAGTCCATACAGTGGGTGGCCTGCCCACTGGGCCATCCTGGGGAGAGCAAAGCCACAGTCCATACAGTGGGTGGCCTGCCCACTGGGCCATCCTGGGGAGTGCAAAGCCACAGTCCATACAGTCCATACAGTGGGTGGCCGGCCCACTGGGCCATCCTGGGGAGAGCAAAGCCACAGTCCATACAGTCCATACAGTGGGTGGCCTGCCCACTGGGCCATCCTGGGGAGAGCAAAGCCACAGTCCATACAGTCCATACAGTGGGTGGCCTGCCCACTGGGCCATCCTGGGGAGTGCAAAGCCACAGTCCATACAGTCCATACAGTGGGTGGCCTGCCCACTGGGCCATCCTGGGGAGAGCAAAGCCACAGTCCATACAGTCCATACAGTGGGTGGCCTGCCCACTGGGCCATCCTGGGGAGAGCAAAGCCACAGTCCATACAGTCCATACAGTGGGTGGCCTGCCCACTGGGCCATCCTGGGGAGAGCAAAGCCACAGTCCATACAGTCCATACAGTGGGTGGCCTGCCCACTGGGCCATCCTGGGGAGAGCAAAGCCACAGTCCATACAGTCCATACAGTGGGTGGCCTGCCCACTGGGCCATCCTGGGGAGAGCAAAGCCACAGTCCATACAGTCCATACAGTGCGTGGCCTGCCCACTGGGCCATCCTGGGGAGTGCAAAGCCACAGTCCAAACAGTCCATAACAGACTCCACTGCCACTGGAGGAGGCATGTTGGCCAGAGGACATCCTGCAGCCCTGCCCGAGACAGATCCTGCCCTGCCACGTCTGCCAAAGGGCCAGCGGTTCTTGCCTGGAAGGGCCCAGTTCAGCGGTTCTTGAGACGGCGGTCCCCAGCGGAGCGGTGCTGGAGACGGCGGGGCCCAGTTCAGCGGTTCTTGCCTTGAAGGGCCCAGTTCAGCGGTTCTTGAGACGGCGGTCCCCAGCGGAGCGGTGCTGGAGACGGCGGGGCCCAGTTCAGCGGTTCTTGCCTTGACCCAGTTCAGCGGTTCTTGAGACGGCGGTCCCCAGCGGAGCGGTGCTGGAGACGGCGGGGCCCAGTTCAGCGGTTCTTGCCTTGAAGGGCCCAGTTCAGCGGTTCTTGCCTTGAAGGGCCCAGTTCAGCGGTTCTTGCCTTGAAGGGCCCAGTTAAGCGGTTCTTGCCTGGAAGGGCCCAGTTCAGCGGTTCTTGAGACGGCGGTCCCCAGCGGAGCGGTGCTGGAGACGGCGGGGCCCAGTTCAGCGGTTCTTGCCTTGAAGGGCCCAGTTCAGCGGTTCTTGCCTTGAAGGGCCCAGTTCAGCGGTTCTTGCCTTGAAGGGCCCAGTTCAGCGGTTCTTGCCTTGAAGGGCCCAGTTCAGCGGTTCTTGAGACAGCGGTCCCCAGCGGAGCGGTGCTGGAGACGGCGGCCATTCTATGGCCAACTGCTCATTGCCTGGTGGTGCCCTCCTGGGCAGCGGGGATGGTGCTCCTTCAATGCCCACCTGGGCTGTGGGTGGTGGGGCCCTCCTGGCCAGCTGGGCTGGGTCCTCCCTGGGCAGCGGCTATGGGGGTGGTGGGCTCTCCCTGGGCAGCTGTGACGGTTCCTCCCTGGGCAGCGGCTATGGGGGTTGCTGGCTCCTCCTGGACAGCTGTGACGGGTCCTCCATGGGCAGCAGGCCTGCTGCCTGACTTCTCCGCCTTGCTGCCCTTGCCCTCCTTAGTCGGGAGTCTGTGGCCCTTTCCTCCCTTTGGAGCTGTGGCTGTTGACGGTGGCTGGCTAGTGTCCTGGGGGGATATAGAACCCGGGCTCCTGCGGCGGCCCTTCCGCCTTCTGCTCCTCTTCCCAGGGGGTGGGCTGGCTGTCCCCTTGCTGCTGGGCGAAGATCCAGACCTGCGGGCTGGTGGGCTCCAATACCCCTGCACCCTTGTCAAGGGGGCTGCAGGGCTGGTGGTGGCTGAGGTGCTCTTCTTACCCCGACGAGAAGGAGGGGGGGGCTCAGGGTCAGGAAAGAAGGTAGCAGTAGAGAGATAGATTTTCCTGGGACAATGGATAGTGGTAGGTAAAGTGGGTATGGGAGTGGAGGGAGAGGATGTGGTTGTAGGCGAGACAAGTTTGCTGTCTTTGGGTGCAGGTGCAGGAGCGGGAGGCTGTCATGAGGTGGATGGCTGTTGGGTGGGTAGGTGGCTGCGTTTGTGTGGTGTGGAAGAGGGGGTGACAGACACAGTGGGAGAGGACACAGGGGACGTGTAAATGGCAGTGGGGGTGGTGACTGCACGTGTGCGGACTGTACTGGAGGGTGTGCTGGTGATGGAAACACTGGCTGATGGTGAGGTGAATGAAGGTGTGAGTGTAGACGTCACAGGGAGGGAGGAGGGAGACGAGGAGGTGGGGGTCACAGAGGTGGTAGTGACTGTTGGCATGTCTGCATCAGAATGTTGCTTGTGTGAATGTCTGCGTGATCTGTGGTGCTTATGTTTGGATGAGCTGCTCTTGGGTGTTGAGGTGTGTGCAGGCTGGTCTGATGGTGTGGGTGGGACAGGCAGAGGAACAGGAGACTGGGAGGAGGGAGTTAGTAGAGGGAGGCAGGAGACAGGGACAATGGCTGCCGTCAGTGCTGAGGCCAGAGCCTGGAACGATCGCTGATGGGCAGCCTGACCCGAATGAATGCAAGGTACGCATTCCTGCGATGAACCTCCCTCTCCACCCCCTGGATGGCATTCAAAAGGGTAGTCTCCCCAACAATGAGCGTTCGGAGGAGGTCAATGACCTCCTCACTGAGGGCAGCGGGGGTAACAGGGGCAGGGCCTGAGGTGCCTGGGGCGAAGGAGATGCCCGGCTTCCTGGCAGAGCGGGCACGGGGCGAACGCTGAGGGGCTGCTGGGAGGGCGGAGATGGTGCGCTGGGTGGCGGCTGTACCTGTAATGGCGGGGGGCACGGATGGTGCCACCCCCGCAAGGGAGCTCCCTTCCGAGGACGTGTCCGTGTCGCTGCAGGGTCCAGTCGTCCCCGTTGTGGAGCTCCCCTCGCCCTCCGTCTCACTGGTCCAGTCAGACTCTGTGGCATGGCCCTCCTGGGCCATGTGAGATGCAGCTCCCTCCTGCCCCGATGCCACTTCTCCTCCGCCTGATGATGCTGATGCACACAAGCACAGAAAGACAAACAAAAAGGGGGGGGGAGAGAGAAATAAAGAGATTTTGAGTACATGGATCACCGGTACAGTTAGCGGACATGACAGACACAGATGCCCCCTGCACTAAGTTGCGCACTTGGGGTCCCCTACGCATTCCGTGGAACATGCCCTACACGCCTAGAGTTGACAACTGCACCCATGGATGACACGGCCCAGGGATGGCTGTACTGGCACACTACTGAGGGTGGTGGCTGGGGACACAGGGGCTTACGGGGGTGCCCAGCCTACAGATATCGCCCTGGCCTAGGGAGACCCACAGCCCTCCTCCCCCACCCAGACACCTCCACTGCGCGACAACAGAGTAGATTATGCTTGTACTCACCCCCTTGTGTCTGCTGTGCTGCCCTCACGCGCCCATCCAAATCAGGGTAGGCCACCGCCAGGATCCGGAACATCAGGGGGGTCAGTTGACGGCAGGCACCCCGCCTACGTTGGGAGGCCATCCCCAGCAGAGACTCGGCGGTCTTCTTGGTCCCGCGGCGGATGTCCTCCCACCTCTTGCGGCAGTGGGTGCCCCTTCGATGGTGGACCCCCAGGGTCCGGACTTCCTTGGCGATGGCACGCCAAATCCCGATCTTCTCATGGGCGCGGACCTATGTGACACGTACAGGGAGGGAGAAATACCATGTTCAAGTTTGTCTGCATTTTCGTTGCCAGTGGCCCAACGCCCCCCATCCCCGCCAGGCCCCCCGCCATGCCCCCCGCCAGGCCCAACATGCCCCCCATCCCCGCCAGGCCCCCCGCCAGGCCCCCGCCAGGCCCCCGCCAGGCCCAACATGCCCCCCATCCCCGCCAGGCCCCCCGCCAGGCCCAACATGCCCCCCATCCCCGCCAGGCCCCCCGCCATGCCCCCCGCCAGGCCCAACATGCCCCCCATCCCCGCCAGGCCCCCCGCCAGGCCCCCCGCCAGGCCTAACATGCCCCCCATCCCCGCCAGGCCCCCCGCCAGGCCCCCGCCAGGCCCAACATGCCCCCCATCCCCGCCAGGCCCAACATGCCCCCCATCCCCGCCAGGCCCCCCGCCAGGCCCAACATGCCCCCCATCCCCGCCAGGCCCCCCGCCAGGCCCCCGCCAGGCCCAACATGCCCCCCATCCCCGCCAGTCCCCCCGCCAGGCCCAACATGCCCCCCATCCCCACCAGGCCCCCCCGCCAGGCCCAACATGCCCCCCATCCCCGCCAGGCCCCCCGCCAGGCCCAACATGCCCCCCATCCCCGCCAGGCCCCCCGCCAGGCCCCCCCGCCAGGCCCAACATGCCCCCCATCCCCGCCAGGCCCCCCGCCAGGCCCCCCCGCCAGGCCCAACATGCCCCCCATCCCCTCCAGGCCCCCCGCCAGGCCCAACATGCCCCCCATCCCCGCCAGGCCCCCTCGCCAGGCCCCCCGCCAGCCAGTGGCCCCAAATCCATATTGAATTAAACTCACTTGTTGGTCTGGAGGACCGTAGAGTAGCGCATACTGGGGGAGGACCCCATCCACAAGTTTCTCCAACTCTTCTCCAGTGAAGGCAGGGGCCCTTTCCCCAGGCGCAGCAGCCATTGTCCCTTCCAGACCGAGGTCACAGCAACACTTGCAGTATAGGTCCTCTCCTGTGAAAGTTCAAGTCGCGAGTGAATAAGTAGATAGAAAATGGCGGTCACGCCCGCGGCGGTGCGTACCGCGGCGGTGCGTACCGCCACCGCCGGCGCCCTTCGCCATTGGCTCCTGAAACCCATAGGCTTCAATGTTAACCAATGCGGCTTCGCGCCGCGGTCTTCGACCGCCGACCGCCGCGGTGTGCCACGCCAGCGCATTGACCTCACATCCCATTGTCACACTTCACAGGTCAGGCAGCCGCCATTTCGAGGGTCCACATGGCTCAATTTCAACTGCGTCACACAGGCCTAGGCCTTGCATAACCACTCAGACACGCCATTCACTGCATAGAGAATCGTTTACTGTGCAAGCTGTGAGTACGTACCTGTGGGTTGCTTGACTGTGTGCTCCATGTTGTCCTTCCTAGGCACCGTCCGCTGGGTTTGGCGAGGAGACGGATGAATCCTCCCGTGTACAGGCCGCTGGTGGACCTGTCGACAATGGAAGCACGCCACATTATCCTGACCTACCGGCTTGACCGTGCCACTATACATGAACTGTGTGCCCAGCTGGAGCCCGACCTGATGTCCCCCATCCGCCAACCCACAGGGATTCCCCCTCTGGTGCAGGTCCTGTCAGTACTCCATTTCTTGGCAAGTGGGTCATTTCAGACAACAGTGGGAATTGCTTCTGGGATGTCTCAGCCCATGTTTTCGAAGGTGTTATCCAGAGTGTTGTCGGCCCTGATGAAATACATGAGGAGCTACATCCTTTTCCCTGAGGTGGGCGAATTGGCTGCAGTGAAGGGTGATTTCTATGCCCTTGGACATATTCCCAACGTCATTGGTGCCATTGATGGGACCCATGTGGCTTTGGTTCCCCCAAGAGACAGGGAGCAGGTGTACAGGAACAGAAAAAGTTACCATTCCATGAACATCCAGGTGGTGTGTTTGGCTGACCAGTACATCTCGCATGTAAATGCCAAATTCCCTGGGTCAGTGCATGACGCCTACATCCTAAGGAATAGCAGCATCCCTTACGTGATGGAACAGCTAGAGAGACACCGTGTATGGCTATTGGGGGACTCTGGGTACCCCAACCTGTCGTGGCTACTGACCCCAGTAAGGAATCCCCGGACCAGGGCAGAGGAACGGTACAATGAGGCCCATGGGCGTACTAGGAGGGTGATCGAACGCACCTTCGGCCTCCTAAAGGCCAGGTTTCGGTGCCTGCATATGACAGGTGGATCCCTAATGTACTCACCTAAGAAGGTGTGTCACATCATCGTGGCCTGCTGCATGCTTCACAACCTGGCTTTGCGCCGCCAGGTGCCTTTCCTGCAGGAGGATGGTCCAGATGGTGGTGTTGTGGCAGCTGTGGAACCTGTGGAGAGTGAAGAGGAGGAAGACGACGGGGATGAAACAGACAACAGGGACAGAATCATTGCACAGTACTTCCAATAGGACACAGGTATCAATTCAAACATAATTTTGTAAATGTAAAATACTCTCCTGCATCTCTGCTGCCTGTCTATTTGCCCCAGTGTATGATGACTGAGTTGTGGCTTTTCCCTCCCTATTTCAGATCTGGGGTCCCCACTACGAGTCCTGTGCTTCGTTTCCCCATGGACTACAGCTTTGTGGCAGCTGTTAGTTGACTTCACTATGTACAAGTACATATTTGCACTGTCATGTCAATTACAATATTTTGAATTCACAGCCAGACTCCAGATAGTTTTGTGCAAAATAGGTGTTTATTTCAGTGCTCAAAATGGGATGGGTGGTTTCAAGTGGGTGGGGGCTATGGTGAAGGAATGTCCATGGCAGAGTCCAGAGTAACAGTCACACAGGTGCATTGTCCATAGGCCTGTGGAGAGATGGAGCATGGGCAGTTCAAGGATGGACAGGGTGACAATGTGGGACAGTGGGATGACATCAGGTGGTATCCTTTGCTGGCGGGGGTCTTGACATCCTACTCTGTCTTCTTGCGAGATCTCAGGGCCCTCTTGCGGGGTGGTTCTTCTCCTGCAGGAGGTGGGGGTCTGGTGGGCTGCTGTTGTGCGGGGGCCTCCTGTCCACTAGCGCCGGCGGAGGTGGTTGGCTGTTCTTGGTCCAGGCTAGTGGCAGGGGCCCTTTGTTGTTGTTGAGTGTCCGTCCTGGTGTTGATGAGTTCCTGCAGCAGCCCTACCATGGTAACCAGGGTGGAGGTGAGGGCTCTGATGTCCTCCCTGTACCCCCGATAGTGTTCCTCCTGCAGTACCTGGATCTCCTGGAACCTGGCCAGTACCGTCGCCATCGTCTCCTGGGAGCGGTTGTATGCTCCCATGATGGTGGTGAGGGCCTCGTGGAGAGTGGGTTCCCTGGGCCCGTCCCCCCCCTGTCGCACAGCTGCCCTCCGAGTTGCCCTGTTTCCCTGGGCCTCTGCCCCCTGGCCGGTGTGCCCACTACCACTGCCCCCATGTCCCTGTTGTTGTTGGGGTGGTGGGTTATCCTGGGTGCCCTGTAGTGGTAGACACACCGCAGATTGACGCGCCCTAGAGACAGAGGCATGGGCCCGCTGGGTGGGAGCTGTGCTGGTGTTCCCAGAGGGGTTTGGGTCTGTAGTGGCCTGTGCCTGTGTGAGGGGAACCGACTGTCCAGAGGTCCCCGATGGTCCGGGCTGGTCATCAGTGTCCAGGTCGACAGAGCTGCTGTCATCGCTGACGGCCTCTTGGGTGGGGGGTGTGGAGAATTCTGGGCCCTCCGTGGCGGTGTGTTGGCGGTCGGGTCCTGCAGGGGTATAGAGGTATGGTTATAGTTTCAATGTGTGCCATATGGGTGTATCTGTGGGTTCCCGTGTCCCCAAGTGCTGGCATTCGTGTGTGGGGGCTTTGGTGAGGGTGGCTTGTGGGGGGGATGTGTATATGCATTGGGCATGCTTTGGTGATGGGTGTCCATGCTTAGTGGACGCATGCAGGCCTAGGTTTTGGGATGTGTGGGTTGTGATGGTGAGACATTGGCAGGGAATAGGTGTGCTGGGGGTGGGGGTGAGGATGGTGGTGGGGGTGAGGATGGTGGTGGGGGTGAGGGTGGGGGTGAGGATGGGGGTGAGGGTGGGGTTCGAGGATGGGGGCGAGGGTTGGGGTATGATTTGGCATGCAGGTGGGGGAGAAGCAGTAGTGAAGCTTCAACTTACCAGAATCCATTCCTCCGCCGACTCCTGCGAGGCCGTCAGGATGCAGGATGTTCAAGACTTCCTCCTCCCATGTTGTAAATTGTGGGGGTTGAGGTGGGGGTCCTCCGCCAGTCTTCTGCACGGCGATGTTGTGCCTGGATACCATGGAACGCACCTTCCCCCGTAGGTCGTTCCATCGCTTCCTGATGTCTTCCCGATTTCTGGGGTGCTGTCCCACAGCGTTGATCCTGTCGACAATCCTCTGCCATAGCTCCGTCCTCCGGGCAATGCTGGTGTATTGGATCTGTGTGCCGAAGAGCTGGGGCTCTACCCGAACGATTTCCTCCACCATAACCCTGAGTTCTTCGTCTGAGAAGCGGGGGTGTCTTTGGGGTGCCATGGAGTGGTGTGTATGATGTGTGGGGTGGAGTATGTGTAGTTAAGTGTGTTGAGTGTGGTGGTGTGTGTTGTTTTGTGTGTGGATATTGTGTATGTTGGAAAATGGGTTATTGGTAGGGCAGGTAGGTACCTACACCTAGCAACAAGCCACAAACCTCCACAAAAGTACAGTTAGGTCTCAGTAAATTAATCCCAGCTCTACCCTTGGTAGCTTGGCATCGAGCGTCAAGGCTTAACTTAGGAGACAAAGTGTAAAGCATTCAAATATCACAAAACAGTAATTAAATAAAACACAGGAAACAGTTTAAAAATCCAAAACCAATTTATAAAAATAGCTTATATTTTTATCTTTAAATTGACACAAAAACGATTAAAATCGGTTCAGGGGAACCGGAGATATGAATTTTTAAAGTATTATTATTTTCTAGCGCTTAGAAACAAAAAGCGCCAATCGGGTCATCTGGTTGCACCAGGACCGGGGCAAGGTCAAACTTTCAGGCCGACCGCGATGGAGCCCTGCTCGGCTACAGGTAGCGGGAGGCCTCGGTTAAAAAGTTACCTTCTGACTTAGTCTTTATTTTGAAGTTTTTCTTCACCGGGACGAACCTGCCAGTTGGATCCGACCTCCTGGAGCCCTTGTCCGGATACGCGAAGTCGGTTTCCTCGGTGGTGATTTCTACCTTCGGACTTAGTCGTTTTTTCGAGATGAAAATCCTTCGACCGGGGTAAACCTGGATCTTGATCCGACGTCCGTGGAGCCCTTCTCGGATACGATGGCTGGAAGGTCCCGGTCAACTTTTTACGTTCGGACTTAGTCTCTTTTTCGGATGTTTTTCTTGACCGGGACGAACCACGAAGTCAGGCCGGGTCGCGGTTGAGGCAAGCCGGCTAGAATTTCCGCGTCGAGTCGGTCACTTTATGGAGCTTTTTTCTAAAATTTCTCCAATCTTTTCCAAACTTCTGGGGGTTCACCCAGATGTTCTTTTAAGGTTCTTTTGGGGTCCACAGCTCACCCCAAGGGTCCAGAAGTTCTGTGATGGTCCTTGGGAAGTGCGGACTTCAACTCCCAGAGTGCACCTGGCGCAAACTCCTTTTTGGCCACTGGACAGTGGTCAGCTGGTCGCTTTCTTCAGGAGTTGGTGCAGGGGACTCTGGTTTAGCAATTTTTCACCTGTAGCAAACAGGGAGTCCCTCCTTGAACCAGTTGAAGCCAGGCAAAGTCCTTCTTGTGGTGAAGCCCAAGTGTGCAGCTGGTGCAGTCCTTCTGAGTGCAGGGTCCAGGTGCAGGCCAGGGGTCCAGCAGGGCAGTCCTTCTTCTTCTTTAGTTCCTTTCTTGTTGAATTCTGGAGGGGATCTGAGGCGTGGGTGCAGGTCTGCCAGTTTTATCCTTGCTCCTGGGTGAAAAGCAGGGGGGCCCTGGTCCTCCAATCAGGGACAGGGTCGTCCCCCTGTGATGACCACTTCCTGGGAAGTGTGGCAAAAATCCATCCCAGAAGGCAATAGTCTCTAAAAATCCAAAATGGATGAATCTGATTTTTGGAGGAGAGATCTGGCTGAGCCCACCCACTGGTGTGGCTAAAAATCATAAACACACCCCTCTCCTGCCCTCTCCTAATCTAATCAAGGGGGCACCTAGCTGTCTGGGGTTGCAGGATGTGGGGGTGTTGCTGGGTGCTGCAAATGTCCTTCTCTGCCTTTGAAGACCAGTTTGGCAGCCCTCCCCCTTCCTGCTTCCCCATCTGCTGAGGGGAGATTCTCTCCCCCAAGCACATTCCTTTGTGTGAAGTCAGGCCACTTCACACCTCATTAAAGTAGCCTGGCAGAAGCTGCTGCAGGCTGGCCAATCAGAGCACAGCAGCAAAAACAATGCAGAGCTGAAATTGGCAACTTTTTAGGTAAAGTCTAAACTTTTTACCTGCACTAGTTATATTAAATCCTACAACTGGAAGTTGTGGGATTTATTATAACAATCAATTTGATACCAAATTCTTGGTATGTAACATTTAAGGAGACTTTAAAATTTAAAATAAAGTCTGCCCATTCTAGCCTATGAAGGCCATTTACTTCAATGAGGGAAAAACGAATTTGGCTGTTTTTACCTCACCAGGGCTTATAAATCTATTTTTATAAAATCCCTGCTTATAGTTACATGGCACCCTGCCCTAGGGGCACATAGGGCACACCTTAGGGGTGACTTATATGTAAAAATAAGGTAGTTTAAGACTTTGGAAGTACCTTTAATTCCAAAGTCGAATTTGCATATAACTTTAATTTAAAAGCAGCCAGCAAGGCAGGCTTGCTTTTAAAATGACACTGGGCACCTCAGCAATGCACCTAGGTGTGCACCACCTATGCTGTGGTCCCTAAACCTACATGCCCTACCATATACTAGGGACTTATAGGTAGGTTAACTTAGCCAATTATAATTAGCCTAATTTGCATATCCATTTTACACAGAGCACAGGCCCTGGGACTGGTTAGCAGTACCCAGGGCACCATCAGAGTCAGGAAAACACCAGCATAAAGTGGAAAATGGGGGCAAAAAGTTAGGGGGCCTCTGCAATCAGCCCCAGTTTCTCACAGTGATGGTGTAGTGTGCCTCTGTGTGATGGTGTTCTGTGATCGCTGCTGTGTCTCTCAGTGCTTCTTTTTGGATTTTGGTCGAAGGGGTTTGTGGGTGATGTGGGTGTGTGTTTTATATTGTATTGTGTGTGTGGGAGTGGTGTGTGTATGTGTATCAGGTGTGTGGAATTCAAATCGTCCAATGTGGCTGAGTTTTGTTCGTTTGTGTGTATTCTGACCGCGGCGGTGTGTACCGCCAATGGAAAACCGCGTTTGAAAGACCGCCGCGTGGATTCGTGGGTCGTAATGGCATGGGCGTATTTCTGTTGGCGTGACGGTGGAGGTTTCGTCACCTCCACTTTTCCGCCGACCGCTGGTCTGGCGGTCTGTTGTGGCTGTCGGATTTTCGGAGGTTTGGCTGCTGCGGGTCAGAATGACCGTGGCGGGTTACCGCGGCGGAATTATGGAGGATTTCTGACCGGCGGTAGGCGCCTTTTACCGCCGAGGTCAGAATGACCACCATAGTAATGTGTTTTATATGTCCTAACAGTGAAATATTGCTAAATTCGTTTTTCACTGTTGCAAGGCCTGTCCCTTTCATAGGTTAACATGGGGGCTACCTTTAAATCTGATTTAAGATTAGATTCCCTTTGGGAGCGGATAGACCTGCATAGTTTGGGGTCTCTGAGCTCACAATTTAAAAATACATCTTTTAGTAAAGTTGATTTTGAAATTGTGTGTTTGAAAATGCCACTTTTAGAAAGTGAGCATTTTCTTTCTTCTACCATTTCTGGGACTCTGCCTGTTTGTGGATTCCCTTTCTGGGTCAGTTTGACAGTTGGGCTGGTTGCATCTCACACTAGACAGTGACACAAAAGGAGCTGGGGTCTAGTCTGCATTTCCTGATGAGCCATCTGTGCTAGGAAGGAGGGGAGGAGTGGTCACTTACACCTGAAAGGGCTGTGCCTGTCCTCACACAATGCAGTCTCTGACCTTCTGGTGGGTGTCTGAGGCCTGGCCTGGGCAAGGCAGGATTTCACATTCAAAAGAGACTTTACTTTGAAGTAGGCCTACTTCAAAGGAGAAAGGAGAAATTGGGTATAAGAAGGGCACCCAAAACCACAGACTTTAGAACAATTCTGGAAACAAGAGGAACCTCTGCCTGGAGAAGAGCTGAAGAGCTGAGGAGAAGTGCTGCCCTGCCTGTGACTGTGCTTTGTGGAGCTATCCTGCAGTTGCTGCTTCTGCCAGAGTAAGAGTGCAAAGACTAGACTTTGTGTGCCTTCCATCTTATGAAGAAATCTCCAAGGGCTTGATTTAGAGCTTGCCTCCTGTTGTTTGAAGTCTCAGGGACAGCAAAGACTTCGCTCTGCCAGCACCTGGAGTCTTTGGAGAGACTCTTGCTCTGACAAGTGGTGCCCTATCCAGTTCCTGGGCCCTTGAAAGGAAAGCTGGTGAAAATCCAAGGAAATCGACTTCGGAAGACTTCGGACAGACGCCGCTGCTGAATCCGGTGACGCCGCCTGCAACCGACTCCTTGATCTTCGCTGGAACGCGACAACCTACGCAGGCCCGATGCTGCTGCAGCCCCTCTGAAGTCCACGACTCCCTGGAAGTCGCTGCATCACGCCGTGACCGACACCGCTCAAAGTACGCTGATTCAATGTTTCGCAAAGACGCTGAGATCCCCGACTTCATGCATCGACTTGTTTTCACTCTTCACCAAAGGTACTGTACTTGGAGGTCTACGCGACTCTGTGTCCGGCGCTGCTGGTGTCAGCTTGTTTGGAACGACTCTGTCACGATGCCGTGTTAACACCTCATTGAAGCATTTTGTGTTTCTAAGCGCTCTTTTTGAGTTTAATCTTTAAAAATTCATAACTTGACTTGTGTATGTCGGATTTTTGTCGTTTTGGTCTTGTTTTGTTTAGATAAATATTTCCTATTGTTCTAAACTGGTGTTGTGTAATTTTGTAGTGTTTTCTTTAAGTTACTGTCTGTGTTGGCACAAATACTTTACACCTAGCACTCTGAAGTTAAGCCTACTGCTCTGCCAAGCTACCAAGTGGGTAAGCAGGGGTTAGCTGAGGGTGACTCTCTTTTACCCTGACTAGAGTGAGGGTCCTTGCTTGAACAGGGGGTAGCCTGACTGTCAACCAAAAACCCCATTTCTAACATTGGTGATCAGCGGTTGGGATCTGGACTTGTATTTGTACTTGACATACAGTGATTAAGTGTACACTACTGTTTTGATCTCAGACCACTACGTGACCACATACTACTTGTTTGGTGATATTTCATTTTTCTCTTAAAGACTCCTTTTTGTTCATCTTCCATGATTTTATGATCCCTTGACTGATTCTTTTCACTTCATTGGGAACTTGTTTTCTGCCATTGGAACTTTGCACTTGTTGCCATCATGTCTCAATCTGGAGATGCAACAGCTGGAGCTGTGTTTGAATTAGGGAAACTGAAGAGGTACTCAGTTGGCTCAATTGAAACAGTTCTGTGAAGATCTTGCCTGTCCCGTTAAGAGCTCCGTCAGGAAGGGGGAGCTGCAAGAGGCACTGAGGGCTTGGGTGACAGCCAAGGAAGCTGGGGGGCACACAGAAGATATGGATGGGGAAGTGCAGAGTCTACACAGTGGTGTAGTAGAGGCACCTGTTACACCTGGGTGGAGGGTCTTCAGGAGTGGTAGCAGTAGGTCCTCTAAGGGTCTGGCTCCTAAAGATGTGCAGGACAGACAGGCAGAAATGGCTCGCCGGTTGGAGGCAGAAAAGTTGAGGATGCAAAGGGAGTTCGACAAGTGGAAAAGAGACTTGAAGGAGGGAGTTAACACACGGCAGGAGGTTCAGGGGTATGAGGTAACTCCAGTGATACACAGGGTCCCCGAGGTGGATTGGGGAACTGCCATGGGGAGTCATATTCCTACTGGTGGGAGGGACACTCTACTGACTCTAGGTGAGATTGACAGGGAGAGGTCCTGGTTATGGAGTGTGAAGACATCCCAGAAGAGTGTGGGTTGAGTGTCAGGGACAGTCAGGTACTGTCTCACCAGTCTCCGGAGGGTGATGTGGGGTGCTTTTTCAAAGCAGAGTCACTGGATGGTTGGGTGAAGGGTACTTTGGTTAATTCAAGCGAGGGGCTGAGTGGTGTGATTGCTGGAAAGCATATGTCTAGTCCCTATTTTCCAGAGCTACGCCAACACCAGGTGGAGTGTGAGTTCTCTGACCACAGGGAGTTTACAATGGAGGCAGACTTCTGGGTGAGTACCAGAGAGTCTGAAGAGGCATTTGGGGGTGCTCCTGAGAGGAGTGGTCTAGGTATTTCTCAGCCAGGTGGGGTAGGGAAGGATTGTAGTGTCCCAAGTAGGTCCCAGTGTAGTGGGATGGGTGAGGGACCCCATGTACAGTCTCAGAGGAGAGGGAATGGGGATGTGTTGAGGCCCAAGGTACCCGAGATCTGGTCCCAGGTCCTGGAGGGTTCCCTGAGGGAACTCCAGGAGGGAAGCCTAGCCTTTACCGTAGGGCTATTTGTTGAGGGAGATCCCACAGTGTCAGGAGAACTTGGAGGGTGGCTGTAGCCAGTTTCCCACCAGTTCCGCTGTCTGGCAGTACCACTCCTAGTGAGGGGGTGCAGAAGTCCAGATAGAGGGTTGAGAGGGGGTTGCGGACCCCAGTGGAGAACCTGGAGGGTCAGGGGTTAGCTCTGAGAGCAGAGCCCCCCAGGAATGACCTTGGTGAGACCATTTCTGGGTTGGGGGAATCCAGACTCTGTCAGATGGGCAGAGGTCAGGAGACCTGCGCCAGCCAGACTCTTGTGTGGCCCTTGGGGATGGTGTGCCCCCCTGGAAGTCCTGGTGTGCCAGGCAATGGTTCAACCGCAGGGTGGTGACTCTGGGTTGGATGACCAGGTTCAGAGGGTAAACTCTGACCTGGTGGGGGGTAGGTATGCCCCCCAGAAAAGTCCTGGATTGCCAGGCGGTGGTCCAGTCTGTGGGTACAGACCCAGGACTGGAGGATCAGGTCCAGGGTGTCCCCCCTGACCTGGAGGATGGGACTACTGCTAACAGTGCCCCTACCATGTTGTCTTCTGGGGAGGCCACTCCTTGTTGGGGGGTGCAGGACCCTAGAAGGGAGGGCAGGGGGAGGGAAGCCTCACCACTGGCCCGGGTCCAACCTGAAGGTACAGACCCCAGGTTGGAGGACCAGTTGCAGGTTTACATCCCTGTACTGGTGGAAGAATTGTGCAGGACTGCTTCTACAAGCACCCTGACAATTTTGGACTCTGGGGGTGCCGCTCCTGCAGGGAGGGTACAAAGCCCCAGAGGGGAGGACCAGGGTCAGGTTGTCATCCCTGACCTGGTGGAAGAGAGAGTGGTCAAAGGGTGCCAGGCACCTGGGGCTACCACCCCCCACTCTCCGCAGTCACAGTGGTTGGAGAGGCCTGAGGATGGGCTCTAATCCCTGACAGTTGTCCGGGGCCACTGTGGCTTGCTGTCCTGGTGGACAGAGTTGCCCCTGGGGAGGGGATGAGAGTCAAACCCCAGGGGTGGAGTGGGCAACACCACTTTGTTGGCCCTGGTGGTGCTATCTGCCCATTGGGATACATCTGTGAGCAAAGTAAAGTTAGGTGCTGCACAGATGGTATTTGCAGATGTGGAGAAGGGTTCCCCGTGGGTTAGCTTAGTGGGCCCTGAGAGTATGGACACAAAGATCCGACTGGAGTCAGGAAGGGGTAGAACTGGAACATGCCCCTGCTGTTGTGGGCCTGGGTCCTTGTTCTACCGCCCCAATCAGGGAAGTACATCAAGGTATTAATTATTCTCCCCTGGCTTTAGGCTGGTAGGGGGTTGTGTTGGACTTTTTTGCTTATGCAGGGTCATCCCCAATCTTTTTGCCTCCTTCCTCCTATTTTTTCTGACCTGTTGCTGTTGGCTTTTGAACTCTGAGCACTTTACCACTACTAACCAGTGCTAAAGTGCATATGCTCTCTGTCTAAAATTGTATGTAATTTGTTTATCTATGATTGGCATATTTGATTTATTAGTAAGTCCCTAGTACAGTGCACTAGAGGTGCCCAGGGCTTATAAATCAAATGCTACTAGTCGGCCTGCAGCTCTGGTTGTGCCACCCACATAAGTAGCTCTGTAATCATGTCTCAGACCTGCCATTGCAGTGTTCGTGTGTGCAGTTTTAACTGTAAATTCGACTTGGCAAGTGTACCCACTTACCAGGCCTAAACCTTTCCTTTTCTTACATGTAAGGCACCCCTAAGGTAGGCCCTTGGTAGCCCCAAGGGCAGGGTGCAGTGTATGGTTAAGGTAGGACATGTGGGGGTCATTACAACATTGGCGGTAAAAGCCGCTTACTGCCGTGCAAAAGACCGCCAACACACCGCTGCGGCAGCGGAATTCCCCCACGGTCATTATGACCCACTGCTCGGAATCCGCCAAAATTCAGACACCCACAGAAGTCCGCCAAACCAAAGGTCAGTGATAAACTGGCGAAAACAAAACCTCCACCGTCACGCCAACAGAAATACACCCACACTATCACGACACACGAATCCACTCGGCGGTCTTTCAACCGTGGTATTCCATTGGCGGCACACACCGCTGCGCTCAAAATACACACACATTTACAAAACACATCAACATTGGACAATTCCAAATACACAAACCTGATACACATACACACACCACTCCCACACACCCATTACAATATAAAACACACACCCACATCACCCACAAACCCCTATGACAAAATTACAGAGAGAAGGCCAGAGAGAGACACTACAAACAACTACCAAGCATCCACAGGCACACAATACCATCACACACATAACTTCCACGCACCTCACACACCACACCACTAAATATCACCCCACTTATCACTACACACACCACTCTACACATCGCCCACACCACCCCATGGCATGGCAAAAACACCCCAGGTTCTCTGAGGAGGAGCTCAGGGTCATGGTGAAGGAAATCGTCCGGGTAGAGCCACAGCTATTCGGATCACAGGTGCAGCACACCTCCATAGCTAGTAAGATGGAGCTATGGCGAAGAATAGTGGACAGGGTCAATGCAGTGGGACAGCACCCAAGAAATAGGGATGACATTAGGAAGAGGTGGAACGACCTACGGGGGAAGGTGTGTTCCGTGGTCTCAAGACACCACCTTGCGGTTCAGCGGACTGGCGGCGGACCCCCACCTCCTCCCCCAAAACTAACAACATAGGAGGAGCAGGTCTTGGCGATTCTGCATCCTGAGGGCCTCGCAGGAGTAGATGGAGGAATGGACTCTGCTAAGTGAAATCTCAACTATTACATCCCCCACCCTACTTGCATGCTATCACATACCCCCACCCTCACCCTCACCCTCATCACTCCAACTCCTCACAAATGTCCCAACATCACAAACCACACATCCTAACACCAAGCCCTGCATGCAACAACAAAGCATGGACACCCATCACCAAAGCATGGCCACTACACATACCCATACACCCCCCCCTAAACCACCATCACACAAGGACCCACACAAGAATGCAAGCACTGGGGTACACAGTCACCCACCCATTGTACACCATGCCACACACAGAAGTAATAAACATCCTTTTATACCCCTGCAGGACCCCTACCCAACGTCACCGGACAGGAGGGTCCACACATGTCCACACCACCAACAAAAGAGGCCCACAGTGTTGACAGCAGGTCTGTCCAACTGGATCTAGATGACCAGCCCGGCCCATCGGGGACCTCTGGACAATCGGTACCCCTTACACAGTCACAGGCCACCACAGAGCTTCCCCCCTCTGGAAACACCAGCACAGCATCCACCCAGCGGGCCCATACCTCTGTCCCCAGGACACATCAATCAGCAGTGTGTCCACCACTACAGGGAACCCAGGCTAACCCACCACCCCAACAACAACAGGGACCTGGGTGCAGTGGCAGTGGGCACACGGTCCAGGGGACGGAGGCCCAGGAACGCAGCGGAAATGGGAGGGCTGCTGTGTGACAGAGGGAGGACAGGCCCAGGGAACCCACTCTCCACGAGGCCCTCTCCAACATCATGGGAGCCTACCACCATTCCCAGGAGACGATGGCAACGGTACTGGCCAAGTTTCAGGAGACCCAGCGCCTGCAGGAGGAACAGTATTTGGGCTTCAGGGAGGAACTCAGATCCATCAATTCCACCATGGGCACCATTGTAGGGGTGCTGAAGGAAGTCCTCAACACCAGGAGGGACACTGTGGCACAACAAGGGGCCCCTGACACTGGCCTGGACGATGAACTGCTCACCACCTCCGCCGGCGCTAGTGGACAGGAGGCACCGCCACAGGACCACCACACCAGCACCCCACCCCCTGCAGAGGGTGAACCACCCCGCAAACTGTCCCTGAGATCCAGGACAAAGACAGAGAACGATGCCAAGACCCCCGCCAAGACTAGTGAGGCCACCCTGAATTTCATCCTTCTGTCCCACTTTATCACCCTGTCCATCCTCAAACTGCCCCAGCTTCCTATGCCCATTTGGGCATTGCACCTGTGAGACTAATAGACTGGACTCTGCCATGGACATTTCTCCATCATCACCCCTCACCATTTTACAACCCCCTCCACTATTGAGAACTAAATAAACACCCTTGAAGCACAAAACAATCTGGAGTCAGTCCCTGATTTCGAAATAGTGTATTAGCAATTACAGTGTCAAAATGCTCTTTCAAATGTAATGTCAACATACCTATGTCACACAGCTCTAGTCCATGAGGAAACAAAGCAGATGTCACACAGTGGGACCCACATCTGTGAAATCGTAAGGGCAAGTGACAACTCAGTGACCATATACTGGGTGAAAACGAAAGACAGTTGAGAGGTAGTAGTGTTAAAGTACATGTAGTAAGCAGGTTTGTATTCTAACCTGTGTCTCACTGGAAATATTGCAGGATCAACGAGTTCCTGTTGTCGATGTCCTCTTCTGCTTCCACGTCTTCACTGTCCACAGGCTCCACAGCTGCAACAACACCGCCATCTGGACCATCCTCCTGCAGAAAAGGCACCTGTCATCGCAAAGCTAAATTGTGAAGCATACAGCAGCCCACGATGATCTGGCACACCTTCTTTGGTGAGTAGAATAGGGATCCACCTGTCATATGGAGGCACCTGAACCTGGCCTTCAGGAGGCCGAAGGTCCGCTCTATAATCCGCCAAGTTCGCCCATGAGCCTCATTGTAGCATTCCTCTGCCCTTGTCCTGGGATTCCTCACTGGGGTCAGTAGCCATGACAGGTTGGGGTAACCAGAATCACCTGCAAATGGCGAGGGACAACTGTTGGACACACACTAACCTGTAGGGATATCCCCAGACCCAGACAACCATTCCCACTGACTTGCTTCCAGGTGCCCACCTAATAGCCACACACGGTGCCTCTGGAGTTGCCCCATCACATAAGGGATGCTGCTATTCCCCAGGATGTAAGCGTCATGCACTGAGCCAGGGAATTTGGCATTAACATGGGAGATGTACCGGTCGGCCAAACACACCATCTGCACATTCATGGAATGATAACTCTTCCGGTTTCTGTACACCTGTTCACTCCAGCGGGGGGGTACCAAACCCACATGTGTCCCATCAATGACACCTATGATGTTGGGGATATGTCCCAGGGCACAGAAGTCACCTTTCACTGTAGGCAAATCCTCCACCTGAGGGAAAACGATGTAGCTCAGCATGTGTTTCAGCAGGGCAGACAACACTCTGGACAACACTTTGGAAAACATAGGCTGGGACATCCCTGATGCTATGGCCACTGTGGTTTGAAATAACCCACTTGCAAGGAAATGGAGTACTGACAGCACCTGCACTTGAGGGGGAAATCCTGTGGGATGGCGGATAGCTGACATCAGGTCTGGCTCCAGCTGGGCACACAGTTCCAGGATTGTGGCACGATCAAGCCTGTAGGTGATGATCACATGTCTTTCCTCCATTGTCGACAGGTCCACCAGCGGTCTGTACACCGGAGGATGCCGCCATCTCCTCACATGTCCCAGTGGACGGTGCCTATGAAGGACAACAGCGAGCACAGAGTCAACCAACTCTGAGGTATGTACCCACAGCTTACACAGAACATGAATCATAATCCGAAATTTGGCCTGTATGAGTGTTGAGGCAAGGCCTAGGTATGTGTGACGCAGTTAAAAATTAAGCCATGTGGGCCCCTGAAATGGCGGCTGCCTGACCTGTAATGTGGGACAATGGGATGTGAGGTAACTGCGCTGGCGTTGTACACCGTCGCAGTAGGCGGTCGAAGACCGCGGCGCAATTCTGCATTGGTTAACATTGGACCCTATTGGTCCCAGGAGCCAATGACGATGTACGCCGGTGCTGAGGGTACGCACCGCCGCGGACGTGACCACCATTTTCTATCTGTTCAATCACTCGATACCTGATCTTCGACAGCAGAGGACCTACACTGCAAGTGATGCTGTGACCTCGGTCTGGAAGAGACAATGGCTTGTGCGTCTGGGGAAAGGGCCCCTGCCTTCACATCGGAGGAGTTGGAGAAACTCATGGATGGGGTCCTCCCCCAGTACACGCTACTCTACGGTCCTCCAGAAAACACCTAATTACACTGGGAGCATGCTGTATGGGCTATGCCTGTGTGGAGTGGGGTGGATGAAAGATGGGGGGGGATTGAGGCGTGCATGAAACAACGGTGAGTGCATGTGCCACATGGCAAGAGTAGGGATGGGGGCCAATGACTGTGACGGTGCAGTTGGTAATAACTTTTTTTCCCCCTGTACAATTCATGTAGGTCAGCGCCCACCAGAAAAAGGATATTTGGCGTGCCCTCGCCAAGGACGTCCGGACCCTGGGGGTCTACCTCAGACGGAGAACCCACTGCCATAAGAGATGGGAGGACATTTGCCACTGGAGCAAGAAGACGGCCGAGGCCCAGCTGGGGATGGCCTCCCAACGTGGGAGGGGTGCCCGTCGCACCATGACCCCCCTGGTGTTCAGGATCCTGGCGGTGGCGTACCCAGAGTTGGATGGGCGCTTGAGGGCATCACAGCAGACACAAGGGGGTGAGTACACTCTCATTCTGCTTATTTTGCGCGCAGTGGAGGTGTCTGGGTGGGGGAGGTGGGCTGTGGGTTTCCCTAGGCCAGGGCGAGTGTGCTAGTTAGGTCCCTTTGTTCTGGCAGACCCTGTAGCACCCCACCCCACCTGTGTACAGTGCCAAGTACACCTAGTCAGGCTCCTGTGTCATCCATGTGTGCAGATGTCGGCCATAGCCTTGTAGGCCATGTCCCAGAGATTGAAAAGTGGAGCCCAAGTGCGCGGCGTAGTGCAGGGGGCTTCTGTGTCTGTCGTGTCCGCCAGCAGTAGCGGTAATGCATGCACTCAACATGTCTTTCTTCTGTGGTCCCCCCCATTTTTGTGGTCTCCCTGGTCTTGTGTGCATTAGCATCATCAGGCGGAGTAGCAGTGGCACCGGAGCAGGAGGGAGCTGCATCCCACATGGCCCTGGAGGGCGAGACAACGGACTCGGAGTTCACCAGTGGGACGGAGGGCGAGGGGAGCTCCACGGCGGGAACAGGAGCTGAGACCAGTGATACAGACCCGTCCTCTGATGGGAGCTCCCTTGTGTTGGCGGCCACATCTGTTCCACTGCATCTACAGATACAGCTGCCACCCCCCCCTACCAGCACCGCCCTCCCAGCAGCCCCTCAGCCTTTGCCCCGTGCCCGCTCACCCAGGAGGGTGGGCATCACCTTCGCCCCAGGCACCTCAGCCCCTGCCCCAGTCACCCCTGCTGCCCTCAGTGAGGAGGCCATTGACCTCCTCAGGTCCCTCACTGTTGGGCAGTCTACCATTTTGAATGCCATCCAGGGTGTAGAAAGGCAGTTGCAACAAACAAATGCATTCCTGGTTGGGCATTCATTCTGGCCAGGCGGCCCTTCAGCGAGCTTTTCAGACTCTGTCCTCAGCACTGATGGCAGCCATTGTCCCTGTCTCTAGCCTCCCCCCTCCAACTTCCTCCACCCAGACCCAATCCCCTCTACCTTAGCCTATCCCAAGCACACATTCAGACCAGCATGCACACACGTCAACACACAAGGGAAGCTCTGGCAAACATAAGCACCACACATTCCACAGGCACTCACGCAAGCATCACACACATGCAGACACACCAACATCCACTGCCTCCACTGTGTCCCCCTCCGCCAGCACCAGCCCAGCTGCCCAGGAGGCCAGCACCAGCCCTGCTGCCCAGTAGGCCACCGCCTGCACCAGCCCTGCTGCCCAGGAGGCCACCGCCAGCACCAGCCCTGCTGCCCAGGAGGCCACCGCCAGCACCAGCCCAGCTGCCCAGGAGGCCACCGCCAGCACCAGCCCTGCTGCCCAGGAGGCCACCGCCAGCACCAGCCCAGCTGCCCAGGAGGCCACCGCCAGCACCAGCCCAGCTGCCCAGGAGGCCACCGCCAGCACCAGCCCTGCTGCCCAGGAGGCCACCGCCAGCACCAGCCCAGCTGCCCAGGAGGCCACCGCCAGCACCAGCCCAGCTGCCCAGGAGGCCACCGCCAGCACCAGCCCAGCTGCCCAGGAGGCCACCCCAGCACCAGCCCAGCTGCCCAGGCAGGAGGCCACAGCCAGCACCAGCCCAGCTTCCCAGGAGGCCAGCACCAGCCCAGCCGCCCAGGACAGGACCGCCAGCACCAGCCCAGCTGCCCAGGACAGGACCGCCAGCACCAGCCCAGATGGGCCAGACAGGACAGCCAGGACCAGCCCCCCTGGGCCAGACAGGACCGCCAGCACCAGCCCGCTGGGCCAGAAAGGACCGCCACCACCAGCCCCGCTGGGCCAGACAGGACCGCCAGCACCAGCCCCGCTGGGCCAGGCAGGACCGCCAGCAGCTGAGTCACTGCCAAGGACCCCGCCGCCACAAGCACTGCTGAACAGGACACCGCCGCCACAAGCACTGCTGAACAGGACACTGCCACCACAAGCACTGCTGAACAGGACACTGCCCCCACAAGCACCGCTGAACAGGACACCGCCGCCACAAGCACCACTGAACAGGACACCGCCGCCACAATCACCGCTGCCAAGGACACCGCCGCCACAAGCACCGCTGAACAGGACACTGCCGCCACAAGCACCGCTGAACAGGACACTGCTGCCACAAGCACCTCTGAACAGGACACTGCCGCTACAAGCACCGCTGAACAGGACACCGCTGCCACAAGCACCGCTGCCAAGGACACCGCCGCCACAAGCACCACTGAATAGGACACTGCCGCCACAAGCACCGCTGCCAAGGACACCGCCACCACAAGCACCGCTGAACAGGACACTGCCGCCCCAACCACCGCTGCCAAGGACACCGCCGCCACAAGCACCGCTGCCAAGGACACTGCCGCAACAAGCACCGCTGACCCATGAGCGCCAAGGGCACTGACACTACTGAGTCCGTCACGAGCAGGATGAAGCACTCTGGGCACAAGGCCCTCTCCAGAACCAGTGGAGAGATACATCCACTATCTCTGTCCTTGGCAGGATGAAGCACTCTGGGCACAAGGCCCCCTCCAGAAGCAGTGGAGAGATACATCCACTACCTCTGTTTTTGGCAGGAGGAAGCACTCTGGGCACAAGGCCCCCTCCAGAACCAGTGGAGAGATACATCCACTACCTCTGTCCTTGGCAGGATGAAGCACTCTGGGCACAAGGTGCCCTCCAGAACCAGTGGAGAAAGGCATCCACCTGAGAGACCGTGTCTTTGCACTCCCCAGGATAATGCAGTGGGCAACCCACCCACTAGTGAGACTTGAGAGACTGTGGCTTTGCACTCCCCAGGAGAAAAGCAGTGGGCAACCCACCCACTGTAGAGACTTGAGAGACTGTGGCTTTGCACTCCCCAGGATAAAGCAGTGGGCAACCCACCCACTGGGGAGACTTGAGAGACTGTGGCTTTGCACTCCCTTGGATAAAGCAGTGGGCAACCCACCCACTGGAGAGACTTGAGAGACTGTGGCTTTGCACTCCCCAGGATAAAGCAGTGGGCAACCCACCCACTGGAGAGACTTGAGAGACTGAGGCTTTGCACTCCCCAGGATTTAACAGTAGGCATGTGGCCCCCTCGTGGATTTGGCATTGTGGACTCAACCGGCTGAGGTGCCCCACCTTTCCCTTCCCCCTGAAGTTTTATTGCTATTAGATGCCCCTGCAGTGTTCTCTCCGTCATGTTCAGGGATTCAGTGTGGGCCTCGCCCATGCCGTGTGGGCCCAGTGTTCCACGGACTTCAATGGAGCACTACCTGGACTACTATTCTTGGTGTATATATTTTTTTATAGTGTATATATATTTTTGCATCCTGGATTTTAATATATTACAATGGTTACACTCATTTGCTTTTGTCTTTGCATTCTTCCGGGGTTTTGGGGGTGTAACTGTAATGTATCATGCTGTATTAGTGTGTGTGTTGTAGTGGGTGAGGGTGGGGGTGGGGGTGTTAAGTGTCTGTGTCCCTGTTTTTTCCCTCCCCCCTCCCCTGTGTCGTAGGTGCAGTACTCACCGTTGTCTTCGCCGCCGGCGTTCGTGCTCCTGGTAGAGGAGCAAGAAGATGAGGGCTGGCAGGATCTGGAGCTCGGGTTCCATGGTGTCCGGATTCCTTGTGGGGTGTGTAGAGGTGAGCGTTTTCCCTTCGAAGTCCTGTTTCTGCCGTGTTTTTGTATGCGGTGAATCCGCCCCGGAAAAGGTGGTGGATTGGTAGGTTGTGATAATGTGGGCAGTACATTGTCCTCCGCCTGTCTGTTGGCGGTGACCGCCAAGCTCTTTGTTTGTACCGCTGTTGCGGTCGGAGTGTTAAAGTGGCTGTCTTTGTTGGCGGTTTCCCCCACGTTTGTAATTGCAATTTTTTTACTGCCGGCCTGTTGGCGGTCTTACCGCCGCTTTAACACCGACCACCAGGGTTGTAATGACCACCATAGTAATGTTTTTTGTATGTCCTGACAGTGAAATATTGCTAAATTCGTTTTTCACTGTTGCAAGGCCTGTCCCTCTCATAGGTTAACATGGGGGCTACCTTTAAATCTGATTTAGGATTAGATTCCCTTTGGGAGCGGATGGACATGTGGAGTTTGGGGTCTCTGAGCTCACAATTTAAAAATACATCTTTTAGTAAAGTTGATTTTGAAATTGTGTGTTTGAAAATGCCACTTTTAGAAAGTGAGCATTTTTTTGCTTATACCATTTCTGGGACTCTGCCTGTTTGTGGATTCCCTGTCTGGGTCAGTTTGACAATTGGGCTGGTTGCATCTCACACTAGACAGTGACACAAAAGGAGCTGGGGTGTAGTCTGCATTTCCTGATGAGCCATCTGTGCTAGGAGGGAGGGAAGGAGTGGTCACTTACACCTGAAAGGTCTGTGCCTGTCTTCACACAATGCAGTCTCTGACCCCCTGGTGAGGGTCTGGGGCCTGGCCTGGGCAAGGCAGGATTTCACATTCAAAAGAGACTTTACTTTGAACTAGGCCTACTTCAAAGGAGAAATTGGTTATAAGAAGGGCACCCAAAACCACAGACTTTAGAACACTTCTGGAAACAAGAGGAACTTCTGCCTGGAGAAGAGCTGAGAAGAAGTGTTGCGCTGCCTGTGACTGTGCTTTGTGGACCTATCCTGTAGTTGCTGCTTCTGCCAAAGTAAGAGAGCAAAGACTGGACTTTGTGTGCCTTCCATCTTGTGAAGAAATCTCCAAGGGCTTGATTAAGGAGCTTGCCTCCTGTTGTTTTAAGTCTCAGGGGCAGCAAAGACTTCTCTCTGCCAGTACCTGGAGTCTCTGGAGAGACTCCTGCTCTGACAAGTGGTGCCCTATCCAGTCCCTGGGCCCTTGAAAGGAAAGTAGGTGGAAATACAAGGAAATCGACTTCGGATGACTTCGGACCGACGCCGCTGCTGAATACTGTGACGCCGCCTGCAACCGACTCCGTGATCTTCGCTGGAACGCGATGACCTTCGCAGGCCCGACGCCGCTGCAGCCCCGCTGAAGTCTGTGACTCCGTGAAAGTCGCTGCACCATGCCGTGACCGACGCCGCTCGAAGTGCGTGGATTAAACGTTTCGCACAGATGCCGCGATTCCTGACTTCGCGCATCGACTTGTTTTCACTCTTCACCAAAGGTGCTGTACTTGGGGTTCTACGCTACTCCGTGTCTGGCGCCGCTGGTGTCGGCTTGTTGGAAACGACTCCGTCACAATGCCATGTTAACATCTCATTGAAGCATTTTGTGTTTCTAAGTGCTATTTTTGAGTTTAATCTTTAAAAATTCATAACTTGACCTGTGTATGTCGGATTTTTGTTGTTTTGGTCTTGTTTTGTTTAGAGAAATATTTCCTAATTTTCTAAACTGGTGTTGTGTCATTTTGTAGTGTTTTCATTAAGTTACTGTGTGTGTTGGTACAAATACTTTACACCTAGCACTCTGAAGTTAAGCCTACTGCTCTGCGAAGCTACCAAGGGGGTAAGCAGGGGTTAGCTGAGGGTGACTCTCTTTTACCCTGACTAGAGTGAGGGTCCTTGCTTGAACAGGGCGTAACCTGACTGTCAACCAAAGACCCCATTTCTAACAATATGGTACATTAGTAATGTAATTTTTAAGCTAGCAAATCTAAATATAATGTGCATCCACAAACACAACTATAATGTATTCACGTATTTATCTACACAATAAGTTATACAAATACAAACATCATTCATCCGCACTAATAAAGTCCATTCACATCATACCCCACATGCATCATAGGGAGAATGAAACATAACACACACAGAGGTGCATCCACAAATCTTATCTTACTTATATTCATATTTCAATTATCCAAAATATCTTGAAAATCCAATTTATTGTCAGGTACAAATAGAGTTCTATTTAGAATCCAAGGGCCTGATTCACAAAGGTAAACTTAGACCAAGGGGCATATTTATACTCCGTTTGCGCCGAATTTGCGTCGTTTTTTTCGACGCAAATTAGACGCAAAACTAACTCCATATTTATACTTTGGCGTTAGACGCGTCTAGCGCCAAAGTTCATGGAGTTAGCGTCATTTTTTTGCGTGAACACCTTCCTTGCGTTAATGATATGCAAGGTAGGCGTTCCCGTCTTAAAAAATGACTGTGATGCATATGCGTCGTATTTATACTCCCGGACAAAAATGACACCCGGGAGTGGGCGGGACTAAAAAACCTGCATTTGCGCCGGATTTTAGCGCCTGGTCAGGGCAGGCGTTAAGGGACCTGTGGGATCAGAATGAGCCCAGAGGTGCCCTCCCAAGCCCCCAGGGACACCCCCTGCCACCCTTGCCCACCCCAGGAGGACACCCAAGGATGGAGGGACCCATCCCAGGGAAGAAAAGGTAAGTTGTGGTAAGTATTTTTTTTTTTTTTTTTTTGTGGCATAGGGGGGCCTGATTTGTGCCCCCCTACATGCCACTATGCCCAATGACCATGCCCAGGGGACAGAAGTCCCCTGGGCATGGCCATTGGGCAAGGGGGCATGACTCCTGTCTTTGCTAAGAGTAAAAAAAAATGGCGCAAATCGGGTTAAGACGATTTTTTTGCCTCAGCCTGTCTTGCCCCATTTTTGGACGCCCAAACGCCATTTTTCCCTACGCCGGCGCTGCCTGGTGTACGTGTTTTTTTTTCACGCGCACCAGGCAACGCCGGTCGGCTAACGCTGGTCGGCTAACGCCGACTAACGCAATTCAATAAATACAGCGCCCGCATGGCGCTTCAGAATGGCGTTAGCCGGCGCTAATTTTTTTGGCGCAAAACAGCGTTAGCGCAGTTTTGCGTCAAAAATTATAAATATGGCCCCAAATGTCTAAGTTTAGACCAGAAGTGCAAGCTTAGACCAAAAGTGTAACTTTACTCTTAGTAAAGTTAGACTTTTGGTCTAACTTTAAACTTTTGGTCTAAACTTAGACCAAAAGTGTAAACTAAGACCAGAAGTCTCACTTTACTAAGAGTAAAGTTAGACTTTTGGTCTAAACTTAGGGGCAGATTTAAGAGCCCCTTGAGCTTGAGCATTCCTTGGGCCACATTAGCGTCATTTTATTTTTACGCTAATGTGGCCCAACGAGGCCAAAATTGCAGCGCTAAATTTACAAAGTGTTGCAATGCATGCATTGCGCCACTTTGCAACCCTTTGCGCTACATTATGCCTGTGCCAGGCATAATGTATGCAATTGGGGTGCCCCCCGTTAGGGGAGCCGCAAAAATGGCAGAAACAAATTTAAGAGATTTCTTTGCGTCATTTCTTTTGGCACTTTTAACGCCTGTCCAGAGCAGGCATTAAAAGGAGGCACACCATTGTGTACAATGTGCCTCAATGGGATTTGCAGGAATAGCGTCAAAATATTTGACGCTAATCCTGCAAAGCTCCAAACTAGTGTCAAAAATGTTGATGCTAGTTCCCTAAATACCACCATGGTGCACCGTTTCTTAGTCACGGCGCACACATGGTGGCGTTAAGGGGGGGCTAAGCGACGAAAGAAAAGTGGAGCTACACTGGGTGCAGCGCCACATTTCTTAAATTAGGCCCTTAGACTTTTGGTCTAAACTTAGACATTTGGGCCCATATTTATACTTTTTGACGCTAAACTGCGCTAACGCAGTTTAGCGTCAAAAAAATTAGCGCCGTCTAACGCCATTCTGAAGCGCCATGCGGGCGCCGTATTTATGGAATGGCGTTAGCCGGCGCAAGCAGACCGGCGCTGCCTGGTGTGCGTGGAAAAAAACCACGTAGACCAGGCAGCGCCGGCGTAGGGGGAAAATGGCGTTAGGGCGTCTTAAAATGGGGCAAGTCAGGTTGAGGCAAAAAAATCACCTCAACCCGATTTGCGCCATTATTTTCGACGCCCAGACGCCATTTAAATGACTCCTGTCTTAGTAAAGACAGGAGTCATGCCCCCTTGCCCAATGGCCATGCCCAGGGGACTTATGTCCCCTGGGCATGGTCATTGGGCATAGTGGCATGTAGGGGGGCACAAATAAGGCCCCCCTATGCCACACAAAAAAAATTACAAAATATAAAAAATTATACTTACCTGAACTTACCTGAATGTCCCTGGGGTGGGTCCCTCCATCCTTGGGTGTCCTCCTGGGGTGGGCAGGGGTGGCAGGGGGGGTCCCTGGGGGCAGGGGAGGGCACCTGTGGGCTCATTTTGAGCCCACAGGCCCCTTAACGCCTACCCTGACCCAGGCGTTAAATAGTGGCGCAAATGCGGGGTTTTTTGACCCGCCACCTCCCAGGCGTGATTTTTGCCCGGGAGTATAAATACGACGCATTTGCGTCGCCGTCATTTTTTTAGACGGGAACGCCTTCCTTGCATCTCATTAACGCAAGGAAGGCGTTCACGCAAAAAAATGACGCTCTTTACTCATACTTTGGCGCTAGACGCGTCTAACGCCAAAGTATAAATATGGCGTTAGTTTTGCGCTGAATTTGCGTCAAAAAAAACGACGCAAATTCGGCGCAAACGGAGTATAAATACGGGCCTTGGCCCCCTGACAGGTTGGAGCTTTTCCTCTCTACATTTTCATACATAAATTAGTTTTCCCCCAACATCGATAGATTAGATACAGGAACAGGATGTTAAATCACTTCTGAACCCTCCGAGAACCACGGAAGAACAGCCTAATACAAAGAATACCATTCTTTCTCAAATGTACAGAAGGGACCTTGAAACAGCTCGGCTGACCTGAAAACCTGAGGAACAGAAACAACAGTAAGTCCTAAGATATACAAAATTGATTATTATAGCTGTGTATTGAAAGTGCCGTAGCACATTTCTAGTGTCAATGCTGTCCTCTTAAATGTGTAGCTGAAAGAATGTCATTAATGTAACGCATTTCTATATGGTTTATGTTTTTTTCTCCAATACAAGTTGTTGATGTTGTTCTATCATGTGTTGACATACAGTTCTTTGTAATGAAAAACCATTGTTTCTTTTAAAGAATTTAGGTCACCATTGTTGTGTGTCCTTATTATTTATAATTAATCACTCCGCTCTTTCTAGCGCTTCTTTTTAAGGTTCCCCTTGGAGCATATCTTAAACCCTACCACACTGGCAGAGGTTGTCACCTCCTGTCACATGGCTCCCTTCTTCATCCCAAGGTGTATGCAGGCAGACCATGAAGTTCCCTGTAGTGATCTAAAATATATGTTACTATAGCCTTATAGCCCGCCATAGCGGGCTTTACCGCCATTAAAGGATTGTTCAAGCATTAAAGGCCTGAGACGAAAGCGAGGGCCTTTAATAAGGGAGTTGGACTTTAATGCCAGTATGGCCCAGCTAGGAAGGGCTATAAGGCTATTAGAACATTCTGCCACTAAAGGGCATACTGCTCTAATAAAAAAACAAAGACCTCACAGAGTCTCCGTGAGGCTTTTGTTCACAGCAGTAGCTCTGAACAAAAGCATTGGACTCTTGGCGCTCTGGGCTTCTACCGATCATTGGAAGCCCAGAGCATTGTTTTCAATCTGGGTCCAAACATTCCAATGTCCTAATATAAGGTTGTTTTCCCCGTCACGAAAGTTCTTCTTTGTCTTGAGTGGGATGTGCTACATCCTGCTGTGTTGGAGCTGTAGGGTGATGTTCAGTAAATCACACAGTCCAAAAGAGGAGGGCAGAACCTAGGGTGTTGACTGTATTTATTGACTTGCAGGGTTGTTTGTTAGGTGTGTGTGTAAGTTTGGTTCCGGTGACTGCTACTTCTCTATTTTCTCCCATCCTGAATTTTCAGTACTGTTGCAGAGAACACTCCACATATGTGTATGCCTAAAATCCAGTTACAAAGTTAATAGTATTACCTTTAAGGTTGTAATATCAGTCATAAGAGTCTCCAATCCCTTATAAAAAGAGGTTGGAGAGTCATAAGCCTTCTACTTGGTTTATATTTCCACTTCAAAATGGTGAATATCATCCAGGTGGAGATTCCCACCTCAAAATAAACATAGATTTCTACATATAGATTTTCACACCTGAATAGGCCCTCTGAGTCTTGCCTCCAATCTGTTTCGCCCCATATGGGTCTGTACCCTGGTCCTGCATTTCAGTTTGCCATGTCTTCCAGCACTCTATATTAAGTAAATTAATAAAACTTAAAAAGAGAAAAGAATAAGTGGTGATCCCGCTCATCAGTTTATCAAAGTTCCACTTTCTAGGACCTGATTTTCCTGAAAATACAAAAGATGATGCACTAGGGTTGCTGACAAGGAATTAATGATGTTTTCTGTCCAGCAGTCAAATAGAAAATGAACAAACTTAACACAAGGACAGGTAGAAGAAATTGCTACCATGTGTACAGTAGTCTCACTTTGTACGTCACTCCAGCTGTAAAAGAAAAGTGTGATTTGGTGTCATAAAGTTCCACAAAAGCTGCTTTTGGGCAAATAATCTTTAAAAGAACATTCAAGAGGGTTTTCATTCCCTATCATCCATCTGCAAAGCAAGTGACATCAGTGCATCTATCATCACCCCCCTGCACAGGAAGTGACATCAGTGGTTTTCCACATAAACTGCCCTTAGAAGAAGAACCCAAGCAAAGGGACTTAATTTCCTAACATCCATCTGCACAGGAAGTGACATCAATGCAATTATATTCATCTATCTGCACAGGAAGTAACATCACTGGTTTCCAGCAAACACTGCATTTAAAGAAGTAGTCAAACAAGAGAATTTCATTGCAAATCATCCATCTGCACACCACACAGCACCCCCTGCACTCCTCCATTTACTCACTGCTACCCTGCCATGCTGCTCCTTGCGCTCAACCCCGAGACCGCCACTCTCTTCTCGGCTGCTACACAGCACCACACAACAAGGAGGGAATATTCAGATTTGTCTCATGCAAATTCGAATGCACTCTCCATGCCCTACACCCACTACACCCGCACCAACAGCACCCTGCACCCCACTCACTCACACTCACAGAAACAAGCCACCCCTTCATGCTCACACAGATCAATCATCAACCAACCAGTGCTCATCAACACGAGCTAGCTCACTGAACACTCCACAAAGATATGAAACCTACTCCATGGCCATATGCTTCCTCTTGGAAACATAGCTAAACCAAACCTCTGCATCAATCACTATGTCAATCCCCCCCAGCTACAAGATCACCAAACAAGACCATCAGAACAAGCCTGGAATTGGAGTTGCCATCAGATTTAATGAAACTATCAGCTACACCTATTCAGACACCCCCACTAGATACATAAAGCACTTCACATTCAAAATACACATCACGGCCAACCTCTCTCTATGTGGACCCTTCACATACCAACCACCAGGACCCTGCATCAATTTTGCCAGCAACGTTGCAGACTTCCTCCCATCTCTCATCATCAAAGCCAGCTCTTTTATCCCCTTCACAGACCTTAACATCCACCTAGAAGACCGCACCACCCAAACTCTGCAGCCCTTATAGAAAACCTTGGCCTCACCTAGCACATATTACATTAATCCACACAGCCAGATACCTTATGGGACCCAATATTCTCCTCAATCAGCAACATTACAGGTGATAAACTAGCAACTATGACTTGGACAAACTACTCGCCAGTTTCAGCACACCCATCCCACACCACCATAGACATGAAGCCCTTCCAGCACACTTGCCCAAACACACCAGCAACTTGCCAAAAGCGATCAAGAACCTCAACAGATGGATTACCTCATGCGCCAACACCATGCCTCCTCTCAAATGCAATACAGTGTTGAGAACCCGACCACAGGCCAGCTGGTACAAAGAGGAACTAAGACTGACATAACGCCACTGTAATCAACCGGAGCAAAAATGGAGAACAAGGCAAGACACCACAGATAAAGACATCTTGAAATCTGCACTAAGGCTCTACCACAAGGAGATATGGAACACCAAGTGCACAGCTCTTGCAGACTGTATATACACTGGCATAAGCAGCATCAAGGAAATCTTTGCCATCATTAAAGATTTGACCTTGCTTCCTGCTGTCTCGACCCACATCACACCCTCACAAGATCTTTGCAACAAGCTCTAGGAATTATTCTGTAACAAAATCACTTCCATATACAGCAACTTCGATCCTCAACCGGACACAGTTACCATCTCAACTCAACTTCCCATCAGAGCGAAAGAACAAACCTTAATGTATTAATGTAGTAGCCCACCATCACTACCAGAAAACCTGCCACTCCCATGAAGACCATTTACCCTGGGGCCCTTTCTGACTTGCCCACACCACACCTTCATCAAAGGATTCATACTGAAGAGTGAAGCACTAATACCCATTCTCAACCCAGCTACATTTCCAGATCCCTGGAAACATGCTGCTGTCACACCCTACTCAACACACCATCCACTGACTCTGCCACACTCTCCTACTACAGACACATCTACCACCCATCAGACCTGCCCAAGTCTGAGACAAACAACTCAACTGGCACCTCATCAACCACCTCAACAACCACCAGCGCCTACGTGCCACACAGTTCAGATTCAGGCCCAAACACATTACAGAAAGAATACTCATCACTGTCACAGATGACATCCACAAGATCCTTGACAGAGGAGGCACAGCAGCTCTCATTCTCTTGGACCACTTTGCAGCAGCTGACACAGTTTTACAGCCATCCTTATCAGGCACTTGCATGACACTGGAATCCAAGGACCTGCACTGTATTTGTTCTTTCTTAATGGATAGAACACAAGTTGTCAGCCTGGCACCTTACTCTTTGGAATACCACAAACTCTTCTGTGGGGGTCCTTCAAGGTTCATTGCTCAGTCTCACCATCTTCAATGCATACATGATCCCTCTGGCCAACATCATCTGCACACATGACATCAACGTCCTCTCCTATGCTGACAAACACGCAGCTCATACTCTCCCTCGGACAAGACCCTCAACACATGAAATAAGTTCATTGCCTGCATAACCAAAGTCAATAACTGGATGAAAGTCAACTGTCTCAAGTTTAACAGTTGACAACAGAGAGGTGGTGATATTTGACAAAAACACCTCCATATTGGACTTCAACTGTTGGTCAGCCAAACTTGGACCAACACCCACAACTCAAACCAGGAACCTTGAATTCAACTTTGAAATCAAATTGGACATGACTGCACAAGTTAATGCCGTCACTGTGTTCCATTTCCACACCCTGGAGATGCTTAGGAAGATATTAAAATGGCTCTCAAGCAACACCAGAAAACTGTCACTCACATCTTAGTCATCAGAAAGTTGGAGTACAGGATCACCCTCTACGCTGGAAACACCAAACAACTTGCCAGGAGACAACAACCATTGGGAATTCAGCAGCCAGACTCATCCTCAACCTCCCATGTAGAACGTACATCATGCCACACATCAAGAAGCTCCACTGGCTTCTAATACACCCCCTCAATGCTAACTCCTCACACACACATTCAAGGCACTACACAACATAGGTCACCCCTACCTATATAATCGCATCTACTTCCACCAAACACTCAGACAGGTCCTCTCCACAGGACTTCTACTCACACACTTCCCATGCATACATAGAACCAGATTAAGATGGCTCGGATGCTGACGTTAGTAGCAGCAGCTGTTTAGTGACGGAAAATGACTAGGCTTCAGCTGCCATGGTCCATTGCAACAGAAAAAGTTAAATATCTCAGGAGAAGTGGTTCAAAGAATCATATGGACCTGAATTACCAGTGGTATGAACTTCTCATTTCCAGGGAACTGATAGGATACCAGGGCAGTGACAATGAACTAAGTCAGGTGTCACTCGTGTGGAGCACAAAACACAAGACTTTTGTGGATATCCAAAAGCTTACAAACTCCAGAGCTGGACAGTTCCTAACAAAGGCCCTCATTATGACCCTGGCGGTCGGTGGTAAAGCGGCGGTAAGACCGCAAACAGGCTGGCGGAAAAAAATGCTGCTGTGGTCATCCCCCACTTCACCATTCTGAACGCCATGGCTGGAGATTGCGGTCTCCAGCCCGGCGGTCGTCACTAGACCGCCAACGGTATCAGGACCCTGCATACCGCCATGGATCTCGGGTGATTGGGCACCACCATGAGATCCATGGCGGTAGGCACTATCAGTGCCAGGGAATCCCTTCCCTGGCACTGATAGGGGTCTCCCCCACCCCAGCTACCCCCCACAAATCCTCCCCCCACACCCCAACCCCCCTGCCAGCACCCAATGGTGGCACAACCCCCCTCCCCACCCTGACCCCGAACATACACATATACACACCCCTACACGCACACACCCCGAACATGCACATATACACACCCCTACACGCACACACCACCAACATGCACATATACACACCCCTACACGCACACACCCCCAACACGTACATATACACACCCCTACACACACACATACACCCCGACAACACATATCCGCACACATACACACAGACATGCACACCGTCCGACCCGCACACATTTCCCATACACACAACACCCCCCCACACGCATACACTCACTCACTTACCCCCTCTACACTCCCACATGCACACCCCCATGCACGCACACAACACACAACACCCCCCCACCCCCTTCACTAACGGACGATCAACTTACCTTGTCCATTGATCCTCCGGGAGGGGACGGGGTCCATGGGGGCAGCTCCGCCACCAGAACACCGTCACCAGAACACCGCCACACCGAATCATGGGACGTGATTCAGTGGGTGGTGTTCTGTTGACTTGGCGGTGGAGGTTGAGCAACCTCCACTTTCCCGCCTTCCGCCAGTATGGCTGCTGGTGGCTTTCCGTACGTAAAAGGATGGCGGGCTGCCAGCGGTCATAATAAACTGGCCAAGTAGGGACCACAATTCTAGTCAGGGTAAGTCACAACACATACTAAATTATACTGTGCTCCCCCTAGGGTAGTCTGTCACAGAGCAGGAAAGTCTAACTTAGAAAGCAATGTGAAAATAATTTGAGCAATAACTCATACAGTGCACAGTGAAACACCACAAAAACTACTAAAATACCAGATTAGAAAAATAAAGGTTATTTATCTGAGTGAACAAAACCATAACCGCACAAATACAATAAGCATACTTCAAGATATTCACTGGTATAACTATACATACAGTGCTTCAGAAATGGGTGCACTCCTTTTAGGCGTGATACGGTAATGTCTGAATACGGGCCTAGAGGCTGTGTATGGGCACCGGAGAGAGGGTCGGTGATGGAGCACGAGGCCCCAGGTAGTTAAGTACCTATGAGTATAGTGTGGCTGTACTTGGCACTCAGATCCTGGAACAACAGTGAACAAAACCACTCCTCTTGAGATGCTTGCTACAGTCCACAAGGTGTGTTTCCAACTACAAAGTGGTTCAGAGGGTGCAGGCTGCAATGCGCTTGTGAGGTGGTACTCGGGGTCAGTAGACATAACTCTTGGAAGAACAGCGCAAAGGCTATGAAGAGGCACTGCGCTCACTAGAGGGGATCCAGGAGAGTAGGCACAACTTCAATAGAGCGACAAAGGGGCGTCAGAGAAGCACCGCGATAGCTAGCGATAATTTGTGACCACAGGTACAATGTCAGAAGAGCTGCACGGGGCTGATAAGAAGCTCCGCTGTCTCTAGTGATGATCCATGACAACAGGTACAACTAAAAAGAGTGGTGCAGGAGCAGCTTGGAAGCACTGCGCTCACTAGCGTTAATATATGACAAACATCCACCGGGTCAGAGCAGCGCTGAGACTGTAATGAAGCACCGTTCACATGGTCTTTGATGTCCCTGACACCTCAGAAAAAAACATGGGGCAAGCCAGTCAGCCATTGGAGATCACTCTTGCTTGATTTGAGACTGGGACAGAGTTACTTAGAATCAGGAAGAGGGAATGGATGCACTCATGACAGGACTATCTAAGTAGCTAGAAGGACAGAGTTATCGACTTCAAAGAGAAACCATGATCATGGTGAAGACTCTGAGGCCTAGTACTCACTCAGCTCTGTGGGCTGGTGAGAGGTGTGTTGATTTGGGAAATGCTGCTGAGTGTGTGTTGCTGCATTGTTGGCTCAAATGTAAAACTCCTCTTATGTTCTTGCTCTGTGTCTGAGACTTCTTGGTACACTCCTGACTCCTCATGAAGCTTACCTTGCTTTCTTTTGTCCTTCTCCTTTACTCTGTAACACAGTTACTGGTTTTCAATATGCAGGCCTTCTACTAGTCCTCTCCTGCACAAACAAAACTTGGTGAAAGCTCAACACTCTAGCTTACCTGCTGGATGAGTTCAGTTAGGGACATCCAAGAGTGATGGACACTCCAAGAAGAATGGAGATGCACCACTCAATATGGCAATACAGTACCATTTTCCTTTTAACAATCATAATTTTAAGAAATATGAGGGTTAACTCCAATCCTCCATATTTTATATTTTTCATAAAGAAGACATAACATTTCTAAATATACTATCTTGGGTCAATCTGGGGCAAAAGGGCTGTTTGCAATGCATTTAACTGAATTGTGTCATACTTATCCTTTCGCTGTTCCCTTCTACAACAGATTGATGATGGTGTGCTGCTCAGAGCCCCAATGAATATTGTTGGGGTTTCTTTTGAATAGTGTTTGTCTTTGTCACACCTTTCCCCAAATCCCTTTCCCATCCTTTTATCGAGCCCCTAACCCTCTTCCCTGGGGCTGTGTGATTTATTGAGTTGTGACTTAATTTTACACCATAAATGGTTTACACACTTGCTATGGCGATGTGGTGGAACCAACACCAACTCACTGCATGACCTTTTATTAACTGAACAATATTCAACACTGGTTCATCAACCTCATCATTAAGGCCTTGTGTTGTGTGTTGTGTAAACGCTTAATCTTGCCAACCACTCCTGACTCTGAGCCCATTTCTCTTGACTCAAGGATTTAATTTCCTAAATTTACTTTTAAAATACTAGCTCCCCATTGCTCATAAGAAGTTAATATTGCTATTTTTTATTATCATATCAGGTCTCATTTGTCGTTTGTCAAATATTGTCATTGTGGTTGTCTGGTCTCAGTCTTCTTACAGTTATGATATAATACATGACCCACTAACTCTCTGTTTTCTTTTAATCAAGTTGACAGTGATGGACAGCCATTTTATTAATCCTGCAGTTAGAGTTCACGTAGGTGGTCGTGGCACCTTGCATGCTACTACTACTGCTACTATTACTACTACCACCTCCTTAAGTTAGAATGCCACCTTGGGAAAACCCTGAAGTAAGAAGACTGAGGTATCAGCCCTTCCTTCATCTATTCAGGTAAGAGACGAACAATGGATTTAAGTTAACTTGTTCAGTTAGTAATTCACTTCTAGATGTTGTTTATCTGTATCTAGGTTTCTGTGGGCAAAATAGGCAATGCAATCATCCCCTAGTGGTCAATATAGTTACAGAGGGAAGTAGAGCAAGGGTATTAGTAAATGACATACCCTTTTCTTAGCAGATGCAAAAAACAGGCTACAATAAATGACGGCAGTGCAAACTAAAACATCAAAATAAACGTTTGAGACATACACAAAGTAAAATAAATGTTCCACTTTTATTTTTACCAAATAAGAAAACCTACTTTTTCCACCCACAACAGGCCCATCCTCTCCCCAAACAATTAGCCCTGTCCCCAAAAGGTTAGACAAAAGTCCAAAGTGAAACCCGTTTCCAACTGCCTCCCCACCCTCTCCACCCACAACAAGTCCCTCCCACCAAACCCAAAAATTAAAGCAAGGGCTCAGAAGGATACACTATTTATTTGGGTCTGGAGCTGATCCAGGCTTTGCTCGATCCTGGGAGCAGGCTCTAAATACCGTCCATCTGATGCAGGATATGGTGGAGCAATGACCTGTCAGAGCGGGAGGGGACAGCAGCTGGTGCAATCAGTGCCCCTGACAGCTGGTGGCGGTGCCAATGTGATGGCCAGGAGGCTAGAGTCTGCAGGCTGGGGCTGGTGTGCTGTAGAGGAACTGGGTCCTGGGTCAGAGGCAGCGATTTCAGCCTCTTCATCCTCCCGGATCACCAGCTGCCGGTATTTGGCCCGTATTCGGCCTGGATGTTCTCCAGCCTCTGTCATTGCAGACGGGCCGCTATTTCCTGCCTGGTGGGTGGTGCTGGTTGACCAGCAGGAGTAGCTATATTGAGAAAACAAAAATAAAAAAGACAAATTGTAAACAATGTCACAAGCAAACACTTCTTTAAAAGTAAGTAGGAGGTGGCACAGTATCAGGTAAGTGCAGATCCCCTCGGAAGAGTGGAACTTGATGAGTGTGTGATTAGCAAAATCACATGGCCAAATCTTACCCACACATTCCACACATAAAAGCACTGACTGTCTAGTAGAAAAGAATTAAGGCAGACTAACAGCAGATAAAAAAAACTGTGATTTTTTTTCTTCTTTTAAAGGCTTTTTTAGTAACCAAAAAGATACTTTTAGTGCAAAAATTAAAATAAATTACCTCTCATTTATGAGTAACGCATTATGCTCTATGGAATACAAGTTGTTGTGCCAAATTATAGGACGGATGCTAGCCAGCGTTTTGGGTACTTTGCTACTATCAGCAGCTGGGGCAGCTGTATTTGTCAGTTATCTATCTTTAATTCCAATGGCCCTGCTCCTCTCCAAATGTCTTTCACTTAGTTTCTACCCTGACTTCAAAGAGGCAGATGAATAATAAATAAAATACATCACATACACCACGTATAAAATGCAGATATAGTCTCCTGTCTGCCATAAGTAGATGGTGGGGAAAACGATGCACTGCACTACAAGTAAAAGAAAGGGCTATATAGATTGTATTTGGCACGTTCATCACAGAGTATCCATTACGCAAAACTTGAAATCAAATCAGGCACTTACTAGCCCCATTTTAGTCAGTGGCTTCACCCACCACCACAAAACTATTTACAACAAATTCATTTGCTGGGTAGTAAGGAAAGGAAATGTGACTTACTGTACTGTAGGGTAAGGCAGAGGGATTAGGTGGGTAGGTAGAGCTTTTGCTATAGAATAGAGGTGTCTCAATGATCATCGATTCATGATGTGCCTAAACTTTGTCTTATTCAGTCACTTTATAGACAAAAGTTTAAAGGGAAAAATCTGAACAGGCGTAAAATAAATCTGTTATGGGAACCATGAAATATATTTTGGAAACACTTCACATGGCCATAACAATGTTACACATGACAAAAATGGATTTTTCAATTTATCTGGTAGGCTGAGATGGAAGAATAAAGAAGTGAAGTACTAAAATGTGACTGAGTGGGCAAAGGGAGACACACCGTGTGTGTTTGGCTTGCAATGCATTGACAACTTTTTAAATGCAGTATTAAATAAAGCAGACACACATTGCACAGCCAACACTGAAGTTACAAATTGAACCATACTGCACTTTTTGGTCATGGGTAGCAAAATGCTATGAGCAGGGAGAGAGGTGATGAATGATGATGGGTGGGGTACGTATCTACCTCGCTTCACAGATACAGTGAGTCAAGGGATAAGAAGAACACAAATTAAAATACCCCCACTTTGAACCATAACTGTGATAACCATAAAACAAAGTATGTGAAGTAGGTGAGCAGCATGCCACTCTCCAGAAGTGCTCCCTTGTTTAACCATTCAAGCAATTCTTCAATCGTCCTTTCATTTTTCCTAAGTATATTCACCCATAGCCAGCCTGATTTAAGCTTTACTGTCTCTCATCCAGTCTTTCACCAAAATTTATATTCCATAATCCATCCATTCAGTATCCACCTTTTCTTTAAATTGTCCTTTCACCCATCCATCCATTTACCTATTACTCACCCACGCATCCTTTCACCCACCCACGCATCCTTTCTATTCACTCATTTCACCCATCCTTTCTTATAACCTTCCATTTTTTTTCTTGTTTCCCTCAAGCCATCATTTTTAGCGTACAATCTTTGAGCTTTTGCTGAGTTGCAGACAGAAGATGCCATAACTAAACTACTACTGTAGCTGGTAAAGCTGGGGTTCATGATCACAACACGCTTGTAGCTAGTGAGAATAATAGTAATTGTCAATAAGCAAGCAATGTGACTTACCAGCGCCCATCCCTACTGCCGCTTCTCTCCCTGCTCATTCTGCTCATGCAGCGGAACTTGAGCCAGCTGCACTCTCTGTGGCTAGGTAGAAACATTATATATTTTTAGATGCCAGATATGAGTCTCCTTCATTTTTTAATCAACAAATACAACCACAATACATCACTACAGTTCAGTTACCACTGCAGTATCATCTATCAAAAATATCACTTTGGGCATGTTGTTGGTTCACAATGTTAGAGAGGCCAAGTAGTCGAGCCAACCAAAAACATTTCCTAATGGAGGGGCAGAGCTATATAGCCTATGATGATGTTAAGTCTGAATCAGTGAAGCACAATGAAGGGTGGGATAAAAATGGTCAATGGAAAACATATGGTGTTGGTTGGCAAATGCAAAGGGACCTCATACTTTCCAGTCATGCTGCACTGTCATGGAAACTACTGGTATACTGTATAAATGAATTACACAGCACAACACTGTGGGTCGGAGAGTGCTCCATGACCAAGGCCACTCTCTCATTAACTGTTAGAGCATGAGGAAGAAAAATATAGCCTTCTCAACAAACATACATGTTGAATATTATTAATTATACTAGCTTACTTGGACCTGCAATCCTCACAGCAGACAGTAGAGTACCAAAACTCTGTTTTTTAGTCTCACAGTACCACAAGATATATAGGGAGTGAGAAAGATTACCGACAAAGATGAAGAAATCTAGACACTAGTACAGAATGAAAAAAGTCAGCTACCAAAAAAAAAACCATGAAATAGGGTAAAAAACGATAATGCAGGAATAACAGAATTAAAGAGAAAATGGATAGGGGAGTTGGAAAAAGAGACAGTATAAAAAAGAAAAACAAGCCAAAATTAACCCCTTCGCTGCCAGGCCTTTTCCCCCTCCTGTGCCAGGCCTTTTTTTGCCTATTTGGGGCAGTTCGCGCTTAGGCCCTCATAACTTTTTGTCCACATAAGCTAATGAAGCCAAATTTGCGTCCTTTTTTTCCAACATCCTAGGGATTCTAGAGGTACCCAGACTTTGTTGATTCCCCTGAAGGAGGCCAAGAAATTATCCAAAATACAGTAAAAATTTCGGTTTTTCCAAAGAAATTGGAAAAAGTGGCTGCAGAAGAAGGCTTGTGGTTTATCCCCTGAAAATGGCATCAACAAAGGGTTTGCGGTGCTAAACTCAGCAGCTTCCCAGCTTTCAGGAACAGGCAGACTTGAATCAGACAACCCAATTTTTCAACACAATTTTGGCATTTTACTGGGACATACCCCATTTGTGCAATTTTTTGTGCTTTCAACCTCCTTCCAGTCAGTGACAGAAATGGGCATGAAACCAATGCTGGATCCCAGAACCCTAAACATTTCTGAAATGTAGACAAAATTCTGAATTCAGCAAGGGGCCATTTGTGTAGATCCTACCAGTGTTTCTTACAGAAAATAACAACTGAAAAAGAAAAATATTGAAATTGAGGTGAAAATAAATACATTTTTCTCTACGTTTTACTCTGTAACTTTTGCCTGCAATTTCAGATTATCGAAAGCAATATACCGTTACGTCTGCTGGACTCCTCTGGTTGCGGGGATATATAGGGCTTGTAGGTTCATCAAGAACCCGAGGAACCCAGAGCCAATCAATGAGCTGCACCCTGCAGTGCGTTTTCATTCTATACCGGGTATACAGCAATTCATTTGCTGAAATATAAAGAGTTAAAAATAGCTATCAAGAAAACCTTTGTTTTTCCAAAAAGGGCACAAGATAAGGTGTTGAGGAGCAGTGGTTATTTGCACATCTCTGAATTTTGGGGTGACCATACTCGCATGTGAATTACAGAGCATTTCTCAAATAGATGTCTTTTTTACACACTCTCCTATATTTGGAAGGAACAAATGTAGAGAAAGACAAGGGGCAATAACACCTGTTTTGCTAATCTATGTTCCCCCAAGTCTCCCGATAAAAATGATACCTCACTTGTGTGGGTAGGCTTAGCGCCCGCGACAGAAAACGCCCCAAAACGCAACGTGGACACATCCCATTTTTTTTTAAAGAAAACAGAGGTGTTTTTTGCAAAGAGCCTACCTGTAGATTTTGGCCTCTAGCTCAGCCGGCACCTAGGGAAACCTACCAAACCTGTGCATTTTTGAAAACTAGAGACCTAGGGGAATCCAAAATGGGGTGACTTGTGGGGCTCGGACCAGGTTCTGTTACCCAGAATTCTTTGCAAACCTCAAAATTTGGCTAAAAAAACACATGTTCCTCACATTTCTGTGGCAGAAAGTTCTGGAATCTGAGAGGAGCCACAAATTTCCTTCCACCCAGCGTTCCCGCAAGTCTCCCATTAAAAATTATACCTCACTTGTGTGGGTAGGCCTAGCGCCTGCGACAGGAAACGCCCCAAAGCGCAACGTGGACACATCCGAATTTTTGAAAGAAAACAGAGGTGTTTTTTGCAAAGTGCCTACCTGTAGATTTTGGCCTCTAGCTCAGCCGGCACCTAGGGAAACCTACCAAACCTGTGCATTTATGAAAACTAGAGTCCTAGGGGAATCCAAGATGGGGTGACTTGTGGGGCTCGGACCAGGTTCTGTTACCCAGAATCCTTTGCAAACCTCATAATTTGGCTAAAAAAACACATGTTCCTCACATTTCTGTGGCAGAAAGTTCTGGAATCTGAGAGGAGCCACAAATTTCCTTCCACCCAGCGTTCCCCAAAGTCTCCCGATAAAAATGATACCTCACTTGTGTGGGTAGGCCTAGCGCCCGCGACAGGAAACGCCCCAAAGCGCAACGTGGACACATCCAAATTTTTGAAAGAAAACAGAGGTGTTTTTTGCAAAGTGCCTACCTGTAGATTTTGGCATCTAGCTCAGCCGGCACCTAGGGAAACCTACCAAACCTGTGCATTTCTGAAAACTAGAGACCTAGGGTAATCCAAGATGGGGTGACTTGTGGGGCTCGGACCAGGTTCTGTTACCCAGAATCCTTTGCAAACCTCAAAATTTGGCTAAAAAAACACATGTTGCTCACATTTCTGTGGCAGAAAGTTCTGGAATCTCAGAGGAGCCACGAATTTCCTTCCACCCAGCGTTCCCCAAAGTCTCCCGATAAAAATGATACCTCACTTGTGTGGGTAGGCCTAGCGCCCGCGACAGGAAACACCCCAAAGCGCAACGTGGACACATCCAAATTTTTGAAAGAAAACAGAGGTGTTTTTTGCAAAGTGCCTACCTGTAGATTTTGGCCTCTAGCTCAGCCAGCACCTAGGGAAACCTACCAAACCTGTGCATTTCTGAAAACTAGAGACCTAGGGGAATCCAAGATGGGGTGACTTGTGGGGCTCGGACCAGGTTCTGTTACCCAGAATCCTTTGCAAACCTCAAAATTTGGCTAAAAAAACACATGTTCCTCATATTTCTGTGGCAGAAAGTTCTGGAATCTGAGAGGAGCCACAATTTTTTTTCCACCCAGCGTTCCCCCAAGTCTCCCGATAAAAATGATACCTCACTTGTGTGGGTAGGCCTAGCGCCCACAACAGGAAACGCCCCAAAACGCAACGTGGACACATCAAAATCTTTGAAAGAAAACAGAGGTGTTTTTTGCAAAGTGCCTACCTGTAGATTTTGGCCTCTAGCTCAGCCGGCACCTAGGGAAACCTACCAAATCTGTGCATTTCTGAAAACTAGAGACCTAGGGGAATCCAAGATGGGGTGACTTGTGGGGCTCGGACCAGGTTCTTTTACCCAGAATTCTTTGCAAACCTCAAAATTTGGCTAAAAAAACACATGTTGCTCACATTTCTGTGGCAGAAAGTTCTGGAATCTGAGAGGAGCCACAAATTTCCTTCCACCCAGCGTTCCCGCAAGTGTCCCGATAAAAATGATACCTCACTTGTGTGGGTAGGCCTAGCGCCCGCGACAGGAAACGCCCCAAAGTGCAACGTGGACACATCCAAATTTTTGAAAGAAAACAGAGGTGTTTTTTGCAAAGTGCCTACCTGTAGATTTTGGCCTCTAGCTCAGCCGGCACCTAGGGAAACCTACCAAACCTGTGCATTTCTGAAAACTAGAGACCTAGGGGAATCCAAGATGGGGTGACTTGTGGGGCTCGGACCAGTTTCTGTTACCCAGAAACCTTTGCAAACCTCAAAATTTGGCTAAAAAAACACATGTTCCTCACATTTCTGTGGCAGAAAGTTCTGAAATCTGAGAGAAGCCACAAATTTCCTTCCACCCAGCGTTCCCCAAAGTCCCCCGATACAAATGATACCTCACTTGTGTGGGTAGGCCTAGTGCCCGCAACAGGAAACGCCCCAAAGCGCAACGTGGACACATCCAAATTTTTGAAAGAAAACAGAAATGTTTTTTTGCAAAGTGCCTACCTGTAGATTTTGGCCTCTAGCTCAGCCAGCACCTAGGGAAACCTACCAAACCTGTGCATTTCTGAAAACTAGAGACCTAGGGTAATCCAAGATGGGGTGACTTGTGGGGCTCGGACCAGGTTCTGTTACCCAGAATCCTTTGCAAACCTCAAAATTTGGCTTAAAAAACACATGTTCCTCACATTTCTGTGGCAGAAAGTTCTGGAATCTGAGAGGAGCCACAAATTTCCTTCCACCCAGCGTTCCCCCAAGTCTCTCGATAAAAATGATACCTCACTTGTGTGGGTAGGCCTAGCGCCCGCGACAGGAAACGCCCCAAAGCGCAACGTGGACACATCCACATTTTTGAAAGAAAACAGAGGTGTTTTTTGCAAAGTGCCTACCTGTAGATTTTGGCCTCTAGCTCAGCAGGCACCTAGGGAAACCTACCAAACCTGTGCATTTCTGAAAACTAGAGACCTAGGGGAATCCAAGATGGGGTGACTTGTGGGGCTCGGACCAGATTCTGTAACCCAGAATCCTTTGCAAACCTCAACATTTGGCTAAAAAAACACATGTTCCTCACATTTCTGTGGCAGAAAGTTCTGGAATCTGAGAGGAGCCACTAATTTCCTTCCACCCAGCGTTCCCCCAAGTCTCTCGATAAAAATGATACCTCACTTGTGTGGGTAGGCCTAGCGCCCGCGACAGGAAACGCCCCAAAGCGCAACGTGGACACATCCAAATTTTTGAAAGAAAACAGAGGTGTTTTTTGCAAAGTGCCTACCTGTAGATTTTGGCCTCTACCTCAGCCGGCACCTAGGGAAACCTACCAAACCTGTGCATTTCTGAAAACTAGAGACCTAGGGGAATCCAAGATGGGGTGACTTGTGGGGCTCGGACCAGGTTCTTTTACCCAGAATCCTTTGCAAACTTCAAAATGTGGCTAAAAAAACACATGTTCCTCACATTTCTGTGGCAGAAAGTTCTGGAATCTGAGAGGGGCCACAAATTTCCTTCCACCCAGCGTTCCCGCAAGTCTCCCGATAAAAATGATACCTCACTTGTGACGGTAGGCCTAGCGCCTGCGACAGGAAACGCCCCAAAGCGCAAGGTGGACACATCAAAATTTTTGAAAGAAAACAGAGGTGTTTTTTGCAAAGTGCCTACCTGTAGATTTTGGCCTCTAGCTCAGCCGGCACCTAGGGAAACCTACCAAACCTGTGCATTTCTGAAAACTAGAGACCTAGGGGAATCCAAGATGGGGTGACTTGTGGGGCTCGGACCAGGTTCTGTTACCCAGAATCCTTTGCAAACCTCAACATTTGGATAAAAAAACACATGTACCTCACATTTCTGTGGCAGAAAGTTCTGGAATCTGAGAGGAGCCACAAATTTCCTTCCACCCAGCGTTCCCCCAAGTCTCCCGATAAAAATGATACCTCACTTTTGTGGGTAGGACTAGCGCCCACGAAAGGAAATGGCCCAAAACACAATGTGGACACATCACATTTTTTCATAGAAAACAGTGCCTACCTGTGGATTTTGGCCTGTAGCTCAGCCGGCACCTGGGGAAACCTAGCAAGCCAGCGCATTTTTGAAAACTAGAAACCCAGGGGAATCCAAGATGGGGTGACTTGTGGGGCTCTGACCAGGTTATGTTACCCAGAATCCTTTGCAAACATCAAAATTTGGCCAAAAAAAACACTTTTTCCTCTCATTTCGGGGACAGAAGGTTCCGGAATCTGAGAGGAGCCACAAATTTCCTTCCACCCAGCGTTCCCCTAAGTCTCTCGATAAAAATGGTACCTCACTTCTGTGGGTAGGCCTAGCGCCCACAAAAGGAAATGGCCCAAAACACAACGTGGACACAACATATTTTTTCACAGAAAACAGAGGTGTTTTTTGCAAAGTGCCTACCTGTAGATTTTGGCCTCTAGCTCAGCCGGCACCTAGGGAAACATACCAAACCTGTGCACTTCTGAAAACTAGAGACCTAGGGGAATCCAAGATGGGGTGACTTGTGGGGCTCGGACCAGGTTCTGTTACCCAGAATCCTTTGCAAACCTCAAAATTTGGATAAAAAAACACATGTACCTCACATTTCTGTGTCAGAAAGTTCTGCAATCTGAGAGGAGCCACAAATTTCCTTCCACCCAGCGTTCCCCCAAGTCTCCCGATAAAAATGATACCTCACTTGTGTGGGTAGGACTAGCGCCCACGAAAAGAAATGGCCCAAAACACAATGTGGACACATCACATTTTTTCATAGAAAACAGTGCCTACCTGTTGATTTTGGCCTGTAGCTCAGCCGGCACCTGGGGAAACCTAGCAAACCAGCGCATTTTTGAAAACTAGAAACCCAGGGGAATCCAAGATGGGGTGACTTGTGGGGCTCTGACCAGGTTATGTTACCCAGAATCCTTTGCAAACATCAAAATTTGGCCAAAAAAAACACTTTTTCCTCTCATTTCGGGGACAGAAGGTTCCGGAATCTGAGAAGAGCCACAAATTTCCTTCCACCTAGCGTTCCCCTAAGTCTCTCGATAAAAATGGTACCTCACTTCTGTGGGTAGGCCTAGCGCCCACAAAAGGAAATGGCCCAAAACACAACGTGGACACAACATATTTTTTCACAGAAAACAGAGGTGTTTTTTGCAAAGTGCCTACCTGTGGAGTTTGGCCTCTAGCTCAGCCGGCCCCGGGGGGGGCAGAAATGGCCTAAAATAAATTTGCCCCCCAACCTCCCCCCCCCGGAGCGACCCTTGCCTACGGGGTCGCTCCCCCTGCGTGACATTGGCGCCAAAAAACAAATTCCCGGTGCCTAGTGGTTTCTGCCCCCTTGGGGGCAGATTGACCTAAATTCGACCAATCTGCCGCCAAGGGGGGCAGAAATGGTCTAAATACAATTTGCCCCCCCAGGGGAGCGACCCTTGCCTGATGGGTAGCTCCCCATCTCTAAAAAAACAAACAAACAAAAAAAAAATAATAATAATAATTTGCCCTGGCGCCTAGAGGTTTCTGCCCCCAGGGGGGGCAGAAATGGGCTAAAATAAATTTGCCCCCCCAACCCTCCCAACCCTCCGGGAGCGACCCTTGCCTACGGGGTCGCTGCCCCTGCGTGACATTGGCACCAAAAAACAAATCCCCGGTGCCTAGTGGTTTCTGCCCCCTTGGGGGCAGATTTACCTAAAATCGACCAATCGGCCCCCAAGGGGGGCAGAAATGGTCTAAATACAATTTGCCCCCCAGGGGAGCGACCCTTGCCTGATGGGTTGCTCCCCATCTCTAAAAAAACAAACAAACAAAACAAAAACACAAAAAAAAAATTGCCGTGGCGCCTAGAGGTTTGTGCCCCCCCTGGGGGCAGATCGGCCTAATAATAGGCTGATCTGCCCCCAATGGCCTAAAATAACTTTGCCCCCCCAACCCTCCCCCCCCTCCGGGAGCGACCCTTGCCTACGGGGTTGCTCCCCCTGCGTGACATTGGCGCCAAAAAACAAATCCCCGGTGCCTAGTGGTTTCTGCCCCCTTGGGGGCAGATTGACCTAAAATCAACCAATCTGCCCCCAAGGGGGGCAGAAATGGTCTAAATACAATTTGCCCCCCAGGGGAGCGACCCTTGCCTGATGGGTCGCTCCCCATCTCTAAAAAAACAAAAAAAAACACAAAAAAAAATGTTCCCTGGCGCCTAGAGGTTTCTGCCCCCCATGGGGGCAGATCGGCCTAATAATAGGCCGATCTGCCTCCGGGGGGGCAGAAATGGCCTAAAATAAATTTGCCCCCCAACCCTCCCCCCCTCCGGGAGCGACCCTTGCCTACGGGGTCGCTCCCCCTGCGTGACATTGGCGCCAAAAAACAAATCCCCGGTGCCTAGTGGTTTCTGCTCCCTTGGGGGCAGATTGACCTAAAATCGACCAATCTGCCCCCAAGGGGGGCAGAAATGGTCTAAATACCATTTGCCCCCCAGGGGAGCGACCCTTGCCTGATGGGTCGCTCCCCATCTCAAGCAATCCGGCTTTTGAAACCCTGGGAGAGACTTCAAAGGGAAGGAAATACATTTCCTTCCCTTTGAAGCCCCTCCGGGCCTCCCCCAGTGATTGAAAGAGAAATGCTTTGCATTTCTCTTTCAATTGTGCTGGAAGCAGAGCTTCCAGCGCGATGGGGGAGGCCCCTGTGACAAATCAGCGCGCGCTTGCGCGCTGACTTCACGGGGGGGGACGGGGGTGGAAGGGGAAGGCCTTCCCCTTCCATCCCCGCCTTGGGGGGGAGGGGGATGCACGGGGGGCGCGCTAGTGCTCCCCCAAGTTCCCCTGTGCCTTGGACGAGGTGACCTCGTCCAAGGCACAGGGGAACTGTAGCCTTGGACGAGGTCACCTCGTCCAAGGCACAGAACCGGTTAAAAGTAGTATAATAGTGGGCAGAGGTAAAAGTTAGGAAAATATTAATAATAAATAATAGGACTTATTGGGGTGAGCAGACCATCAACATTGGTGTGGTCAGTACTCGAGTGATCCTCCACCGTGAAGTCCATCCCCTGCAGGGAGATGGACCACCTCAAGAGTTTAAGATTTTCACCCCTTATCGCCATGACCCATTTGACGGGACTGTGGTCTGTCTGAACCTGAACTTGAGTCCCAAACAGGTATGGTCTCAGCTTCTTCAGTGCCTAGACCAGAAGGAGTTCTAAGGGGCTGAACTCTACTCTTTTCTGTGGAACCTCCTTGTAGGCAAAGAGAAGGCATGGCCAAAGGAGGTCCCACTTACACCTTATAACCTCAGGTAGGCCTGAAATCATACCCTTCAAAGTCTTCTTGAATTGTTCTACTAGAAAACTAGTTTGGGAGGGTGCAGTCAGAAACTATTCCTTAGGGGAACCCAACATGGGTAAAGATCCCTATCAGAGTTCTGGTCATACAGGTGCAATCACTGTCCTCAGGGGGATTGCTTACGGGTAGCTTGTTGCATCGTCCACCAAGACCAGGATAAGCCTGTTGCCTAGGGCTGTCTTGGGCTCTAAGGGACCAATGACATCAATGCCCACCTGTGCAAAGGGGATGGCAAAGACATGAAGTGAGATCATAGGAGCTTTCAGCTTCTTCCCTGCCACTGGCCTAGCAGGTGAGACAGGACCTGCGGAATGTGTCTGAGGTGGTCCTCATTTGGGCCAATAAAACTAAGAGGCAAGCCTAGCAAAGGTCTTGTATTGCCCTAAATGACCTGTCAGGGGTATGTCATGAGCCAAACCTAGTAGGGAGGCCCGATAACACTGGGGGACCACCAGCACATGGGCTGACCCAGTACCTGCAGTTTTAGGCTTGCTGTAGAGGAGATCATTCACCTAGTAGATTAGGTGATTTCCAGGGGCTTCACCTGCTGCATGGCTGAGGCCTGTCATCTAAAGCCCTCAAGAGAGGGACACTCTCTCTGCGCTGTGCAGAACTCCTCAATGCTGGGTCCTCCCTCAACTTGCCAGCCAGCAAGCTCAGGTAGATCACCTAGTGAGGCAAAGTCTTCCCCGGTTGGCTCAGGGGCGCACTCCTCAGGTACCCCGTCGACCTGCACTGCAGGAACTTGGGGTCCAGTTTCCCATGTCCCTTGCCCCTTGACCATTGTTCCAGGCTCTAGCCACCCTTGAATCCCTTTCCGGGGAGCCATGGATGGTGTGGTCATACAAACCCACTCAGGCAATCCTAACATTTCCAAATCAGACCTGACCTCTACCTTTCTCCAGGTAGTGTGCTCCAGGTCATTGTCTAACAGACAATCTGTATGCATGGCAGGGCTCACATCAACTTTCAGAGTACATGAGACCCGCCCACTCAAAGGGAACCAGAGTCACTGTTAGATGGATCTCACTATTGTTGGTGACTATGACTGGGTGGAATGTATTGGGGATGACCTGCTCTGTTGACACTAGCTGACACTTGACAGTTGTCATGCTGGCTCCCGTGTGGCACAGAGCTTCCACCCATTGTCCCGTTAATGGTGACCAACTGCCTACACTTTGGCAGGCATATGGGCTTTTGGCACCATATATGTATCGCCCGGGGACACTAGGGTTACCTCTGTCTGTTCCCCAAAACTAGCTGGGATTATGTCGTCCCCAAGCACTACACTGGCCAACCCAGGTGTCTGCCCATCAGTGGGGGGGGAGTCACTGTTAGAGTGACCATACTTGGAGCACTCTGTACATTTGGGTACAAACCTTCCTTTCTTATGGTCAAATAACTCTTTCTTTTTAGAATCAGACTGGGACTGGTTGCCACTACTCCCTTGTACATTGTTTTGGGGGCCTTTAGAGACCTCCTTATTTTAAAGTTTTTCTTCCCCCCACCCCCTTTCTTCTGGTGAGAACCCTGATCACCTTTGTGGGTGTCCCCCAGATGCCTTTTTGGACACTCTGGTGCTAGCCCAGAAATCCGCCACCTCAACCAGCTTCCTGGGGTCAGTCAGCTTACTGTGAACTGGATGCTGGCACAACTCTCTAAAACAGATACTGAACATGTGCCTTCTCATGATTAAATTGTACAACTTAACATTATCATTAACTTTGCTGCCCCACACCCAGCCATTCAGTGCCTACCTGGAGTAATCAATGAAATCTATCCAGGATTGTTTGGGGAGCTTCTGAATATCCCTGAATCTTTGGTGATATTTCTTAGGAGTCAGTCCAAATTTGGCAAGTAAGATGGTTTATATGGGGGTGTACTTGGTTTGGTCCTGAATATCTAGTGTTAGAAGCAAATCCTTCCCAAGTGTTGGCGTGTTTCCACAGACCCGCCCCTAGTGCTCTTCAGGGACCCTGTTTACCTTCAGCACAACTTCATTTGCAGAACACCACTTTTCAATGCTAACACCGACCACAACTGGTCACCAAATCTTTAGGGATACAAACCTTCTTGTCTTCGTTAGGTACTGTAGGTATGCTGCCACCATCACTGCTGGAATCAGACTGCCTGACCTCGATGTCCAGCTCCTTTAGAGTCAGTTCATGTGGCAGTTCATGTGGCAGCAGTAGTTTCTTCTCTGCTAAGGCTCTTTCAGTTTTTCTCTCCTCAGCTTCCATTTTCAATTTTGCTAACTGCAGCTGGAATTCTCTCCCCTTTCCTCTAGGGACAGGCCATGATTGGAGATATTGCTCAAGTTCAAAATGGCACCCTGGCTAAGTGGGGACCACAATTCTTTTCAGGGTAAGTCAATCTATCACCAGGGATTTGTAAAGCTTGGCTACTCACCTGTAAAGATCTCAATGTCCTAGGGGAGGTGAGGGGAGTGCTGAGGATCAGTCAAAGAGCCAGGTCTTGAGGTCCTTCCTGAACTGTGACAGGGTGGGTGATTGCCTGAGGTGGATGGGGAGGGTGTTCCAGGTCTTGGCGGAGATGTGGGATCTTCCTCCGGCTGTAATTTTCCAGATGCGAGGAACGTTGGCGAGGGCCTGGTCTGCGAAGCGGAGTTGTCTGGTGGGAGTGTGGAAGGAGAGTCTGTGGCTGAGGTAGGATGGTCCGGCGCCATGTAGGGCCTTGTAGGCATGGGTCAGGAGCTTGAAGGTGATTCTCTTGTCGATAGGCAGCCAGTGGAGGTCTCTTAGAAGGGCGTAGGTGTGGCTGTGTGGTAGGGCGTTCTTGATGAGGCGGGTGGAGGCGTTCTGGATGCATTGTAGTCTTTTCTGGGGCTTGGCAGTGGTTCTGGCGTAGAGTGCATTGCCATAGTCAAGGGGCTGCTGACAAGGGCCTGGGTGACTGTCCTGGCTTCGGCGGGGATCCACTTGTAGATTTTTTGAAGCATGCGCAGAGTGTGGAAGCAACCCGATGAGACTACGCTCACCTGTCGGTCCATTGAGAGAGATCAGTCTAAGATGACGCCGAGGTTGTGGGCGTGGTTGGTCGGGGTGGGGGCGTTTCCGAGGGCGATGGGCCACAAGGACTCGTTCCAGGCAGAGGATGTGGAGCCAAGGATGGGACTTCTGTTTTGTCCGAGTTCAGTTTGAGGCAACTGTCTTTCATCCAGGAGGCGACTGCTTTCATTCCTTCATGGAAATTGTTCTTGTGACAGTAGACACAATTCTTGCAAGAGAGGCACAGAGTCTGCGAAGAGGCACTGTGCTCGCTAGTGGTGATCTGGGACAGTATGTACAACTTCAGGAGAGCAGCAAGGGGGCTGCAAAAAACCACAGCATTCGCTAGTTATATACCATTACCACAGGAACAACTTCAGAAGAGCGGCATGGGGACTGCAGAGAAGCTCCATGCCCACTAGCGATAATCCGTGACAAAGTTCCACCTAGTCTGAGCGGCTCTGGGGCTGTAATGAAGCTCCCTTCAAAAGGTCTTTGATGTCCCTCAGCTCTTGCGGAAAAAACAGGAGGCAAGCCAAATCACTCTGGTGGGAAGGCAAAGTCCTTCCAGCAGTCAGAAAGCAGCAGGGCAACTGTAGGAAGGTAGCCTCTTTCTAGCCTTGTTACCCCCACTTTTGGCCTGTTTGTGAGTATATGTCAGGGTGTTTTCACTGTCTCACTGGGATCCTGCTAGCCAAGGCCCAGTGCTCATAGTGAAAACCCTATGTTGTCATTGTGTTTGTTATGTGTCACTGGGATCCTGCTAGCCAGGACCCCAGTGCTCATAAGTTTGTGGCCTATATGTGTTCCTTGTGTGGTGCCTAACTGTATCACTGAGGCTCTGCTAACCAGAACCTCAGTGTTTAGGCTCTCTCTGCTTTCTAAGTTTGTCACTGCAAGCTAGTGACTAAATTTACCAATTCACATTGGCATACTGGTACACCCATATAATTCCCTTGTATATGGTACTGAGGTACCCAGGGTATTGGGGTTCCAGGAGATCACTATGGGCTGCAGCATTTCTTTTGCCACCCATAGGGAGCTCTGACAATTCTTACACAGGCCTGCCACTGCAGCCTGCGTGAAATAACGTCCACGTTATTTCACAGCCATTTACCACTGCACATAAGTAACTTATAAGTCACCTATATGTCTAACCTTCACCTGGTGAAGGTTGGGTGCAAATTTACTTAGTGTGTGGGCACCCTGGCACTAGCCAAGGTATCCCCAGATCGTTCAGGGCAAATTCCCCGGACTTTGTGAGTGTGGGGACACCATTACACGCGTGCACTATTCATAGGTCACTACCTATGGATAGCCTCCCAATGGTAACTCTGAACACGGCCATGTAACATGTCTAAGATCACAGAATTGTCACCCCAATACCATTCTGGTATTGGGGGGACAATTCCATGATCCCCCGGGCCTCTAGCACAGAACCCGGGTACTGCCAAACTGCTTTTCCGGGGTTTCCGCTGCAGCTGCTGCCAACCCCTCAGACAGGTTTCTGCCCTCCTGGGGTCCAGGCATCCCTGGCCCAGGAAGGCAGAACAAAGGATTTCCTCTGAGAGAGGGTGTTACACCCTCTCCCTTTGGAAATAGGTGTGAAGGTCTAGGGAGGAGTAGCCTCCCCCAGCCTCTGGAAATGCTTTGATGGGCACAGATGGTGCCCATCTCTGCATAAGCCAGTCTACACCATTTCAGTGATCCCCAGCACTGCTCTGGCGTGAAACTGGACAAAGGAAAGGGGAGTGACCACTCCCCTGACCAGTACCTCCCAGGGGAGGTGCCCAGAGCTCCTCCAGTGTGTCCCAGACCTCTGCCATCTTGGAAACAGAGGTGTTGGGGGCACACTGGACTGCTCTGAGTGGCCAGTGCCAGCAGGTGACGTCAGAGGCTCCTTCTGATAGGCTCTTACCTCTCTTGGTAGCCAATTCTCCTTCCTTGGTAGCCAAACCTCCTTTTCTGGCTATTTAGGGCCTCTACTTTCGGGAATTCTTCAGATAACGAATGCAAGAGCTCACCAGAGTTCCTCTGCATCTCCCTCTTCACCTTCTACCAAGGATCGACCGCTGACTGCTCCAGGACGCCTGCAAAACCACAACAAAGTAGCAAGACGACTACCAGCAACATTGTAGCGCCTAATCCTGCCGGCTTTCTCGACCGTTTCCAGGTGGTGCATGCTCTGGGGGTAGCCTGCCTTCACCCTGCACCAGAAGCTCCAAAGAAATCTCCTGTGGGTTGACGGAATCTTCCCCCTGCTAACGCAGGCACCAAAAGACTGCATCACCCGTCCTCTGGGACCCCTCTCATCCTGACGAGCATGGTCCCTCGAACACAGCAACTCTGTCCAAGTGACTCCCACAGTCCAGTGACTCTTCAGTCCAAGTTTGGCGGAGGTAAGTCTTTGCCTCCCTACGCTAGACAGCAAGCTGTGTACTGCGTGATTTGCAGCTGCTCCGGCTCCTGTGCACTCTTCCAGGATTTCCTTTGCGCACAGCCTAGCCTGGTTCCCCAGCACTCCGTCCTGCAGTGCACAACCCTCTGAGTTGGCCTCCCACGTCGTGGGACCCTCTTTTGTAACTTTGCATGGACTCTGGTTCACTCTTCTTCTAAGTGCCTGTTGGGGTACTTCTGTGGGTGCTGCCTGTTTCTGTGAGGGCTCTCCTAATTGCTGAGTCCCCCCTCTGTCTCCTCCTCCAAAAGGCGACATCCTGGTCCTTCCTGGTCCTCAGCAGCACCCAAAAACCTCTACTGCGACCCTTGCGGCTAGCAAGGCTTGTTTGTGGTATTTCTGGTATTTCTGCGTGGGAACACCTCTGCAAGCTTCATCGCAACGTGTGACATCTGTCTTCCAAAGGAAAAGTTCCTAGTCCTCTTCTTTCTTGCAAAACTCCAAACTTCTTCCATCCAGAGGCAGCTTCCTTGCACCTTCATCCGGGGTTTTCTGGGCTCCTGCACCCCCTGGACACTGTCGCGACTATTGGGCTTGGTCCCCTTGCCTTGCACGTCCTCAGGTCTGGAAATCCGTTGTCAGTGCACTGCTGGTGTTTGCTGTTCTTGTAGAATCCCCCTATCACGACTATTGTGCTCTTTTGGGGCAGTAGGTGTACTTTACTCCTACTTTTCAGGTTCTTGGGGTGGGGTATCTTGGACACCCTAACTGTTTTCTTACAGTCCCAGCGACCCTCTACAAGCTCACATAGGTTTTGGGTCCATTTGTGATTCACATTCCACTTTTGAAGTATATGGTTTGTTTTGCCCCTATACCTATGTTTGTCTATTGCAACCTATTGTAATTCTACACTGTTTGCATTACTTTTCTTGCTCTTACTTACCTGATTTTGGTTTGTGTACATAGAACTTGTGTATAGTACTTACCTTCTTACTGACAGTACTCACTGAGATACTTTTGGCATTTCGTCATAAAAAAAAAGTACCTTTATTTTTAGTAACTCTGTGTATTGTGTTTTCTTATGATATTGTGCATATGATATAAGTGATATAGTAGGAGCTTTGCATGTCTCCTAGTTCAGCCTAAACTGCTTTGCCATAGCTACCTTCTATCAGCCTAAGCTGCTAGAAACACCTCTATTCTACTAATAAGGACTATCTGGACCTGGCACAAGGTGTAAGTACCTTTGGTACCCACTACAAGCCAGGCCAGCCTCCTACAGAAACAAGCACCAGAGCAACCATTCCAGGAAAGCAGTCCAGTTGAGTACCTTGTGCAGCACAGCAGTTCTTCTGACAGAATCTTAGTTTCTGGCCTAGTGGTGTCTGATTTGAGGAGGTCACAAACCCAGTACGTATACCCATAAGTGCCTTTGAAGTGGGGGAGACATCAAAGAGTGGTTTTGATTTGCACCAGTTCCCTTTCAGCTCCAGGTCATCAGCCCCTTGTGTGGGGTCAGGCCACTACCCTTGGAAATGTAAGTGTGAGCCCCTCCACCGATCTTGCCCAGGAAGACCCATCAGTATGGAGATGCAGCTGAGTGTCCTGTGTTTATTGCTGTCTGGATGGACTGCACAAGGAGAGCTGTCACCCAGGAGACACAAGACGTGGAATGGAAAAAGGCTGTAAGGCACACAGAGCAATGAGAGCAAGAAGAACCAAGGAGAATTTGTGGTCCATAGCCTGAGCTTCAGCCAAGGCAGCAGCATTCTGTGGTGTGCCCAATAATGTGTTCAAAGCCGCATCCTCCAGGAAGGGCAACACATAAGCAGCTTCCCGTAGCAAACGCACCCTCAACACACATGTCTGGTAATGAGCCCTCAACGAGAGCATCAATAGATCAGCATCCAATGAACGCAAGCACTGAGTACAAAGACAAACCTTCAGAGCATGTTCGAATGAGCACTGTGGATACTGTGGCAAAATTGCCCATTAATTGCATTGAGTCCAGGGCCGGGGCAGCCCCGTATTCATTTTGAATTTGTTTCAACACTTCCGGTAAATTGGCAAGTGTAGGCGTACCGTGTGCAGTAGTATAGAGCATGGCAAATACTGTGCCCCATGTGTTACAGTTATCTATAGTGGGAACCATCCCAAATGGCAAGCACATAATTAATATCCTATGCTTATCCTGGGGGCCCGTATGGGGAAATACTGCTTCCAGTGTGTTTATTTTTGAGCTAACCAAAATTGAATTTCTTCTCATTTGGCGGGTACTTTACCCATGATCGAAGGTACAGTCGCAGGATTAATACCTGGCATTACTGCTTGTGGTTGCACCGGAGCAGCACATGTTGGGTTTGTGTTTAATGTTTGCATTACAAACTGTACTAATCGTCTGTATATTGACGTCAGATCAGCATATTAGCGACGGACTGTGGATACTGTGGCAAAATTGCCCATTAATTGCATTGCCTGAGTCCAGGGCCGGGGGAGCCCCGTATTCATTTTGAATTTGTTTCAACACTTCCGGTAAATTGGCAAGTGTAGGCGTACCGTGTGCAGTAGTATAGAGCATGGCAAATACTGTGCCCCATGTGTTACAGTTATCTATAGTGGAAACCATCCCAAATGGCAAGCACATAATTAATATCCTATGCTTATCCTGGGGGCCCGTATGGGGAAATACTGCTTCCAGTGTGTTTATTTTTGAGCTAACCAAAATTGAATTTCTTCTCATTTGGCGGGTACTTTACCCATGATCGAAGGTACAGTCGCAGGATTAATACCTGGCATTACTGCTTGTGGTTGCACCGGAGCAGCACGTGTTGGGTTTGTGTTTAATGTTTGCATTACAAACTGTACTAATCCATCTTGGTGGCACACTACTGTTCCTCAGTACAAATGAATCATGGACTGAACCAGGGAACATGGCATTCACATGTGTGATGTACTGGTCTGCAGTACACACCAATTGAATGTTCATGGAATGAAAGTTCTTCCTGTTTCTGTACACCTGTTCACTGACTCTTGGGGGGATGATAGCTATGTGGGTGGCATCGATGGCACCTATCACATGGGGTATGTTGGTAAAGGCATAGAAGTCGGACTTGATGGCAGAGAGGTCCGAACTTTGGGGAAACCTCTCATAGGACTGCAGGTATCGTACAAATGCATTCAGGAATCTTGACAGTATAATGCTAATCATTGGCTGTGAAAAACCTGCACCCATGCCCACTGTCACTTGAAATGAGCCTGTGGCAATGGAGTGCAGAGAGCACCTGCACTTCTGTAGGGATGGCATGCTGATTACGATTTGGTGTTAGTGCAGGATTCAGCTACCATTAGCTTCGTTGTAGCAGGACGTGGTGTATAAGTGGCCAATAAAGGCCAGGTATGACCAACATTTCTTGAAGGACCTAACCTAACATGTAAAATTGTGTGGGGTAGGGCGCCATCAAGCCAATTATTGTGTTCTTGAAAAGATAGAGGTATTTCTAGATATGCATATGCTCTGTATTGTGCAGGTATGTTTGCAGGTGTATAATGATTAAATGTATTTGTGTTCCCATCGACTGCTGGAAATGTGACCCAAGAATAAAAAAGCTCTGTTCTATATGCTGGATGTGCATCAACAACAAATGTGACTGGACCCCTGTCGGCCGTTAGGCCATGTGCCAGTAAATGTGCCGTAAGGGGTGGTCGCACATTGACTGCAATTGCTACCTGTTGTGGATTCGCCATAATGAATGGTAACTTTGTTCAAAGATAAACACACCAAATGGGGATTATCCTTTTAATGGTTCAAGCTTGAACAACCTACAGCGTTAGTTAGGTACTCCCTACTTAGCTGAGGAGGAAATCCTTAATTCCACGGATGTCTCCGTATATAGTACTGAGGTGTCTTTGTATGTAGTGAGACAGAGATACTCAGGAGGACCCGAAAATGAGAGCATGACCAAACGTTGGCAGCGCCATGTCGAGTAAGCCCTCAATATTATAATGAGACTACCAGAGTTGAGCGGCAGAATCACCGGCGGTGTGGGAGACTGAGGCCCTCATTATGAACCTGGCGATAAACACAAGACACCATTCACAACACTCACCATGGCACCCCCCAAACACCCACGCTTCACAGAAAGGGAGCTAAGGACCATGGTGGACGAGATCCTGAAGGTCGAGCCACAACTATTCTGGGCACAGGTCCAGCACACACCCATCCCCAGGAAGATGGAGCTATGGCAGACAATAGTCAACCGGGTCAATGCAGTGGGACACCATCCACGCACCAGGGACGACATCCATAAGAGATGGAACGACCTGCAGGGGAAGGTCAGGTCCATGGCATCCAGGCACCACATTGCAGTCCAGAAGACTGGGGAGGACCTCCACCAACACCACCCGACTACATTGACTGTGAGGAAAAGGTACTGGCCATCCTGCATCCTGAGGGACTCACTGGACTCACTGGAGGAATGGATTCGGGTAAGTCATCTACAATTACCCCATATCCATCACATCTGGAATGCATGCACCACCCCACCCCTCCAAATACCACCAGGACCACAACCCCACCCAGGCCACAAGCAATTAATCCAGTCCCCCTGCATGTCCACAAACCCACTAACAGGCCCACATCCCTCCCCCTGTGTACAGCCACCCACCCCTGCAAGGAAACACAATGGCCTACAGTACCCACAATGCACCTCCACATCCTAAGCTAAAAGCAATTCTAACCTCACCAAAGCATCCTGCATGGCCCCAAAGTGTGTAACCTGCACAAACCCGCCCAGGCCTCTGCGCCCCATCCGACCATGCTAATGTTACAGACATGTCCATTTCTCCCAACAGGCACCACCACCCATGCCACCCTGATGGACAGGACAAGGAGTGGCAGTGCCCCACAGGGAGACAGAGGCACCTCCCAGGATACTAGGGATGGAACCCTGGACACTGACGATCAGCCTGGCCCCTCACACAGTCCTGGACTGTCACCATCCAGCAGCCCCACCCAGGATACCACTGACACCCCTACCACCCAGCCAACAACATCAGCCCAGGGCACGCGTCTACACACCTGTGTATCCAGGCCACAGACTGGTGGAACACAAGTACAGAGGCCACAGTCACCCCCCCTACCAACAGGCAGGAAGGCGATGGCCCCAGTACAAGTGGTACCGCCAGACCTGTGCAGGGGACACTGGCACAGGGGGCTAGGCCCAGTGGGAGGGCATCAGTGGTCCAGGGGGTAGGCCACAGGATGGATGCTGCAGCCCGTGATGTGATATCGGAGATCTTGGGAGTATATCACCATACCCAGGACAGATTGGCACAGATAGTATCCACCCTGGAGCAGAGTCAGAGGATGCAACAAGCACACCACCAATAGGCCATGGAGCAGTGGAAACTGCACAATGATACAATGGCCAGCATAGCAGGTGTGCTGCTGCAGCTTGTCCCAACACAGCCTGAGGCCCACACAGAACAGGAAGCCCCTACTACAGCACAGGATACAGACCGGACAACAACAGCATCAGCAGCAACGTAACATGTACCACCCTCTGAGGACACACAGGGGACATCCATCCCAACCCCTACAGGCCAGCAACAGGCGCCCAAACTGACCCTCAGGCCAAGATATGGCACAGGAACACCTGCCAAGAACAAGGCCCCCTCTAAGAAGTGACTCTGCCAAAAACTGTCCGCCAAGTGTCCCACCAAACAGTGCTACAAATCCTACAAACTCATGTAAACATGGATGGACCTACCACGACTGTCAACAATGCTGCAACCATGTTGCCATATTGGACAACCACCAGTAGCCCACTCCCATCACTGTAATCTGCACAAATGTATCCCTGCACCAAATAAAACACCTTTTCACCTGTTACAATGTCCCCTGTCATTAATGTTGAACAAAGTGAAGTATGGATGCATCTGGTTGATAACTCCTTTATTGGTATCTGAGTAGCATGAAAAGCACCACACACCTTACATGTTGTTGTGCCTACATATGTGTGGAAATATTTGACTAAATTGTAATCTGTCCTATGCAGACCTGGTCACAGTGGCAATTAGTATTGACCCTACACCCCCCTAGATGACAAGGCACACTGACAGTATAATGCACAGACACCAATCTCATCCAATTGTCCCACATACTGGAAGCAGAGTTGTATCAGTTGTGTCCTGGAATTTACATCTTCCCCTTCCTCATCATCACCATCACTTTCATCCCTTCTCTGAGGAAGATGGTCTGGATATACAGCACCCTCCTCCACCAAGAGGGGGATAGAATTTCTCACAGACACGTTGTGCTGCATGCAGCAGGCCACCACTATTCTACACACCTTTTCAGGCCCATAGGCCAGGGAACCACTAGAGATATGTAGACAACGAAATCTAGCCTTCAGGAGACCTATTGTGCGCTCGATCACCCTCCTAGTACGGCCATGGACCTCATTGTAATTACTCTCTGCATCTGTTCCAGGATTCCTCACTGGTGTCAGGAGCCAAGGCAAGTTGGGATAGCCAGAATCACCTAGAAAAAGGTGCAAAACAGAACTTTCACGGACAAGCCTCAGAGGCAGACAGCCTGGCTGTCTGCTGTGTGTCAATAAGTGACAGAAACACCTACCTATGATCCACTCTCTGTCCTCTTGTAGTTGTTCCATCTTGTGTGGCACACTACTGTTCCTCAGTACAAATGAATCATGGACTGAACCAGGGAACATGGCATTCACATGTGTGATGTACTGGTCTGCAGTACACACCAATTGAATGTTCATGGAATGAAAGTTCTTCCTGTTTCTGTACACCTGTTCACTGACTCTTGGGGGGATGATAGCTATGTGGGTGGCATCGATGGCACCTATCACATGGGGTATGTTGGTAAAGGCATAGAAGTCGGACTTGATGGCAGAGAGGTCCGAACTTTGGGGAAACCTCTCATAGGACTGCAGGTATCGTACAAATGCATTCAGGAATCTTGACAGTATAATGCTAATCATTGGCTGTGAAAAACCTGCACCCATGCCCACTGTCACTTGAAATGAGCCTGTGGCAATGGAGTGCAGAGAGCACCTGCACTTCTGTAGGGATGGCATGCTGATTACGATTTGGTGTTAGTGCAGGATCCAGTAATGCACAGAGTTCAAGAATAGTTGCAAGAGTGAGTCTGTAATTGATAATGATGTGACGCTCCACCATGGTCCGCAAATCAACAAGTGGTCTGTACACTGATGGGGCTCTTCCTCACCACAAGGGTCTGTACCTAGGAGGAGTTGAAAACAAATGTGAGAAACACACATACATCTGCACACATTGTTATTCATTCAGCACTGCTGGGATGATTGACGTCGACACTAATGCATAGTGTGTGTGACACACCAGCAACATGACCACAATGATAGATCAGGGCTGGACAGGTGAGGTAATGGTAATTGTCACATGCCTATGGGTGTTTGGGGAACAATAGGGCCTGCATTGTGCAGATGAGAGTTTTACTACTGTGTAGGTATGGGCAAAATGCCTGCCCCCTGTAATCCAGAACTGTCGTTGTGGAAGTGACCTCATACCACTAGCGGTTAACATAACAGTGTAAGGCGGTGTTTACTGCTGTGCGCAAAGTCATTGGTTAACATGGGTGTCAATGGGGAATCTTAGCATATCATGATCGCCGCCGGCGGTGACATTGCACACCGCCGCGGTGCGTACGCAAATTCGTCACCCCAACTTCACTTGACTCCCTGATCACATGCAAGCAGGTACTCCACTGAGTGTACTGCTGTGTCTTGCCTCTGGTCATGGAAATGGCACATGTTGCAGGGGAAAGGGCCTCGGCCTTCACCCAAGAGGAATTGGAGAGGCTCGTGGACGGGTCCTGCCCCTGTACGCCAAGCTCTACAGACGGCAGAGGTACAGGTGAGTAGGAGGATTGGGGTCCATGGATGTGTGTAGTGGTTGGTGTTGGCTGCATACATGTTTGCACCTCTGACACTGGATGGTCCAGGGTTCCTGACATGCTGCATGTGCTGTTAGTCGGTTTGAACTGTCCGTCCCATAGTGGGCGTACAGCCAGCTGTATATGATTGGCCAGTTTCTGACTTCTGTGTTACAATTCTGTGTGTCCCTGATAGGCAAGTGCCCTCCAGAAGAGGGGACTTTGGCATGCTATCGTCAAGGAGGTGTGAACCCTGGGGGTCTGCAACCGGCGGAGCACCCACAGCAGGAAGAGGTGGGAGGACCTGCGGCACTGGGCGCGAAAGATCTGCGGGCCGTTGGGCACTGACCCCCCTTATGCAACACATCCTGGCAGTGGCTTACCTGGACCTGGATGAGTGCTTGAAGGCTGCACAGCAGTCACAAGGGGGTGAATACACATACCATATTTTGGACCCTTGATGGATGTGTGTCTGTGCATTCGTATTTATGCTGTCTAGTTGCAAGGACTATGACTGATGTCCATCTACATTATGCCTCCATGGGGAGTAGGGGTGTTTTGGTCAGGTCTACAATACGTCAGGTCCTTAAGTTATTCAGGGAATGGTTGTAGAGCAGGGTTCTGGCCACTAGTAAGGGGCATAGCCATGGGTATAGCAGTAGGTGCTGCCTGTTGGAGGGTTTTCTGGGTGGGTGTATGTGTGAACCACTATTGTACCTCCATTCAGCTATTTACAATTTCTCTCCTATTTTGTCCCCCCATCCCTGTTCTCTTGTGTTGTCTGTGTTCATCAGCATCATCTGGTGAGGGAGCTGGGGCACTGGTGAGTGGGGATGCAGCGGCCAACGGATCCTCTGAGGCAGAGTCGTCCAACACCAAGGGGGCCAGTGGGTTGGAGGGCGCGGGGAGTACCACGGGGGAGGCAACTACCACTGGAGGTAGTGACGCTGACACCTTCGCCGATGGGAGGTTCCTGGCGGTGGCAGACCCTAGTGGGCCCACACCTACTATGTCATCTTCTGCCACCCCCCCATACCATCACCGCCCTCCCAGTTGTTTCCCAACGAGTTGCCCGTGCCCGCTCAACCAGATGGGTGGGCGTCTCCTTCGACCCAGGCACCTCTTCCTCTGCCCCAGTCAGCCCTGCTGCCCTCACGGGAGAGTCTATTGGCCTACTGAGAACCATCTCTGTAGGGCAGACAACCATTGTCAATGCCATCCAGGGGCTAGCATCAGAGATGCAGCAGACCAATGCCTCTCTGGATGGCATTCACAATGCCGTGTCTGGCCTACAGAGATCTTTTCAGGCTCTGGCCTCCTCTTGGACGGCAGCCAGTGTCCCTGGTCATTCCAACCCCCTCCAACCTCCTCTACCCCTTCCAGCATCCCACTCCCTTCACCCGTCCAAAGCACAAATTCTGGCACGCAGGCACACACCTCAACACACAAGAAGCACACTTAAAAACACAAGCACCACACCTCCCACCACAAGCATACACACAGCCAACATACACATGCACACACAACAACATCCACTCCCCCCAGTGTGCCTACTGCGTCCGCCTCCCTGTTATCCCCAGTACATGCATACCCCCAGGCACTGCACCCTCATTCACTGTTGGTAACCCTATTCCTGCAGTCACCACAATAGCACACATCCATTCATGCACCCCAGACATCACACCTGCACTCACCACAACTACGTTAGTTGACACATGCAGCACACTCACCAGACTTGCAGACATCCAGACAACATCCACTTACACTGGCAGCCTGTCTTGTCCCACTGTGTCCACCCCCTCCTCCCAAGACACTCAAACGCACCAAAACACACACCCATCACACATCCACCACACCTCAGCATACTGTCCAGTCACATGCACCCACATCACGCACACCTACACCTCTTACGACCACTCCCTCTACCTCCACTCCCATACCTTCCTCCAGGTCCACCCCAATTACACCTAAGAAACTTTTCCTCTCCTATGTTGACCTATTCCAACCCACTGGCCGTCTCGTCCCTAAACGTGCTCACCTCCTTGCCCTGTCCACTCCTTCCACGTCACAGCCCACCCCTGTCCACCCTTCACATTCCCGTGACCCTTCCACAGAGAGGAAGAAGCCCCGTGCTGAACCTGTTCCATCTGCCACCCCCTGGTCCAAGCACACTCCCCCACCTTCCAAGGGCAAACCCAAACCCCCTCCACCTTCCAGACGAAAATCTAAGCCCCATCCATGTTTAAATCCCCACATTCACCACCCCCTGCCCCTGTTCCCTGAGGTGCCTGGATGCCCCTTTGTTACCCCTATGAGGTGAAGTCCCGTAGCACTTGCGGGAGTCAAGTTGGGGCCATTGTGGCCCATCGGACTTGTTTTCAGAAGGACTGGCCATTGGCCTTATATGCACTTTGGTTGCTCACTGAGCATAATAAAGGTTAATGTGTGGCCTGTGTTGTTGGAAGCACACTCTGGAGCTGTGGTCTCTCGTTTCATTGTTTGTGGGAGTGGGGCACATGTATGTACTTTGTGCAGGTTGGATTTGTCCTGTGTCGTAAGTAACTCTTGCTGTGGGGTGTATGGCTTGTGCTGCTGTGAAGGGTCGTGGAAGCGTTGCAGGGTGGGTGGAGTGGGTGGGTATGTAACTGTGCCCTTTCTTCCCTTGTTTAGTAGGTTGCGGTACTTATCAGCAGAGGTCGTGGAGGTATATGGCAAGGAGCAGGGCTGGCATCATCTGCCGCTCTCTATCGATGTCTGCTTCGGCGTGTTGTGTGAGCCTTCAGTGAGTGTTTCCTTATATTTGGTTCGTTTTCACCTGGCTTTGCGTGGCGGTGAATCCCGCCCCGTAACTGACGGCGGTCTGGTTCTTCATTATTTAATGGGCTGGTAGGGCCTTTCTGTCAGCCTGTGGGTGGGGTCTGCTATTGTGGTCGGCACTCCTCTGCTGGCGGTGAGTGGTTTTCAGGATGTCTGTGCTTCAGTTGATTCATTATTTGGCGGTACGGACTGCACGTCTGTTGCCGGTTGTTACCGCCACCGCCGGTGGTGCAGTGTTTACCGCCATGTTCATAATGAGGGCCTGAGTCTTAACCCACTACAGGTGACACCTGTCTCCCCAATCCGGGTTTTGCTCCAGCTAACTAGCAGCGCCTCATCTCTAACCAAGAGCAGAGATGAATGGGCAGCCGAGCTCATGGCACTATTGACTCCTCAGGGAAATCATGGTCACTCAGATCTCATCCGTTTCTCTTAGTTACATTAGGCTCACATATACAAGGACAAGCAGAGACAGTATATGTTTCATTAAGGTTTTAACGAAGCAACTGCATCTTAGACAATAAAGCATGACCTGCAATAACCAGGACGATCAAGCTTGACATGATTAAAATTGTGACAATTAGAGTATAAAGCATAGAAATAACGCTACTATATTGTCACTAGAGTCAATATACTAATTCCTACCTAGGCTATATTAGGACACAGCACGTTAAGCTCTAGTTCTGCCCTTCAAGTTCCCCTGGAAAGACATCATCCCCCATACCTGAGCAATGGCCTGAAGTCTGCATAAGCAGCTGTAGAGAAGCGTTCAGCAATCAGCATAGTCGTGGTCATCTGCCTGGAATCTCTCCCTAACGTGTATGGGACAGGGAAGTGTTTTTATAATAAAACAGCTGATGTTCTGAGAAACTGTCCCTATGTAAGGATGTGTATGTTTCTATGAATACCAGAGACCAAATGTTACCATATTTACCGGCAACCTATCTTACTGCAACCTTGAGAGAAGCACACAGTGAAAGATTTACGAACGCAGTGCTGGCCTAGGCAAAGAACAGCTAGATAGAGAGAAATAAAACAAGACCGCAAATGTGGCTATTGTTAAAATAATAAACGAAGCTGTATAAAATATATCTAGGTTAAAATGCACAGCGTCAGGCCTAGTGTGCTAAAATAACATACATGGAGCTAGAACTAACATGGCTACACAAGAGGTTCAGGTAACAAAGTTCTCAATGTCCCCTGTGCATCCGGCTGAGGGTCAGTTCCACTGGAAAGTTGTCCAAACGGACTCTAGGAAGTGTCTAGAAACCCCATTATCTCTTTAGCATCTACTGTGTGGACAAAAAAGCAAACAATGCATGCCATTGACTAATCTTGTGCAGAATAGTAAGTGTAGTGGCATGTTTCCCCGTGCTATCTGCACCACACATCCTAAGTACTGCTGCCAATTCTCACTTCTCAAAGGTTCTCAGCCTGGGAGCAGCAGCAGATGACAAAACATTTAGATTCTAGTCCATTACTGAATTACAATCATCCCCACCACCCTGAGACCCGCTGTAGAATCCACTTGTGGCTCAATGGCTCAAGCGAACATGCCCTGGACCAGACCGAGTGGGGAGTAGAACCGTAATAACTTCCACAGCTATCTCTCCAGCATCATCGTGACCATCACAAATCTAGCAACGTTATCTGTCCAAATCCTGGTACCCGCTAACAGGAAGGATCTCTTCAGCAATATGGGTACCATGCAGGATCCTTGGGTGAATCGGGAGTGGAACACCCTTATGTTACCCTGACATCCCAAGAATTGGCACTGTGTACCCAATAGGTGTGTCTCTTGAGGGAAAAGAACATCTTGGGCATGTTGCCTAATGCAGTGTATCACCACCCTCTCTTGATCTTTTTTTTAAAGCCATTAAAATTTCATGACAAAAGCCACCAATACCCAGACGTCCCTCCTGCAGGGCTACTCTCTCTGCCCTAGGTCATACCCAGCTAATCCAGAGCCATAGGATAACACATGGTGCTGCAGTGTTAATTACATTGAAGAGGGATACGGAGAAGTGGAGCAAAGAAAATGTAAGCCCAGTGATTAACTGCATCCCCAGATATTCCCAGCTTTGTTAGCTAGTGAATGACACCCTCAGTCCATCACTAGTAAAATTACATGGAGACTCAACACACCAGAGTTTCTGACTTAACTATAATAAACGCTCTAAGTTAAAAAACATAATTTCTATGCCCTCAAATTCCCCCTCCTGATACGTCCGCCCACGAAGCATCTGTCACATGTTAACTCCAACAAAGAAATTATAAGTAAAAACTGAACTCTACAGTAGTAACACCCCCTACCTACATCAAAGAGGATTTGGGCGTTCGGTCCATCAGGTCTGATGACTCGACTCTCCACGGTGAAGATGCATTGAAGATTCTACAGAATTTGATGACACCAATCTTTAGGAGGCCAGAGATCAAGACTAGCAGCAATCAGTCTACCACCCGTAGTGCAGAGCACTAGAGATTCACGGATGGCAGGACCTCACTCCAGTGTCTTGCATCTTTGCCCAGGCTCTGAGCCACGTCCTGCAGCAGCTGATCCACAGAAGTTCCTATCACCATCTTCTCCCAATCCTCCTCATCACCACTCCTCCAACTACCACAAGCCTGGTGATGTCTTGTATGGATGTGTCTGGGGCAGGGAGACTGAACGCCACCATCCACAACTTCCGGGCTTTCTCCCCCCATGTCTGTCCTAGGATCTCAGCACCCTCTTGCTCCAGCAAATCCAGGCAGCCTCCTGGATCTCAAAGAGGAGGTTCCTGTCTGGGACCTGTACTCGGACCCTGCAGGGAACAAGAGACAAGCGGTGGTCTGATGGGGAGGGCTGAGCCCCAGACAGAGATTTAGGCATAAGGGCTCTATGTACTAGCTGAGGACGAAGCATGGGGACAGCTTGCTAAGTGGTCACTAATGTTTCCATTGCACCCTCTGGGATGCCTGTTAAGTGGATATTGTCCTTTCATGCTTGTCTCTCTGCATCTTCAACGCTTTCCTCAAGGAGTCTGGAGGCATCCTGCTATCATGTCACAGCCTCTCCCAGGAAGTGCATGTGGTCCTCAACCACACTCAAATGGACCTCGGTCTCTGCAACTCTGTCCATTATTTTCCTATGATCATGACTCAGGCGGGACACACTGATTCTGAGCTCATCTATGTTATGCACTAGAGAGGGTTTACAGTCTTGTGTTGCCTTGCAGATCAGTTCTGCGCTATCATCATTGAAGTGACACCATCAAAAGTCACCATGCCAAAAGTTCTAGCTCGAGCAGTGGGGCTCAGATCGGATAATTATCAAAATCCCAGAATTGAGACAGCACCCCCAGGACCCCGGCCGTGTCATCTGGGTTCACAAACTGTCCCCTCAATAAGAAACTAGCAGCTTTAAGGTCCAGGGCGAGGCACCAGGGATAATGAAGAGGAGGAAAGGGGGGACAAGTGCAGGACAAACCAAGGATGGGCATCACCAACACAGGCTTGTCTTCCTGTTTGCCTTATGTCTTGCAGCGCAGATTTACTCCTTGCACTCAAAGTCCGCGACCATCATCCGCCGCACTGGTCCAGTCCCAGAGGTCACAATAAGTAAACATGCACTCCTGTCCCCTCCAAATCATATACGGTTATGTGAAGGGAAGGAATCAAGCTACACCAGGGATATACAGCATTTGCAGCCATCTTGGAACTCGGCAGGAGCTGAGTCCCAGAAAAAAAGAATATAAAATACAAAGGGGCCAGGATATGAACACCCTGGCCCTTTTAGCTGTGGTGCTGGGTTCCAAACGGACCTGACCAGGGCTAAGGAGCTTTTATTTTTTATTTTTACTGCAGAATCTCACACAACCATTCATAGACACACAGACACCCTCATGCACCAACTTACGGACATTAACGCACTCACTAAGACACTGATGCATGAACTCTCACATCAAGACAGAAACTCTCACAGCCACTCACTCCCAGATCCACCCTCTTACATCTATTCTCACAGCCAGAGAGATAGGCTACGGCCAACTCCCGCCTGTTCGGCAAACTCCTGTTAGGGCAGTTAGCCTCAGGCACTGGCTGCAGGCCAGGCTTTTCAGGCAACCCCTGCTGCACACAGGTGAAGGCCGTGCATGGTGCAAGTTTTGGTGCTTATAGAGGTTGACATCCGCCGCAGCCATTCGGAGCAGTGGTTGGATTAACGTATAGTAATGAAAATGACTACACATTTAAAAAGAAACATAGAAATTCACTGAAAAAAATAGGTTACAGGGACGTTATACTTAGGAAATATAATTAAAAAAAACTTACAAAATTCACTTAAAAAACAAAGGTTACAGGGACGGTAAAGTTACTTTCTGAATTTACTCGTACAAAACCATAGAAATTCACCTGTTATAGTTAGAGGTATCAAAAATAACTATATCTCGTGCCTTAAGTTAACTATAACTCACGCCCTTGCCATGCACTGCTAATAACCCACATAATTACAGCACTCATGGCATCTTTGAAAACATCACTAATCATATCAATGTAATATTAGCAGTAATTTCTTTTTATGCAAAAGCCGTGCATTTCTTGGGCATGAGTTATAGTTACTATAGACTCTAACAGGTAAATTTCTATGGTTCTGTATGAGCAAATTTAGAACCTAACTAAAAGTTCCCTGTAACTTTTGTTTTTTTTAGTTAATATATATGTAAAACCTAAAAACAAAAGGTTACAGGGCCGTTATAGTTAGGCTCTGAATTTACTTGCACAAAACCATAGAAATTCAGCTGTTATATTTATGGTTAGCTAAAGTAACTATAACTCATGACCTTAGAAACTATAAGTCGTGCCCCCTTCATACACAGTATTGTCCTCAATAATTTTACTGCAAATCTTACATTGATATTATGAATGATTTTATCATAAGTGTTGTAATATGTCAGGTAATTAGCAGTGCATGGCGAGGGCACTAGTTACAGGTAGCTGCTGAATTTATATGGTTTTGTGTGAGTAAATGCAACTTTTGAAGACATACCACAGGCAAGGCAAAGACCAGTTGGGTGGTGGGGACAGGAAAGGAGATGGGGTGAAATTTGGGTCTGAGGATACCAGCGGGTAATCAAGGCCTCCTGCCCAAACTGAGTACAATTAACACCACTCACCTAACCAGGGGGTTGGAACTGGACACATAAAAAACTGTGCTCGCGGTGGACACCCTAAACACAGCTATACAGAAAACGAACAAATAGTAATAAATAAAATCTGTGCTATTCGTTCTTTAGTTTTGCCCAGTAAAAGCATGAAAGGAAGAGAAGAATAAAGAAACGTGAGAAAGAAGAAGATAAAGAAAGGGAACATTTTCTAATTATAGAAAATGTGTGATTATGCAGTCAAGCTTACCTGAAACCTGCAGGAGGCCACTGATAGGGAAGAGCCACTATTTACCTCCTGAGAGGGAGAAAGTAAACTTAAGTCGATCATTAAAGAGCATTTTATTTTGTTTTCCACCTATAGCTAGATTAACTAGATTGAATTCATGTTCATAAAATTAGAAAGCATAAGAGCCACCGTAATGTTGTCTTTAAACTAATCCCACCCCTCCACAAAAGCTGATTGGCACAAGGTTTCCACTAATAAACAGTGAGACTTAGGCATGGTCATGTCACAGCCTAAGGATACTGCAAATTAAAGGGATTTCAAAACCATTTGTTTATTGGGGAACTAAAGAATGCATGCTTAACTAAAAAGAACCATGTAGGAATGAAAACATTTCTAGCACTTATGTCAAGAATTTTTCAATTCTATTAAGGACACAGAGGAGAGGATTATGCTTCTCTTTCTTTACCTTTCATTTTCAGCAGCCAATCAGAAAGAAATAAACAAAACACTACAAGACCCATGTATCACAGTAATCATGTGACAACATTAGAGACCCCACCCTATATAATACGATAATTAAGTGAAAAAACCCTTTTTCTTGCATGAGTAAAAGCAAAAAGTAACTTCAACAATGTCATATCAAAATCCACGAGCCAAAGCTCTCAGGTCCAAACAGTGGACTCCAGCCCGGAACTTCGGAGAACTCGATCACTCAATGACCACTCGAGGGTGAACTTCAGGAAGAGACTCAGGAACCCAGATGTGCGAATCAATTGTCAGAGGGAATTCTCATGTGTCGTCATTTTCTTAGAGAAAGATCAAAAGCAGAACCATAAAATATGTTCTAATCCCCAGAATAGTTTACCAAATCAACCACAGTGGGGGGAGCACTGAAATACAAAATAACTAATACAAGAAATGTAAAACCATGAATTAGCAACAAGAGCATATATCTAACAGAAGAGAGGAAAACACTACTCATCCCGGTGCGGGTGGGATAATTCTTGCCTCTGTGACCTAAATAAATTGAAATTGAAAAATTCTTGACGCGAATGCTAGAAAACTTTATATTCTACTGTATGTCAGGACTGGAGGCTCAGGTCATGCCTGTTCAAAGCTGATTCACAACCACAGATGCAAAATAGGTTTTTAGTAAAAAAGTCTTAAAAGTTGAACTTGACGACCATTCGACTGGCTTAAAATGTCCTCCAAATGAGAACCCAAGGCAAAAGACTTATACGCCTTGGCTCCCTTAGCTGAACTAGTGCCAAATTTTGTAGTATCAATACCAGCCTCCTACAACACCGATTGCATCCATCTGGCTAGCATAGCAGAGGAAACAGGTTTGAAAGGTTTCTGGAAGGCAATAAGCAATTGACAACCCATTACAGTACGGAATTCAACCGTACTTACCTCATAAGCTTTTAAGCACTGCACTACACACAGCTTAGGATTGTTGGGGAACACAGGATAAGGAACTGATCTAGTATTACATTTCGTCCTTCGAGTATTAGCAATGGTTACTCTTTTGGAGAAAAAATCCTACCAGCCAGGTCCAGAGCCCTGACATTCGAAACACCCTTACACGAAATTAGACATAAGAGCATAGTAATTTTGGCGGAAAGCTGCTTCCTGGAAAAGTATTTGTTATCTAGCTAGGACTCCAAAAAATTCAAGACCACAGTCACATCCCAAAGAGAGAAGTACTTCGGTCAAGGAGGATTAGCAATCCGGATGCCCCTAAGCATACAATCGGAAGCTTACCCACTGGTTTACCATCCACTGGCAAATGACCAGCCAAAATGGCCAATCTGAAACTATAAATGGACCTATAGGTCAATCTAGAGGAAGCTACAGAAGCCAAAAAAATTACAACCAGACTGCAATCTGCAGAAGCGGGATCTGCATTCCTTGAAGTGCACCAATGATACCATCTTCTCCACGTGGAACCATAGCGCTTGTGATTTCCAGAAGCCCAGGCTCCATCTTTTCTTGAAATTTCCCACACCACCATAGAGAGGTTCTCCATCAGGATCAAGGGATGTGGAAGGCCTGATGGGTCCAGTAACAGGTTCTTCCTGTGGGGGATCAACACCAGGGGGGCACAAGTCATTTCCAAATCAACTGGAAACCAGGCCTGCCCCCTCCAAAGTGGAGTCACCAGAATCAGATCTGCCCCTTGCTGACGGGATTGCACTAGAACTCTGGGAATCATCATGAAGAAGGGAAAGGTGTAGCACCAGAACGGGGACCAGTCCTGCAGCAAGGCATCTGTCGCTAAGGCTTCCGGATTCGGTCACTGTTAGAAATGGTTGTTTATGGTTAGTTATGATATGCACCTAAGCCAGGCAGAACCCACTCACTCTATTCAGGACGAGGGAGTTACACACCCAAGATAACCCCTGCTCCTCTCCTTAGTAGTCTGGCACAAGCAGTCATGCCTCTCCCAGAGGCAATGTGTAAAGCAATAGCACAACACACACAACACATGTGACGTACTATCCCCACCACAAAGGAAACACAACACAAAATTATATGAAAATAAACTGTATTGTACACAACCTCATTAGACCAAACACAACATGTCAGTAATACCCTGCTACCCAAGCAGTTGTCAGAACATTACACAGTACTATTACTTTGCAAAAGCCAGCAGTAGTCAACATATAGGTTACTGGTTATCCTGCAACATAAGCAGTAGTCAGTTTGCCATTACTAAAAGAATGCACATGTCATAATGACATCATAAATGCCCATAAAAGGAACATCAGAGAACAGATGGCACGTCATTAAAACATATAATCATAAATGCATATGTCATAATAAAACACATGCTCATTACTGTCAAAGCATTATCATGAATGTACATGGTGCCATAAACACATCACTAGCGGCCACAACAGTATCATAAGTGCACAACACAAACTATTCCCCTCTGGTATATGTCAGGCACTACCAAGAAAGGTAAATATCACTTTTCCCTATTCTTGCCAGGACCAGTGAGTGTGATATACCACTCACACTAAGCGCCACAACAAGGAATGATGCAGGCAAAACTGAGACATCCCTGTCCCAATTTCGATCTCCCTTGCTCCGGTTTACCACCTGTAGTGACGCAGGGTTAATTTTGGCAGTCGAGGGTCATCACTTTTAGCATGCTTATGGCTGCTCCAACAACCGGTAGGGGCAGAGGGGCCCAGCAGGAATTTGGGACCTCCGATGAGGTTGCCAACCTGCCTGCGAGCCATGACAATAGAAAGGGGGCCCAGTGAGATTCCATCCCCGCCCGCGAGCCACCCTCCACAACTATGATGCCCCCCAAAGGTGCGCCATCACTGGAGGGAACACTCACACTGCCCTGGTCGACGAGGAGACCTCTCAGGGTCCCCCCTGTGCTGGGCACAGTTCCGACACGGCGCTTGCCTCCTGTGAAAGCGGCAGTTTGTTTTGGTGGTGTGTTCCTCCTAGAGTGGGATATGAGCCCTCCGAGGCTCCGAAGAGGCACGGCCACTCGCCTGGCCAGATAAAGCTCTTGGTCAGCGGGTCTCCCACATGGGGAAAGATACGCTTAGCTCTTGATTCGGTCTGCGGCAGAGATGCACCAAAGTAGGTGCCTGACGGTGCCCTGGGGCACTCTCTTCATCGCTCCTTACCCCGGGGTCACCACAAGGAGCATGCTTACTCCGGACTGCTTCCCGCACTCGGGGAAATCAGCACTGGTCGGCGCTTCCAACGAGCTGAAAGCAAATAAAGCAAGGAGCTCCTCGCGCGTCATGCTCCAACATAAGTGCATCCAAATATAGCGCTGTCTTTGTGCTTTAAGCAGGGAATCCTCAATGCTTCTCTCATGGAGGGGAAGGAGAGAATGCAGCACTCTGTTAGCGCAGTGAAGCAGGGAACAGGGGCCTCGGCACCCAGTCCCTGGGATAATCAAGGTAGCACATGGCGGTAGGGCCCAAGCAGGCCAGCACAAATAAGTGCAGTCCATGGCAGTTCCTCCTAGTGACCCAGGAGGTCACATCAGCACAACAGCAGCAGTTCAAGACAATTCCTGGTGAGTCCCTCCAGCAGCATTCTGTGTCCAGTTCAGTTGTTCAAGAATGTCTCAAAGTATCTCCCTAACATGGGGAAAAACCCTTGTACTTATACTCAGTTTTGTACAACTTTTACAAAGAGGGAGAGAAGAGGTTCCAACCAGTTCCAACTGGTTCCCGGAGTGTCCTCTCTCTCCTCCAGCACAGGCTCCAGACATCAGTTGTAGGTAAACGAGCCCATTGTGTGAGACCAGGGCACAGCCTTTACAAATGCAGGTGTGCCCCGCCTCCCCTTCTCTCAGCCCAGGAAGACCATTCAATATGCAGATGCACTTCTGTGACACCTCCACCCTTCCTGTGTACAGGCTGTCTGAAAAGTATGCGCAAAGCCCAGCTGTCACCTTTGCCAGACATGGATTGGAGTGAAGCTGCCAAACACCAGAGTCATAAGCACAGAGAAATGCTCACTTTCTAGAAGTAGCATTTCTATTATGGTAACAAAAAATCCACCCACACCAGTAAGCAGCATTTCTCAATACCATTACAACTATACCAACCATACCTACGCTACCCCTCATACATGAGACAATACACCCTAGACATAAGGCAGGGCATTTCCAAAACAATCCTATGAGCAAAGCAGCACTCACAGTGAGAAACTAAATAGGCTGTTTGTCACTACCAGGACAGGCCACATAACCAGGCACATGACCCACCTTATACAAACATAGCACCCTGTCCATAGGGCTAGCTAGGGCCTACCTTATGGGTGACTTATATGTAGTAAAATGGGAGTTCCAGGCCTGGCAAGTAAATTTGGATGCCAGATCCCTGTGGCAGTAAATTGCGTATGCAGGCCCTGCGCTCGCAGGCCTGAGACAGGTTTGCAAGGCTGCTTCTGTGGGGGGGGCAAGCAGCGATGCAGGTCCACTAGTAACATTTAATTTACAGGCCCTGGGTGTAGAGATACCACTGTACAAGGTGTTGAAGACAGAAGTGCCAAAAATCCTTGGCAATTTCCGCCTGAATCCGAGACCTCATCCCTCCCAACTTGTTGACATACCTCACTCCTGAAATGTTGTCAATTCGCAGGAGTATGGAACAGTCCATCTTGATTGGTGAAAGGCTCTGGATTGCAAAGGAGCACCCCAGCAGCTCCAAACAGTTGATGTGAATCGCTAGTTCCGCCTGGTACCAGAAACCCCCCGTGGATACTGGGCTGCAACACGCTTCCCAGCCCTGCTAACTGGCATCGGACTCGATCACAATGTCCAGGGATGTCTCGACGATCGCCACGCCATTCCAGACGTCCATGTGCTCAAGCCCCCATTGCATCTCGGTCTGGGCCTCCCCCGAAAGGAGAACTTGTTCTGAATAAGAGAGACCCTTCTGAAGATGGGAGATCTTTAAATGTTGGAGGGCTCTGTAATGGAGGGGACCTGGAAAAATGCCCTGAATCGATAAGGACCACAGACCCATCACTCCAGCAATCGCCCTCAAGATACAGTCGTCTTGGACAACATCGACCTCTATTCTTTCTTGATATTGCACACCTTGAGGGAGTGGAGCAAAATCAATTAGGCCAGGAGGGAGTCTACTTGGAACCCCAAGAACTCCATTTGCGGAGAGGGCGTCAATATTGATTTCTGAGAATTGACAATAAAGCACAGGACCTGAAGAAGAGAGATCGTCCACTCCAGGTGGGATAAAACGTAGAGGGGACTTTGGGCCATTATAATGATGTTGTTGAGATAAATAATAAGATGAACACCTCTGGCACGGAGGAATTCTGCTACCGGACGCATCACCTTTGTGAAACACCAAGGTGCAGAGAGAGACCAAAAGGAAAGATTTTCTATTCAAAGCATTGCCCTCTCCAAAGAAACTGGAGAAAATTAGGATGAGGGGGAAAATGGAGCTGGACAGATAAGTATCTTTTGGGTCTTGGCAAACCATTTAGTCCCCTTTTGTAAACGGTCCCATAAGAGATGGATGCCCTCCATCTTGAAAAGGCGATAGATGATCTACCCATTGAACTCCTTCAGATTCAAGACCAGACAGAAACCACCCCCTTTCCTGTCTACTAGGAAATTTGGACTGAGAAACCCTGAAGGGTGAGGGAAGGACTCAATTACAGCTCCTTTGATTAGAAGATTCAAAACCTCTGCGAAGATGAACTTCTGAACTTGAAGGGAAAAATACATCATAGGACGGGGATGTATTTGGGAGGGAGAACTGTAAAACTCTAGTTTGAAGCCCTGAATGTTCTCCAGGACCCAGGCATCCTGTGTAGTATTGCACCAATTGTAGGGTAAATAACCCTATCCTGCGCCCTAGAAATACATCTAGAAATTATGCAGATCTGGAGTTTTAGTAGGAGGCCTGAATTGCTTTAGCTCTGCCTCTGCGGAATCTGCCTCGACCTGCTCTTGAACAAGAGGGGTAAACGGTAGGGGAGGGGAGGGTGGAATCCTGATAACTTCCCCTGCCTTGATAATAAGAGCTTTGTTGGGTGCCTTGATAGAAATTGCGTCCTAATGCCCGCCCACGAAAGTGTCCGGCCCCTTGAAAAAGTGGGTGAAGAACCCTCTTTGTAGATGCTTGTGCCTTATCCAGATTTGCGTACGTGGTCGCAAACGTAGAAAGTTCTTTGAGAAATGGAGAACCAAAGAGGAGGCCCTAGGCTAGTGGACTGGCCTTCGATGATGCCAGGTCCACCAATTTGGGATCCATCTTGATGAGAATAGAACAGCAATGTTTTCTTGAAATTGCACGGTTGGCATTTCCCAAGAAACAAAGTGTGCGCTGGGCCCAGTCCACTAAAATCTCGGGATCAACAGGGACGTCCTTCGCTTGGAATCCTAGTTCCAGGATCTTCGTAATGGGTCCTGCAATATAAAGAAGTTTGTCCTGTCACTCACCCCATGCTCCGTCAATATCCTTTTTGGGGTCTTTGGAGAACTTCTTAAGATAAATTACCAATGCAGGGTCAATCTCTGAGGTCTCCGTGACCTTGTAGGCGAATTCAGGCCTAGGCCATTCCATTCAGCCAAGATCAGACCTCCTTCTCTAAACCATGACGAATGTGGGATTCCACATAATCCGCTACCTCCACTGGAGGTGTCCAAATAGCGGCCCTGGGGTGGACAATATCTTTGGGCTCAAAGGTAAGTACCTTGGGAAGTTGTAAAGGTTCCTGCACATGGTGCGCCTTCTTGGTACTTTTACGACCGGTGTCCTGGTCTGAATCATGTCCAGAAGAGGAGGAGTCAGCATCCTCCTAGGTGTTGTCTTGGTATCTGACCTGCCATGATCATGGTCTCTCGCCAGAGACTGGACAAAACGTTAAAAATCCTTAGAATGTGGATTGGATGCATCCTTGGAATCTGCAGGATTTTGAGGAGGCAGCGAGTCCGCTTTGGCGAGAGGCAAGGAAGTAGGGATCCAACCCTGGTATTCCCAAAACCCATTAGATGTTGTTTAATAGGCCTTATGGCTTGGGCCAGGGCTTCGATAACTGTATATCGCACCCCAGAATCAAGTGCATAGGCAGGGTCATGCTCAATAGCCCTCTCAGAGTCATCATAAAAGAAAGCCTCTGATGTTTCATCTCCATAGTGGGCCATGGTGGCACTCAAAACACAAGACACAGTGCAAGTCAAAGGAATAATATATTTCAGGCAGAAAGAGTTAATCAGAAACTTCAAAAGATGTTAGAATGTGGAGGGAGCCCTGTCTGAAGAGGCTACAAATAGGCAAACCCTAATATAAATTTTTACAACCCTGAAGCTAATGCTCACAGGGTGTCAAACGGGGAGAAAAACTGACTTGGAGACCTAGAGACGAAGAACATGCATCTCTCTGTATTCTTTTGCACTGTAGTGTAGCCATGAGATCATCCGGCAAGATTGCGTGTTTGAGCACGTGGCCCAGTCATGGAAACAAAACAAGGACTGCGCATGCTAGATGCACGTCCTCTCCCCAGCTCCCGTTCCACTAATGGACAGCTCGGCGACTAGCACCGCGTGGGGAGGTGAAAACACGCTCCCAATGTATTTTAGGAAATTAAAGATTAATGCTCAGACACCACAAGAGACAGTGCAAGGTATAAGGCAGGCAACCGCTCCGCTGCAGGACATACGGTGAGCTGAGATGACTGTGAATGCAGCATGTTAAACCAATAACACATAGGCAGTACTATAGTTCAACTGAAATGATACAATAACTGGCTGCAGAGCAGCAAAGAAAGAGGAGTTGTTCACTTCATTATCGTATTATATAGGGTGGGAGTCTCTATGGTTGTCACGTGATTACTGTGAATCATGGATCTTGTACTGTTTTGTTTATTTTCTTCTGATTGGCTGCTGAAAATAAAAAGTAAAGAAAGAGAAGCATAATCTGAGCCTCCGGTCCTGACATAGAATTATTATGCATTGTAAGTACTTGAAATGAAGCTTAAACAGCATAAGTACTGCCATTCACAGAGATAATGCCTGACACATGCTAAACAAAGAGGAAGGGAAAGGTGGGTAATTTTGCATATTAGTTACTTGATGGTGCTATCATTTTAGAAAAATGTTACCGATTAAAACGATGTGTTAAACACTAATGAAAACATTAAAAGATTGATTTATTTTCATTTGCTGGTTAAGGTAGATTTGGGAACGTTCTGCCTATTGTCAATGAAAAGCCTGGTAGAAACTGTGCATAGAAGTTCAAAACTGCTTAGAGGATGCAAATGTTTACTGAAGAGCAAGGCTGCAATAAATCAAAAACATGCTAAGTGATCATGCAGTCATACTTTCAACACGCCTGAATACCCACAAGCAGTTAGATAAATCACTTTTGCAAATGTAGAATTATTTGGTTGACTGGAAGCATCTGTATTTATTTTTCTCCATTAACAGAATGCTGACAGCCTGCAGTGATTTTATAAGGGTGCATGAATTGTATATTGGGTTTTTGCAATTCCATGTCTACTATTTTGTATTTTTCTTGTGGATACATCTTGTTCCTCTTCTTTTGCACATTATTGCCAGTTGCTGTGTGTGGGGGGCGTGCTCAGCGGGTGATCTCTGGAGCTATCACTCAGGCCATGGGAGGTCTGACTGCTTCATAGTTCTGGTGGGGGTTGGTGGAAGGAGGTGGGTGTAGAGGAAATTGTTTTTTGTAGTGGGGGTCTGGAGTTTGGCTGGGGGGACAGGTGAGGTGAGGCAAGGAGGGCTCAACACAAGAGGAGAATCGCATTATGGGGACAATGCATGTTAGGCATCAGCATGATGTGGGGATGGTTGGTTGTGAAGATGGGCAGGGTCTTTGGGTTGTCAGTTTATACTAAGCCACAACCCTGAGAAAGCTTTGTATTGCAACAGTTTATATCTGTGGGATGAAAGATAGCTGCAAAAGATGGAAGGTGGCAGAAGACCTAAAAGTATTAGGAGCTGATACTGTTTGCCTACAGGAGATGCATATTGAGGGGCCAAAGAGAAACCTGCTTGTATCCTTAGGCTTCTCATTGGTAGGGTGTACTACCCGAGGTACCAGGACTCATGGTGTCCCAATTTTGGCACAGAGAAAAGTATCTAGCTTTGAACAATGCCTTACCAATAAATTTGACCAGTGAGAGATTACTGAGTGTAACTACTCTATGGGTGCACTTACTTCATGCTCTGTGTATAGCTCAACGGTTGATGACCCTGCGGCCTTTGGCTTGCTACACACTGATGTGGAG